>NC_141089.1:28122818-28532818 GCF_041138505.1 Cibotium barometz
ATTGAAAGTAAGTCTGCTTGGTTGGGATTAAGTCATAAACATACCAAAATTGGCAGCACCAATCAAACAATGGAACACCTGCAATCATGAAACAACCAGTTAGTGCAAAATGATGGCAAATAAAGCAAGGTAGTTAGAAATGTTAGGTATGGTACATACTATATGTGTATGGTAGGAGTACAAAAAGTACTGATTAGGATAAGATGTCTTGTAAACTGATGTCAGGTGGGCAGCTTAGAACGACAAAGACCTGGTCTGGAAGTGGGTAGTGGGCCGGTCAGGTGCGACAGGCAACTCACCGCCCATAGGTCAGCAGCGACCTGCAAGGGTCCACGGTGCGCAAGGTAGGAGGAGGCAGCACAAAGATTGGAGCAGCGACCTGCAAAGGGTCCACGGTGCGCAAGGTAGGAGTACTCCAGCCAAAAAAGAAAATGTTTTGCATCTTTTCTAGACATAGAGATTAATTGTCAATGTGTGAAAGTCATGACGGATGAAACATGGTCAATTTGTGAAAACCATGATAGACCATCTATCATGGCTTTCACATATTTTAAGTCTCTCATGGTTCACTTCTTTGAAAATGGCATGTCTACCCTTTAATTTAAGAATCAAGTATGAAATCCCACGTATGGAATTTCTCCAAGGTTTGAACCATACTTATTTCATAGTTCCAGACTCATACACGTATGTCGTATGGTTGCCATATGAAAAAACTATGACCAGAGTGATGGATTTAGGATAGTTTGAGGGCTTGCCAGGAGATTTCATTCGAATGTGAAATCCTACTTTGGGTGGGAACTATAGGAATTTGAACAATTCCCTTCTCCAAGCTTTGTGCTACTGCCTCCTCCTACCTTGCTCACCGTGGACCCTTGCAGGTCGCTGCTCCAATCTTTGTGCTACTGCCTCTGAAAAGTTTTTCCATATGTGACCATACCCATACGGGTATGGAAGTATGGAATATTTTCCATACGAGTATGATAAAAACTATGACTCTGGTTGGCACATCCACAGAAGTATTTGAGACAAATTGCAAGCTGGCCTCATCAGCACACACAAGTCTGCACAAACAGCTCATTAAGTCCCATAGCACAGCCTCGTTGGCCTACAAACATCACAGCATGATTTGCCTCATGGTGACATGGCTGCCTAGTTGACTCAAACATTTCTTGGCCGATTTTTTGATTGATTTTCTTCTCCATCCTGCCAAAGCAGTATCAAGCATAATTGAGGGAAACGGGGAAACGGATACGGAAACAGAAATTTCCAAGAGAGCCGAAACGGAAACGGAAACGGAAACAGAAACGGAAACACAACGTCAGAAAGGAGGGCTAAGGGAGGGAAGGGATTGAAAGTTCGTGATTGTTTGTACGCACATGTGATCCCATTATGACATGAATTTTATGGTTTATAAGAATAAAAGGGGAATAAAATGGATATCAGTTGTTGTAGTGTGAAATTTTCTTACTAGTTCATGTTGATTTGGGTGGAAAGATCTCTAAAACATGTGATGTTGCGGGAAACGGCAAGCTGAAACGTTTCCCGTGTTAGCTGAAAGGTTTTGGGCAGCTGTTTTGGGGTTTACTGAAACGTTTCAGTGATTGGAATGCGTTTTAGTCCCCTACCTACCCCAAAACGCGTTTCGGCCTTCAAAAACAGCCGTTTCAAGCTATTTCCCATAACTATGGTATCAAGAGCTCCTAAAAGTTTTTTTTCCTTTTTTTCTTTTTCCCGAGAAAGTGATCCTTCCTTTGGTTACCAAGCAAAACAGCCATAATCGCTAATTACAAACTCATCTCCATGGAGGGAAGCGAGAGTCAAGAAACATAAAAAGGAGGGAAGGATGCTCTTGTCCTCTAACTGGCCGCTTTGGGAGGAGAAGGCTATCTCATACAATGGGGGGGGAAGGGGGAACACAGGTGGGCTGACCACCACGTGACACCAAATCCTTAGAAAGGCCTCGCAGCGATTCTGCATAAGGTCTGAGCACCCTGGAGCTTCCCCCATTGTCCACGTGATATCCAGCTAGATTCTCCGGGTGGACTCTACTAGCAAGGTGAGGGTGGCAGGTGCCCTCCATGGCCTCGCTTCAAACCTCTCCAAATGTGGCACGCAACAATATTGTTGCAAATCTCCCATCTCTAGCTCAGATTGGGAACCAATGATTAGTGAATGCAGTTGGAACTGGCACTGCAAAAAACCGAAGATGAGAGGCATGTAGAGCAAGTCCCCCATCCTTCTTGAACACATGGCATCTTCCAAATCTTAACATTGCACGTTTCCCTGGGAATATTATACTCTGAAAGAAGTTGTAGTTTCTGGAGAGTTTCAATTATAGAATAGTTTCCAATCCTTTAAGTGTAGTAGGAGATTCACCTTTGGTTTCTTTTTTCCACTGAGATGCCCTATCACACACAACAAGGATAGAAAATGAATACTCACTCATTGCTATTTTATTCAAAGCACCCTCTCATGTTAGCTTACCTTTTTGTATTTAGAAGTGGCTCCAAGGACCAGGAGCCTCGCCATACACTTGTCTGTCAGAGGAGATTATGCATTATTCTACACTAGGGGAAGTATTTCTTATGGGCGACTTCAATGCCCACACACAGAGCAGACAGTGTGAGGTGTATGACTGATGACATGGAGATCCTCCACCCTGTGGACCCACGGCAATCTCGGCCTCACTAGCCCAAGCAACTGTGTCCAAACATGATTAGCAACTAGGCAATGCATAAATAAATGGCAGCTACTCTCTGGGCAAGTGGTGCAGAAAACACAAAGGCCTACTGCAAGTTTCCTCCGGCACAATTGATCTCGTGTAGGCAAACCTCCCACCAAACGAAGACTTTCCCTTGAAAAGGGATCTTGGAATGCCAAACACCCATCAATGTATGTGTCACGTGCACCCTGCATTGGGGTACACAGTGACACACTGGCATGATCATCAATGCAACATTTGTACAGAAGTAGAACCTTTTCTAGGATTATTTGTCGTATGCCATGACCCCATTGTGAGCCCTCAGTCTAGGGACAGTTAGGCACGAGCTATGTAGGTCAGTCTCTCTGAGCTTTAGAGGTCAGTCAGATGTCAGTCCTCTTAACCCACTTGGAAACATCATCATTCACAAGCATATAGTTGCCAGCCATAGTAGTAGTTGCATGTAGGCATTTTAGGTCTCATTGCACATAGAAGGAGGGAAGCCCCAAGGCAGCCCAACATGGGCTACCCTTGCAAGGGGGATCCAAGGCCCTTTTCCATTCAGTTAGCCAGCCCATGTGGCTTTGGCCATGCAGCCAGCCCATGAGGCTTGAGGTCCAGTCGGCCAGCAGCCCCACAGCAGCCGACTGGGCATGGTTGCAGTTGTGGACTTTACATAGCACCCGACAGCACCTAACCAGGCATTACAGCAGCTGACTGATCATCTAAGTCAGTTGTGGGACTTTTTCATCAGCCGACAGCCCTCTATAGGAGGCAGCCAACTGCAGCCAGGAGGTGGTATAAAATCATGACCTCAGTTCCACATCCCATATTCAGGTATTCAGCAAAGTACATACAATTTGCAGCATCCAGTCAACTCAATGCTAAGGAAGGAAGCTCCTCTTCACACTCAGCCAGCATATGTGCAGTGCTACAGCTATTTGGACTTGCATCAGTGGACAAGGAGAGTCTTCAGTAGAGCCTCGGACTAGGTGGATACTCAGCCGGCGTACGGTCTTCCTCGTCCTTGCGTTGGGCATTCATATCACTTGTACTTAGCATTGTACAACATTTCTCCAAAGAATAATATAAGCAAATACTCCTACTTGCAAGGGGGGCCCTTTGTTAGTAGTCGTCTCCTGTCTGTATAGTGAGGGCCTTTGTTGTGCGTGTGTGCCCGCCCAAGAGCTTTTCTCATTTTTTCCCATTTTTCCATGTTTTCCCTATTTTTTTCTGGTCGTGGGGCAGTCTTGTGCTGGCTGACTGGTGATTTTTCCTAGTCGACTGCATTTTTTGCTGGTCGTGGGCATATCTGCTGATGTTGGGTGCTTTTAGGCTGGCCGATCAGCACTAGAGGGTGGTATAACTACCACCCTCGGTCCCTTACTTCCTCTTGTACCAGATCTTTGTGTATATAGGATAGTTTATACAACTTCTCTCTCTCTACACTTCTGAGTTTTGTTCTCCACAGCATTTGTCTCATTTTTCCGTTGTGCATTCCGACATGGTATCAGAGCCCCACGTGGCTTGAAGCTTGGAGACAGTGGGAGCTTGAGGGTTTACTGATTTTTGGTGCTGAGTGGAGATTTCTTGGGCTGTTCGGGACTTCGAGATCGGGTAGAAGGCGGCCATCACCGTTGGACAGCCACCTTGCATATTATTTGCAGCCTCTTCTTCATTTTTTTCCCACCCACCCTCCCTTCACAAGACCTTGTGAACCCTTGAGATGGCAGATTTGCTTGAGATGGCTCAGAAGCACGTGAAGATCCCCACTCTCCCCACATTCCCGGTGGATCGATAGTTGGACGGGACCAACTACAGCATTTGGAAGGTAATGATGGAGTCTGACTTAGAGTCTTATGACTTGGCTGATTTCATTGTGGTTGTTCCACGGCCGGAGTTGAAGGACAGGGAGCTTTTACCCTCTACTCGAAAAGAACGGGAGGCTCAGGCACAGTTGTGGGATCGTGTCAATGCCCGTGTGTGTTCATTCATCTTCCTTAATTGCACACCGTCAAACATATGAGCTGGCCAAAGGGACTTGGCAGCATTTGGCTTCTCTGTATAACAGGGTATCACCCATGAAGCAGATTTCCTTGGAAGTGCAGATGCGGGTGATGAATCTTGCAAAGTCTTCGACGATGGGGGAGCACATCAACAAGTTGCAAGCTCTTCAGCAGGAGGTTCTTCATGCTGGGAAGGAGATATCTTTAGAGGACATGGCCATCACTTTGCTGTTTGATATGACCTCTCAGTATTCAGCTCTTTACTCCTCTTTGATCACCAGTGGGAGGCTCAGCACCATCACATGGGAGGAGCTTGTGCCTATGGTCTTGGACCAGGAAGAGAGTTTTACGAACCCTGCACATGGCGGAGGTTCTGAGGCCATGACTAGCCAGCGGTCGAAAGGCCGTAACAACAACACCAATAAGGGCAAAGGGAAGTCTTCTAAGAAGCCGCCTGATTCAGAGCATGATGCTTTGAAGGCCGAGCGGACCTATAACAATTGTGGCGTGAAAGGCCGGGCAGACCTATAACAATTGTGGCGAGAAAGGCCACTATTGGAGGAAATGTCCTAAGCGGAGTACCGAGAAGAGTGCTGATTCTTCAATTGCAGCTGCCAAGACTCCAGCTTTTGTGCACTTGGAGATTATGGACACAAATGCTTCATCTTCTTCGGTCAGGGATACTCGAGAGTGGATTCTCGATAGTGGTGCTTCCAGGCACATGACTCTTTCCCGAGAGTTATTACAGGATCTTAAATGGCAGTCAGGTCACAATTTCATTGGCGCGACAATTTCACTATCCCGATTCACAGTGAGGGCAGGATGGAGATTATTCCTGATGGCAAAGGGGAGAAGCATTCCTCTTGTGTTCTTTACGTCCCAACACTTGGTTTTCATCTTTTGTCAGTGCATGAGGTTTGCAAGACTGGCTTCCGGGTGGAGTTTGATGAGCATTTTGTTGCTCTACGAGACAAAGCAACAGGCCAGGTTGTATGGGAAGGTGGAGTGGAGAATGGTATCTACAAACTCTCAGCACTCTCTTCTCTGAAAGGCACTCTGACAGGCACTCTGATTGAATTTCAGCCCATGATTTACTTCTCACCCGCAGCCACTTTTGCCTTACATGATTCCAAAGTGTTTTGCATTTCTGTAATGTCTTTTTCGCAGTCAGCCATACATGTCTTCAAGGTGCCTTTGTACGATGCAACCGTTGTGCCAATCTCCCAGATCATGTCATCCTTCCATTTCTGCATCTCTTTTTTCATTTCCGTGTGCATCAAAGCTTGGGCTAATTCCATCTCAACCCGTACTTGGGCTTGTGTTTCTCCCTTCAATTGGGCATATATCTCTTTCTTCAGCGTTTCGTATGATGACCATAACTTTAGCTTCCTTTAGAGGATAGAGGCTTGCTGACAAGGAGAATGAGCTTTCACCAATCTTTTGTGGGATGTGCAACAAACAATGATGAAGCTGCAGCTGAAGCACTCTCGACACAGGTCATTAGTTTACCTGCACCTCATAATACCAGGCCTGAACTACTTGAGGTTCAAGCTCAAACCCTCATATGGATGGGACAGCTTCTTCACAAAGAAGATGGTAGTAGTACTGAATATTTTGAAATCTCATATGGAGAAAGAAAGAAAGATATATTAAGCGTCTACTAAAGATGCAATGGTCCTATGAGACCAAAGTGATACAATAATGTCCATGGCATATCTCATCATGGAATGGAAAATAAAACAGAAAGAAAACATAAATATAGCTATCTCACTAGGGTGATACAAAATTGTCCATGGAAACTCATCATGGAATACTAAGAACAAAAAAACATGGGAGCAACATCAGCTCCGAGTAGATGGTATACCACTCTCCAAAATGTCAAGCATGGGTTGACGAGTATGGCCGAGAGGTCTCCCTTAGCTATGTCACGTAAAAGGTAGCTCGATGGCGGTGGAGCATGTCCTGGATCTGGAGCTGATGAGATGATCTTGGCGGGTGGGGGGGTCGAGGGCATCGGACACGCTGGAGTGCAGAGGCTCCGTCCGAGGTAACTCCTCTCGGGCGAGGTAGGTCTAGAGCAGCTTGTGGAGGGTCCACACGATCCACTATGTCGGTGTCCTCCACCTTCCGGTTCCAGAAGAAACTGGTGATGGTTGGCTGCCGAGGGAGGGGGCGGGGTGGCTGGGGCTTGTGTCTCAAGAAGGCATCCCTGTGTCTGTGGAGCTCAAGCAAGAAGAGGAGAGAGAGAGAAATGAAATGAAATGTTATATTAACGTCTTCAAAAGGCAAAAGTGACCTATGAGACCAAAGTTACAACCATGTGACATCTGATACACTATCTGGAAAAGAAAAGAAAGGACTGAAGGTAAGTATCTAGCCCTACAATACATCAGTAGGGAGCATCCGGAAGCAGCAACTAGGGAGAGTGGGAAGCTAATGCTACTAGTCAAAATGGGGTACATGAGTACATGGATACATGAGTACAAAAGTGACAGTGAGTACAACAGTATATGGCTGGAGTGGTAATCATCCTAGGAGCTCTAGCATGGGTCTCCGCCGGATGGCTTGGATATCTACCATAGTGAGATGCCTGGTCGGACGAGCCCGATGCAGTGTCCACAATGGCATACATATACTACAACAAACCACAAATGTATACATGTGCCGTGAAAAACACGATTAGCTGACACCTGTAAGAGCTGCAAGTGCTCAAATCCCAGCAAAATCAAAGGTAAATGGGTCAAATGCTGCAAAAATGGGCTCAATGTAGAAAAGCCCCAATTTTTAGGCAGCCAATTAGACCTAATCTGAACGGGCACCTATAAATCTGCTAAAGTGTCCAAATGTGCAATTGTCACCTGTACCAAATGCTGTAATGCCCAAAAATTGGGGGAAATGCCCCAATGTCAAGTGAATGTGCGTGTAACACCCAAAATGCTTGCAAATCTCTATGATAAGACCTGCAAATATTGTCAATTTCCGCAAAATGCCCAAATTTCTAGTGCATTGATGCACTAGATATGATGAAATCAATGCCAATGTGTGCCAATATTGCAATTTCAGGCTCAATGGTGAAAAGCCCCAAAATTCATGCAGCCAATTTTCTAATTGTTTTAGCAAATTCTGAATTTTTGAAAAAATTGCAGAAATAACAGTTAAATATTGAACTGTTGATGCTCTGAATCCTCCGGTGTAGGCACCGTCTCTGATGTAAGGATCCGCGAACCCTCGGGCGTCTGGATATGCCCAACTGGATAGCTCTCTCAACTAGAGTCCCACGGGGTGCCCACCGTTGGGCTGTCGGCTGTGTGTCCTCCCAGGTAGTCCCTCTAAAGAAGTCAGTAATCTGTCTCTGTGTGGACTCCCTGCCAGTCAGGCGTCTGCTCCTCATAATGGACTCTCTGAGCCTGCAGATCTCCAGGAGATAAAAACCCAAGCATCGCTGATCACAATAGTCCATGACTCTAGCCAATGGTCCAAATCCCTCTTTGAAAAGACAATGGTAGCGCCCTCGAATCTCATAATATGTTGTGCAGCGACAGATGTAGTGCTCCTCCGTTTCTCGCTCTATCCAACAAATCTAACATATCCTGTCCCCTTGAGGTATGCCTCTAAATCTGCCTGTCTCTATCTGATGTGAAGAGGTGCGGATTTGCCCAATGGCGCACCTCAATCCATGAGACAGATGGGTATCCATGTAGCTCGGTCTAAGTATAAAGCCATCCTCAGTGGTGGGGAGAAGATGGTCTCTATAGAAAGCCATCTTCGTCCCTAACTCCTGTGAGGACTCTAGCCATGTCCTCCTAGTGTCCGATTGAATGAGGTCCTGTCTGATGACTCTACTAATCTCAGAATGTGTCAAGGTGAGAGAGGGTGCCTCTAGAGAGTACTGGAAGGGTGGAAGTCTGTCTAAGCTGAACCTGTGGAGCTTAAACCAGGATGCTATCTGCGCATACCAACATGAAGTGTCTCCCTCCATGGCTAGCTGATGAGAGGACTCTAAAGCAAGTTGTGCATACCGGTGTCGGGGAAGCTTCCAGGTGCTATGAATGAAGGACACTGAGCTGGCAAGAGCCTCGACTACGATCGGTGGTGCTCCCATCTCGGCTCGGATAATCTCATGGGGTACCGAGGCCTTAGCCCGAATCATCCTGGAGATCATGGACACAAGTGGTCTCTCCATCGATCTCCATCCATCGTATGTGCGTCCTGATCGACTGTGACGATCTAGGCTAGGCCCCCAGATCTGTACTCCATATAGCATAGCCGATTTAACCAATGTGTCAAAAAGCCACAGCTTAGTGTGTGGGTCCTGAAACTGTACCTGTGAGCACATCCTCTCTAGACCTCCTAGTGCTGCATATCCTCTAGTCAATCTGGCCTCTGCTGCCCCCCTCATGGAAAATGTGGGCCCAGTGAACACCACTCCAAGATATGTGTATGAGTCAACATACTCCACTGTCTCCTGCCCATATGTGAAAATAGGCGCTGATCTCCAGACCCACTGAGCTGTAGTGTTAAACACCATAACCTTGGTCTTACCAAGGTTAACTGAGAGCCCACTGTCCTGTGCATAAGCATGTAAAGTATCCAAGTGCCTCTGCATACCCTCTGGTGAGTCTGCTATAAGCACAATATCATCAACATATAAGAGCAGAGGTATCCAAGTGCCAGCCAACTGGGCTCCTCTATCCCCTCCTGTCCCAATATAATCAGAGATCTCATCAATGTATGGTCCAAATAGAGTCGGAGAGAGCGGGCAGCCCTGTTTCACCCCTATAAGAGAGTGTACTAGCTGGGAGAGACCCTCTGAAGTCCGCACCTGCCCAACTACTGTCTCATAAAGTGCCATAATACCCCAAATGAGCTCACACAGAACCCCCAAGTCTTGCAGCTTGCGCATCAGTCTAGCTTTGGGCACTGTGTCAAAGGCCTTGCGGAAATCCACAAAGCCACAGTAGATCCTCCTCCCATGTGCTCTGCCCTCCTCAATGATAGCCCTGAGGGTAAAGATATGATCCAAAGTAGAGAATCTCCTCCTGAAACCGGCCTGTCCCTAAGCTCGGACCCCTTGTCTCTCTGCCCATCTGCTCAACTCATGCTCAAGAGTAGAGGCATATAGCTTGGCCAGCAAGTGACCAATCATAATGGTGCGGTAGTTAGTCGGCAGGCTCGGATCTCCAGACTTGAGTACCGGCACAATTGTGGAAGTACTCCAAGTCCCAGGAAACCCCTCACACATGGCTCTATTAAACATGAGAGCTAGCAAGTCTGCAATCATATCTCTAGCATGTATGAAATGCTCGGCTACAATGCCCTCATGATCCTGTGCCCTCCCTGTATGCAATCTGTTGATGGTCCTCCTAACCATCTTTGCTGTGAAGAAGGTAGAAGTGGGTGGACAAGGCTCTGGAGGGTTCGGTAGTGGTGGCTGCTCTGGTACTGTGTAGAGGGAGGCTGCATACTCGCCCCATGTATTTGGAGAGGTAATGGCCGGAGGCGGGGGGTGCACTCTAAGCAATCTCCAGGCCTCCCCAAAATCCTGACTCAAAAACAACTGATAGATGTCTCTCTCCAACCGAGCTAAGAATGCTCTCTTCTTCCGCCGAATGAGGGATCGGAAGATGATGCGTGACTGTGTATATGTAGTAACACCTGTGGTCACCTCTCTCTGTAGCCGGGCTCTGAGCTCCCTACAGTCATCATCATACCAACTATTCTGGGGCATGCTCCCAGGACGTGGTCGTACTGTGGGCTGCGTGTGTGGGAAGGCCGTCGCTGCAGCTGTATGTAAAGCCTCTGTCAGGATCTGTGTGAGCTCTGCTAATGGCCTCTGTGGATCCTCTACACTCAACAAGCTGTAGATCTCTGCAGTGTATACTCCATCAGTCTCTCTACAGAAGGTATATCTCGTGTGATAGGAGGACTGCCCAACCTCGCGGGTACTGTAGTGGAAATCCACCGTAAAGGAGAGAAGTGCATGATCCACCGTAACTCCGATGGGCTTGGGGCCAATCGCAAAATCCTAGATACTCGGGATGAAGGTTGGCCAATCGCAATCGCATGTCATGGGACATATAAACACTCAGGTAGCCTATATGCTAGATGAATCCATCCTCAATGAGTGTGAGGAGGTGATCTCTATAGAAGTGCATCTTTGTTGGGAGCTCCGACGGTGTGATCCATGTGCAGTGGGTGTAGAGGCAGAAAGAAAGAAAGAAAGATATATTAACATCTACAAGAGGCCAAAGTGGCCTATGAGACAAAAGTACCAATGCATCCAAAACTCAAGGAAACTAAATGTCCGAAGTAGAAAATGAAAAGCATAAACTAAAAAACAACTAGCTATAACATGTGGCCAAAGAGGAACTAGTGGCCTGATACAACTGCCAGAAAAAGGCATATCTGATAAAAGTGTGGGATTGGAAAAATGGTGGGAAGCGGCTGAGATAGACTCATCCCATAATGTCTCGCATAGGTCAATCCAGCATAGACAAGCTGAAGTGCCGAGGTCGTGCCGCACGACATCGTGCCAATATCGCATGTATAATCTAATAATGTCTCGGCTGGGGCTGGGGCCGCAGCCCAGCGGGTCGTGGACGTCGTGCTCTACATAGCTCTCCAGCTTTGTCTAGGGTAACTCCTCGAGGTGGCTGTGTGGGCCCAGTCGACTCGTGGCAGAAAATGAAATGAAATGATATATTAACGTCTCTAAGAGGCCATGATGGCCTATGAGACCAAAACTAAGAGTACATCTAAATTGGTGTCTCATCAAAGAGGACAACCAAATGAAACTGAAAAGTACAATAAACTGACTATCTTACAGTTATAAGAACTGTAAGTAAGACTCCTAGATGATTCTGAGTAGAAAATACTGAAAAATGCAGAGAGAGAGAGAGAGAGAGAGAGAGAGAGAGAGAGAGAGAGAGAGAGAAGGAAAGAAAGAAAGATATATTAAGCGTCTACTAATGACCCAATGGGCCTATGAGACCAAAGTGATACAATAATGTCCATGGCATATCTCATCATGGAATGGAGAATAAAACTGAAAACATAAACATAGCTATCTCACTTGGGTGATACAAAAACTGTCCATGGAAACTCATCATGGAAATACTAAGAACATAGAGACATGAGAGCAGCATCAGCTCCGAGTAGATGAGCAGCATCAGCTCCGAGAGAGAGAGAGAGAGAGAGAGAGAGAGAAAGAAAGAAAGATTTTATTAACGTCTTCCAAAAGTAATACAATGGTACCATGGATATATTGAGCCATGCAAAACTGAAAGAAAAAGTAAAATGAAAACATCTGACAGTACATGTGATCAATAGATGATCCTGTGTAGAGTGAGATATGTTGTGATCAGCTAATGACGATACTCGCCTCGGCTAGAACCGATCTGATAGTGGAGTGAATGTCAGGCCTCTGTGATGGGAGCGTGTCATGTCGGCGGAGAACCTCACGAATCTCTCTGTGTGGTGGAGGCTCTTCATGCTCTGGGTCAGTGACATCTGGCTTGCAAAATGGATCGACCTCTCTCGTTAAGAACTCCTCCGAGGCGTGGAGCTGGAGCGTGGGTACGGGTGGTGGGCTCGGATGTCGTAGTAGAGGAACTGTTGTGGGTAGTGGATTCCAATGTGGATGTGTGTGCCACAAAGAAATCTGTGATGGCTCTCTGTGAGGTGTCCTCTCGGAGCTGGGGCTGTCTCTCAGCATGATGCCTCAACCCTACATCCCTATGTCATCTGAGCTCCATCAAGTACATGCCCAAGAACCTCTGATCCTCAAACTATATCACCCGTGTGAGTGGTTTGAATCCCTCTCGGAAGAGGCAGTGGAATCTCCCCCCGTATCTCATAGTAAGCCGGGCAACTGAACATATAATTACTCCTCCTATGATGCATATTGTGCATGTCTTCTCCTCATGTGGGATATCCTCAGCTCTGCCAGTCTCTACTCTGAGGTGCTAGGAGGATACCCTGAGCTGGCCGATCGTGATATGCATAGCATGTGACATGTGTATCTGTATGTATCCCAGGATCTCAAAGAAGCCATGCTCAGAGAGTCTCAAGAAGTGATCTCTGTAGAACTCACACTTCTTACCAATCTCGGACAGAGACACCCATGTCTGGTGTACGTGCAGCCCGAGTAGATCTAACCGGATGATCCGGTTGATCTCCTGACGTAAGAGATGAAGGTATGGGGAATCCAAGCTATACTGAAACGGAAAGAGAGAATCCATAAGTATGCCATGTGCATGAAACCACTCGACTACCTCAGAGTACCATGCATGTGTCGGTAATGGTGGTGCCCGTGTCACTGAGGAGGGTAGTCCAGCTCATCTCAATCGCTCCCTCTCCCTCTCGCCGTATAATTGCATAGAGGACTGTAGTGCTAGTCATGGGAGGCGATCTCTGTCAAGCGTGTATACATGCTCAATATAAGTGACAGTCTGAAAAAGGGCATCTGTAACCAGTGCCGCCACCCCAAACTCTGTATGTAGAATGTCATGTGGTACAGATGGCTTACTCCTGATCATGCGTGACAACATCATCACCTCTAGCCTCTCTATCCTCCTCTAGTGATCCTTCCCTAGGCCTGGCCCCCAAAGGGCTGCACCATCAATACGGGCTAGGGAGGCGTGCCCCCTCGCAAGTTGGTGAGTGGCAGCTGTGGTCATGCAAAACAAAGGGCCTGTAAAAGTGACTCCTAGATACACATACTTCTGCACAATCTCCATTGGGGCATCTCTGTGTATGAAAGAAAATCGTGAGGCGACTGCATAAGATGTGTTGAAGACCATAACCTTGGTTTTGCCCAAATTGACGCCCAAATTGACCGTAAGGTCTCTTTCCCTGCAAAATCTGTCCAATGCATTTAAATGTTTTTGTAAACCCTTGGCTGAATCTGAGATCAAGACAATGTCATTAGCATATAGCAATATGGGTACTACTATCGACAAGTGCTTCAGACACTGATATGTCTTGCATTGCATCTGACAGACAGAATGCATCATGGTATTTTGATAGTGGTGCTTCGAGCCACATCACTTCATGCAAAGATGTATTTCAGCACTTGGTTAGCCAATGGTGAACCTCTACCTCCGAAACTATCCACAAATACTGCGATCTCATCAATGCATAGGCCAAATAGTGTAGGTGAGAGTGGGCAGCCCTGCTTAATCCCAATAGTGCCACATATATCATCAGAGGTCCCACACCGGGTGCACGTACTCGGCCGAATACTGCCTCATATAGTGCCATCACACCCCATATCATCTCATGTGAGAACTGGAGCTCCTGCAAGCGTCCTATCAGATGAGATCGAGGGACGGAGTCAAAGGCTTTGCGGAAATCCACAAAGCAGCAATACACATGTCTCTTTGAGGACCTCACCTCGTCTATGATAGCCCATAAAGTAAAGATATGGTCCAGTGTGGAGACGTTTCTCCTAAAGCCTGCCTGGCCTGATGCTCTGTTTCCCATCCTCTTTGCCATAGAGAGAGAAATGAAATGATATATTAACGTCTCTAAGAGGCCATAGTGGCCTATGAGACCAAAACTGAGAGTACATCTGAAGTTGGTGTCTCATCAAAGAGAACAAGACTAAAAAGTACAATAAAAAGATTGTCCTACAGTTATAAGAACAAAACTGCAAGACTCCGAGATGATACTGAGTAGAAAATACTGGAAAATACTGGAAAATGTATATCAGGTAGATCCATGTATGCTGATCAGTTGAATTGTTGCCCTCTCCTTAGATCAAGTATCTCCGCCATGGAGCTGTCTAGAATGGAGAGGTCGTAGAAGCGAGGTAGGCGCCTCTCATGCCGAGCAATAATGGCTCTGATCTAGCGATGGTGAGGATGCCGTGGTCGGGATCTTGGTGGGCGTGGCCGACAAGCACGACATAAGATAACTGCTCTATCAGTGGTGATTCCCTAGGAGCGTGGTCGGTGCCCTGATGGCCCAATGGAGGAGGTATCAGGAGGTGTGTGGGCTGGGTTGCTGGTGCTGGTGCTGGTGCTGGTGCCAAAGAAATCTGCCAGGGTCCTCTGTCTAGGTACATCATGGCTCGGCCTCCTGTCTGCCAAGAGGGTCTCTCTGTGTCTCCTGAGCTCAAGTAGAAACAATCCGAGGCATCTCTGATCCTCAAACTCCATGACCCTGCGTAACGGCCCAAAACCCTCTCGGAAGAGGCAGTGATATCTCCCTCGGATCTCATAATAGACTATACATCAGCAAATGTTGTGTTCCTCTGTCTCTACCTCCTGGTAGCATAGCTGACAAATGCGGTCATCCACGATCTGATGCACATATCGCCCTGTCTCAATCCGCAGCTTCTCAAAGGGGAGAAGGTTGGCGAAGGCCGGTATGGAAGCCCAATCACTTTCCTAGCTTCTTGGGTACGTTTATGCGTGTACCGGTCTTGGGCAAACACGGAAGGAAGTGGACTTATTACTTGGGGTGTTTCATTTGGTATCGAAGCTTTACCCTTATAAGATTGTGAAGCTTTAATTATCAATGTTAAAACACTTATGAGAGAGTATAAGCTTTGTGAGTAACCTTGACTTGAAAAGGCTTAGAACAGAGGAGTAGCTATTCACGTTTAATAGAGAGTTTACGATGCTTCTTTCCAGTTGGAGGTCCAACACACTGCTGGGTACAGCCTATATGGTCATGGTTGAGACTGTCAGCCTAAACTTGCAGTAATTTTTGTACTTAGACTCGCTTCATGCAGGGGACATGCATTTTTTATGACATTGGAAGCTGTATAATGGGCTAAAAGAGAAAAAAACTTCTTGCTTTCACAACTTGACTTTGAGAAGGCGTATGACAAGGTAGTATCCACAACACTTTGTAGTAATCTTCTCTTCGAAACAAAACATGGCAAAGCGTGACTGCTACTCTTGCAAAGCATAGACATAGCATGAAGAGAATGAAAATTTAAAAAAACTACACCTCTACAGTAAAAACACATGAAATAAACATGCATTGCTATAGAAGTGAACAAGCCTAGAATCTTCAATAGATTGAAAGACTTGTGGAACTTCATGAAGCATGTTGACTCACCTTTTGACGATTACAACCTAAATTGTGACTCCGTAGATAAAGCCTCGATAGCTGCAATAATCATAAACATAAAATTGAGAATTTTGACCTCTCCACAAACACCCCCCCACGCCCATCCCAAAGTTTAAAAAAAACACAAAAAAACTTCATCACATACTATCATTGCCATACCCATGGAAAGGACCCAAAAAACCAAAAAACTTACCCCACCACAAAAAGGCAAATTTGACCATTAAATCTCTTCAATGAATGTGTCAAAGCATACACAACCTTCCTAGACTTCACATATGCTGGCCAAGTGAACCATCCTATGAAAGCAATTGTGTCACACACATTTTTCGGGACATAAGTATAGATTGGATGTGTTGGATATCAATGCTCCACCCTCATATTGTAATGTCCGGGTTCTGGCTAGCTCATGTATGTACAACCCGCATTATGAAGACTAACCATGGTTGAGTAGACCAAGCGCCCAATGTCCTAGTATCCAGATGGGCTGGTGTCATTGTCTAGTCAAGACCTGACACTTCAGTGGTTTCGGACCACCTGGCCAGCTCTTCAAGCTGAGCTCTACGCCTGTGCCCAACACCATAAGTGGGCAAAACATGCCCAACACCGGTCTGCATGAACTACTGGGGACATTCTGGAGATTAGTCCGTGTGAGTCAGAGGACTGTCAGGAATGAGTCCGGACAGGAGTCAAGAGAACCTACTGCTATTCATAGTGCAAGAAAGACTTGCCTATGTGAACTACAGTACTCATCTGCATGCCCACGACAGTGCATAAAAGAAAGCTCACAATATTAAAGTGCATTGACATACAAATTATACTCCGGACATCACACAGATAGAACTCAATACGCAGATAGTCGAAATCCATTCAGTAATTAACGACAACAGTTTATTCTAGAACACACAATCTAACCACTATTTTCTATTTAAGTGACATCAGACCGTTGTAGCCATAATTCATCACATTCTCCTTACAAGACCCATCTCATTAGGGCGACATGTCCTCTCCTCAGTACAGTACTCACTCCTATGAACTAGAGTTAACCATTCCCTCTGCTTTCCTATGAACTCCCTTTTTGTCCATATCCGCTCATCTGGGTATTACCCATTGGAAAGGTGGTTACAATGAAAGACTGCCGGCTCATGATGAGTCCGTTACAGGTGAGGTAACTACACATCAGTTTGCGGTGAACTGTGGGGTTGTTTACCCGTCAACACCCGGAGGATGCTGCACCAGCAATCGGCCCACTCACTTGACTTCGAAGACTTAAGAAATCCAGAAAGCCTTCCAGAAGCACTAATGTCCGATCTCATCCTTTCTTGCTCGAGTTGGGTGGTGCATTGATGCCTGCCAAATACAAACTCTATCTTCTTGCGTGGATTGTACTTGGGCCGTACTCTCTTCGGTACCTGTTTTTTTTTTCTGGGAAAAAGATCTTCTATTAGTTAATGAAAGACAGCCACAAAGTGCTAGATACAACTACGAAGGGCTAGATACAAATTTGCCTCATATAAGGGCGGGAATCATATGATCATAAGGGAAGAGACACTTCTCCTCCGGCTGGCCGCTCTGTCAAGAGAAGGCTATCTCATACAGGGGGAGGGGGGGGGAAACAACCACACAATGGGTCGATAATGCCAAGTAATGCCAAGTGGGGTCACCACCTCTATCTATGAGGAGTGGGCCAGGCCGCTTCTACATGCGATCAGAACCTCCCCGTAGCTTCCCCCATTGACCGCGGAGGGTGTGGATGATGTCGAGCCAAATGCTCCTGATGGACTTAGCAGGTGGAGTGTGGGTACCCTCGATGGCCTCGTTGCATCTAGGGCACCAAATGTGTCAGGCTGCGATGCTACTGCAAATCTCCCATCTCTGGCATGAGCTTGTGTCACGTGGACAACCAATCGGTGTACAAGTGACATGGCATTCTTAGCACTCATAAGCATTAAGCAGAGCATTAAGCATGGCATTAATCCAGCATTTACAGCAGTAGATCACATTATGTGCAATGTAAGGGACTGGTACAACACCTACAGGCATCATAAGCATTTTGGGCATGTAGTATTTTGCAGGTTGCGGCCTAGCAACCAACCGACAGCATGTGAACCAGTCGACTAGGTATTATCACCAGTCGTGGGAATTATCAAAATTATCAAGCAGCCGACAGCATTTTAAAGCATTTAATGAAGTCGTGGAGGTCCCAGATAACTGGCCGACAACAGTAGGTACAACTGACCAGCAACAACATATCATATATAAACAAAAGCGCATCATTCAGTTCAAGCATCTTCTCTTCTCAACGTTTCTGGCCTGAGGAGCAAGGGCAGCAATTCAGTCATAGTCAGCATTCAGATCAGCCTCCTGCCTCCTACATAGAGGAAAACCAGCATTCCAAGGGTGGACCTTAGCATTGGAGAAGGGAACATTCAGTCAGCATCAGCATTCAACATCTCTCTCTCTTCCCGAGATAGATATTCATCTAGGACAAGCATAGATCTATTTATAGATCTTCATTGTAACCATTCATTTAATATAGCTGCATTGCATTGACACCATTGTCTATAGTGAAGTTTAGTTAAGCCTAAGGTTGTTTTACTTCGATCAATCCCTCGCATGTCACATTGGTATTAGAGCTTTACAGGGTAAGCAGCCTTAGTTCATGTTCATTCCTTAAGTCATTCAGAAAAGCTATATATACCTAGATGAATCCAAGAACATGCCCAAATTCACCTTTTAGGAGCGTGCATGTTATATACTCATGGTAGTCAACCCACAAGACTATATAATTATCAAATCCATTATGCATAGTATGGACTAGATACTACGACATCCCCACTAACGTCATCAGTGCCCAATAGTAGTTGTAGAACACTGTATCAAGATATGCTCTCACACACGCACTCCTTAAGTCATTCAGAAAATTATTATGATAGTCACTTCCGCTCAGTTAAATCTAGTTCCCAAGATCTTGCAGGCCATCCTTAGGGTTATCCCCTTGGGCATGCATCAGTAGCCCATCCATCTGCATTCTTGCATAGCATATAGGGTTGCACATGGCTTGCATCACCATAGTAGTCATCCTAGCAGTCAGTCTAACACATGTTTTACCCATGAGTTTTTTGGGGAAGAATGACATCCATCATCAAAGAAGTAAATGGAGTTTTGAGCTTCAATTGGCAGCAGGGGGTTCTCTTCCACATAAGAAGATGGAAATTTGCTCCAACATCGCCTCAGGAGGTTCAGAGGTTCAAGAATGACGGAGATGGTGTGTGAAAGGATTCCATAGACAGGTCAGTTGGCGACTCACGTATTTCCAAGGAGATTTAGCAGCATTTGCTACGTAGTTCCCGTAGTGGAGAAGTCTTTGGCTCAAAGGATTCAACTCCTACAGCCAACCTCAGTCCCGATAGAAGAAGTCAGAATGGGGCAATGGTTTCAGTGGAGGGGGATCAACAGAGGAGTCGAAAGGTTGCCAAGTGTACCACCCAGCAACAGTTTCGCGCAGTGGGGAATGTCACGTGCACACCCAGTCGGTGTACAAGTGACATGGCATTCTTAGCACTCATAAGCATTAAGCATGGCATTAATCTATCATTTATAGCAGTAGATCATACCATGTGCAATGTAAGGGGCTGGTACATCACCTACAGGCATCGGAAGCATTTAGGGCATGTAGTATTTTGCAGGTTATAGCCTGGGAACCAGCTGACAGCATGTGAACCAGCCGACTAGGTATTATCACCAGTCGTAGGAATTATGAGGTAGCCGACAACATTTTAAAGCATTTTATGAAGTTGTGGAGATCCCATATAATTGGCCGGCAACAGTAGGTACAACCGACCAGCAGCAGCATATCATATATAAGCAAAAGCACATCATTCAGTTCAGGCACCTTCTCTTCTCAACGTTTCTGGCCTGAGGAGCAAGGGCAGCATTCATAGGCAACAATTCAGTCATAATCAGCATTCAGTTCAGCCTCTTGCCTCCTACATGGAGAAAAACCAGCATTCCAAGGGTGGACCTCAGCATTGGAGAAGGGAACATTCAATCAACATCAGCATTCAACATATCTCTCTCTTCCCGAGATAGATATTTGTCTAGGACAGGCATAGATCTATTTATAGATCTTCATTGTAACCATTCATTTAATATAGCTGCATTGCATTGCATTGACACTATTGTCTATCTCTCAAGTATAATTAAGTGAAGTTTAGTTAAGCCTAAAGTTGTTTTACTACGATCAATCCCCCACATGTCACAGCCTTGTTGCCACTGGTCAGTAGGTGGGGCTGTGACTAGTACTGCCGAAATACGATGGTGAGGGACTTGAAGGGCTAGCTCTTTGTCACGTGCACACCCATCAGGTGTACAAGTGACATGGCATCATCAAGCATCCATAAACATTAAGCAGGACATTTAAGCATTAATCCAAGTATTATTCAGGTATATATCAGCATAAGCATGTGTATGGGGCTGTTTTAGCACCAACATCAGTACATGAGGCATCATAAGCATTAGGGGCATTTATTAGCATCTGGTCAGGGCCTGTTGGAACCAGCCGACAGCAGTTAAGAGCATTTAATGAATATTTACCAGTCGTGGAGCATCAGACAAGCTGGCCGACAGCAGTAAACTGCCCGACCAGCAGCATTCAACCATATATAAGCCATCGCATCATAATCAGCATCGCAGATCAGCATATCTCATAGATCCCCTTCTTCTCATCGTTTCAGGCCTAAGGAGCAAGAGCATCACTCACAGATGCATTCAGCATTAAACAGCGGTCCATCTCAGTTTTCAGCATCTTCTCCTCAGCGTTTCCTTCTTAGGAAACAAGGAGAGCATCAGTTCGTCATCTTCCATCAGCGTATTCAGCATACAGACAGCATCAGATCCATCTCATCTCTCCTCAGCGTTTCTCATCCATGGAGCAAGGGAGAAGCAGATCAGCAGTTTAGCCAGCATATTCAGCACATAGTTCATCATTCCTACCTCCTACATAGAGGGAAGCCGGCATCGAAGGGTGGACCTCAACATTGGAGCAAGGAACAGTCATCATCATCAGCATTCAACCTACCCCTCTCATCTCGAGAAGGATCTTCATCTAGGACAGCATCATAGATCTATTTAGATCTCATTGTAGCCCATTCATCTAATATAGCTACATTGCATTGCATTGACACTAATTGTCTATCTCTTAAGCATCATTAAGTGAATTTTATCTTAGCCTAAGGTTGTGATTACTACGATCAATCCCTCACATGTCACATTGGTATCAGATCGTTAGAGGGTAACCAACGTTAGATCATTTTCATTCCAAAAGTCATTCAACAAGTCATCATGTTAGTCGCTTCTGGTTAGTCAAATCCAGTTCTCAAGATCTTGCAGGCCACCCTTAGGGTTTTTCCCTTAGGCATGTAGCAATAACCCATCCATTGCATTCTTGGACAGCATATAGGGTTGCACAAGCCTTGCATCAACATGTAGTCATCCTAGCAGTCAGTCCCGCATCTGCAAGGCATACATGTTTTACCCATGAGTTCTCCGGGAAAGAATGGCATCATCATCAAAGGAGTAAATGGAGTTTTGGGCTTCAACTGGCACCAAGGGGTTCTCTTCCACATAAGAAGACGGAAGTGGCTCCAACATCGCCTCAGGAGGTTCAGAGGTTTCGGAACGACAGAGATGGTGTGTGAAAGGATTCCACAGACAGGTCAAGGGTGACTTAGGTATTTCCAAACAGTTTTAGCAGCATTTGCCATTCAGTTCCCGCAGTAGACAAGTCTTTGGCTCAAAGGATTCAACTCCTACAGTCGACCTCAGTAGTCCCGACAGAAGAAGTTAGAAGGGGGCAGTGGTTTCAATGGAGAAGGATCAACAGAGGAGTCGAAAGGTTGCCAGGTGTACCACCGAGCAACAGTTTAACAGAGGGGAATGTCACGTGCACACCCATCAGGTGTACAAGTGACATGGCATCATCAAGCATCCATAAACATTAAGCAAGACATTTAAGCATTAATCCAAGTATTATTCAAGCATATATCACCATAAGCATGTGTATGGGGCTGTTTGAGCACCAACATCAGTACATGAGGCATCATAAGCATTAGGGGCATTTATTAGCATCAGGTTAGGGCCTGTTGGAACCAGCCGAAAGCCTGGTCAGTAGCCGACAGCAGTTAAGAGAATTTAATGAATATTTACCAGTCGTGGAGCATCAGACAGGTTGGCCGACAACAGTAAACTGCCCGACCAGCAGCATTCAACCATATATAAGCCATCGCATCATAATCAGCATCGCAGATCCGCATATCTCATAGATCCCCTTCTTCTCAGCATTTCAGGCCTGAGGAGCAAGAGCATCACTCATAGAAAGCATTCAGCATTAAACAGCAGTCCATCTCAGTTTTCAGTGTCCTCTCCTCAACATTTCCTTCTTAGGAAACAAGGAGAGCATCAGTTCGTCATCTTCCATCAGCGTATTCAGCATGCAGACAGCATCAGATCCATCTCATCTCTCCTCAGCGTTTCTCATCCTTGGAGCAAGGGAGAAGCAGATCAACAGTTTAGCCAGCATATTCAGCACATAGTTCATCATTCCTACCTCCTACATAGAGGGAAGCCGGCATCGAAGGGTGGACCTCATATTCAGCGCACGGTTCATCGTTCCTACCTCCTACATAGAGGGAAGCCGGCATCGAAGAGTGGACCTCAGCATTGGAGCAAGGAACAGTCCTCATCATCAGCATTCACCCTACCCCTCTCATCCTAACAAGAAGGATCTTCATCTAGGACAGCAGCATAGATCTATTTAGATCTCATTGTAACCCATTCATCTAATATAGTTGCATTGCATTGCATTGACACTAATTGTCTATCTCTTAAAGAGGCCCTGTGAGACTGCCAATGTGCTGCCCGTTGCCGGGGTACCATCAATCTCTGGCATCTGGATCCTGCGGCCTAGCCGCGCTGTGTATGCAAAGAAGGGGGCATCCAAAGTCTCCTCCTGATCCACGGGGTCATGCCAAGTCCACTCTCCCAAGTCCCACTGTAGGCGCGTGAGAGGTCGGCACTCCCATATCCATAGCCGCCAGAATCTCTCCCCGGTGGCCACCTTGGTCGGTGGTGGATCTATGTGCCACTCTCATGCCCGAAAACCAGTCACCCTCACTCTCTGCAAGGTGCAGCCATTGAAATGCTCTAAGGAAAGCTCGGATCTCTCTATCCAATAGAAAAAGTGAGCAAACAACCGCCCTCATCTGCTCCGTGGACCACCATGAGAATGCCATGTCTAGTCAACACACCTAGCCACACTAGCGGAGTCGAGTCACGGATAGGGGCCAGCCACTCTTGAGGGATAGCTAAGTCGATGTCGATGCTGAGCCTGGCTCTACCCCGGACCCCTGCCAGGCCTCTCTCCTGTGCCTCCCGGGGTAACTCTCATGTGCGATCCAATCTCCAAGGGACCTGGCTGGTCCTATGCTCAAGGCGCCCCATGATACATGAGGTCGGGTCCCTAACATGTGGCCACTGGGTAAACGGATCGAGTGGTTCTAGACCAAAGGCTGCCGAAGCCGCTCCTTTTGAGGCTGCTGGAGCTATTCGCCTAAGGGCCAGGTGGAGCAGAGGCGTAGTTGCTAGCTGTGGCAGTTGAAGAGGACTGGGCAGCTCATGGCAGCTAGGTAAACGGGTAGACAAAGGCAGAGTTGATCAGGGGCCGACGATGAGCTGGATATAGGTGCCTTTGTGGTGACATTTTTTTAGAGGGTGGCAGTGGCTCGCATAGAAGGAAGTACCGGCTTTGATACCAATTGATGGTAGGTACATGGCCATGGCTAGGGCATTGGACATAGAGAGAAAGAAAGAAAGAAAGAAAGATGTATTAACGTCTGCGAAAGGCCAAAGTGGCCTATGAGACCAAAACATAGTACACAGCTGATGGTGTCTCATCAAAAGTAAGACAAAAAGGACTAAAAAAGTCCTAAAACAATCCTAAACAGCTATGAAAGGAAAATACTCCTACTGATGTACAACAAAAGTGTATAATATCTACAACTAGCATAAGACTGGTGTAATCTGCTCATCTCAGTATCTCTCTCATGGGGTGCTGTAAGATAGAGAGTCTAAAGTGGTGGGGCAATCGTCTCCTGTGGTGGGTGATGATGGCTATAATCCACCGGTGATGAAGCAACCGTGGATGAGGTCCTAGTAAGCATGGGCATCTCACTTGACAAAGTGCTATGGCTCTGTGAAGGGTGACTCCTCCTGAAGGACGTCTATAGGATGTCTGGCTCTCCAAGGGGGTAGTGGAGGTCCTGGTCGTATCAGTTGGGGTGGTCCTGGCCCTTAAAAAATTTATCATGGCTCGCTGGCAGGGTGGATCCTGGTGTGCTGTCCTGGCTCGTAGGAGAGTCTCTCGATGGCGTCTGAGCTCCAATAAGAAAAGCCCCAAACACCTCTGATCCTCAAACTCCATCACATGTCGTAATGGTCCAAAACCCTCTCGGAAGAGACACTAGTATCTCCCTCGTATCTCATATTACACAGTACATCGGCATATGTAGTGCTCCTCTGACATCACTTCCTGGCGAGGGCTGGTCGGTTGGCATTAAATGCTAGCCGACTGGATATAAAATGCTACACGACTGATAAATGGTGTTTAAATGCTGAAAATTGTGAAAAAAATGCCAGATAAATCCTAATAAATATTCTAAGGCTACCAGATGCTCTTTCAAGGCTTCTACAATGATCTATATGCAATGGATGAATAATATGCAATATGCAGAGTGCTTTCTAATGCAAACCCTAAGGTTTCTACTGACTCTACATGCATGAATGCGTCTCTTCAAGTGGGTTAAGGGACTTGACTGACTGACTGACTTGCTATGGCTGAGGAATCACCTACGTAACTCGTGCCTGACTTATCCTAGACTAGGGTCACGGCGTACGACAAATATCATCCTAAAAGGTGCTAATACTGTACAATGTTGCACTGATGATGATGAGCCAACTTGTCACCATGCACTACAATGCAGAGTGCATGTGACACTACATGCTTTCTAAACTCCCTAGAATCATGCTAGGTTGAAATCTAGATTTTCTAGCACTATACTATGCTGAAAATGAGCAAAAAGCTGATGAAAAAACGTAGATTTAACGCAAAAACACAAACCCTAATTTTTCCTGCAAACCCTAATTTCCGAAACCCTCATTCAACATGCACAAAACGTAAGCTAAGGGTTGTCCTAGGATGACCTAAGCTCTAGTACCAATTAAACATGCAAAAGCTTCGTAGTCGAATCGGTAACTTCAGTGCTCAGAATTCAACAATCTTTCATGATGAATATAATTCACAAAACTAAAGTAGATGTGCAGAAAATAGAGAGAGAGAGAGAGAGAGAGAGAGAGAGAGGGAGCAGAGGACACAACATTGGGTCCCAAATACCCTCTTTAGGGCCCCCACCACAAATGGTGTATTTGCTTTATTATTTGCCACGAAAACTCTTTTGGAACTTGTCATGGAGAACCTGGTACTTTTCTGAAGCAGTGGCCGCCATCTGGAGAGTCTAGATGTATATCATTGCACACTGTGCGCCTTTCCTAATTTCTCATTTAGCCTGTAAATGGCTTATGAGAGGAAACTTCGGGATTCTTGGCAAGCACTTAATGGTCACTGGGACTTTGGACACATTCTAGCTAATCTCGAAAGTGTTCCTATCCCAATCAATATCTTGCTGAAACTTGTGAAACCACTGAATTCCCAGAATTATGTCTGCTCCTACAAGAGAGGCAACCATAAAACCATGCACAAACTCTATGCCCTGAATGACTAACTTAGCACTCTGAGCTTCAAACTTGATACTCGTGTCATGCCTGTGCTAAATCCCTCAACTTTCTTATCCACCGAAGTTAGAACAAAACACGCTCGCCGAGGGGCCTGTTTCGTAACCACATCCTCCGTGCTACCGCTGTCAAACAAGACAATGACTCTCTAACCACCTATGTAGCCAAAGGTCTTGAGCAATTCATTGCGCTCATACTCCTAGTCATGGGTACCCTTCTGCTTATCTTCGAGCTCCCGACTAGCTATTGCACAAATCGAAGCATTGGGATCCGAAGAGTTAGGGATACTACGGGAGTCTGTGTGGGAGCGGGACTCACCATGGAAGCCGTGGAGGTTGGGGTGGTTGTCTGTGGATTGGTAGTCTTCTTAGGGCACTCCCTAGAAGTGTGTCCTTTTGTATGACAAAAGAAACACCTACCCTTCTTTTTGTACTGAGCTGTCTCCTCAACACTCAATTTACCACCGGTCTTGCCTGCGTGAGCTTTCTGGTCTCGAGTAAGCTTGGATGCACTGGTCGAGTTCTTAGAGCCAGAGGCTCTCGTGCTCTGTCCTCTGAAAGACCCCATCTGGTTCTGGCCTTTTTCCCCCGAGGGAGTTACCTTGGGAGTGGCACGCTGGAAAGTCTTGGGCTTTCAGTTGCCTTGGGAGTGGCACGTTGGAAAGTCTTGGGCTTTCCGCCATGATTCTTTATTTCAGCACTCTGTGCAAGCGAGAGTGCATCTTCGAAGGTGGGTGGCCTGAACATACACACCTCCCACTAGATTTGCGTGTCCAGGCAATAAAGGAACTGCCCTTTCTTGTCCTTGTTAGATAAGCCTAATTGCAAACATAAGTTTAATATTTTATTGGCAAACTAAAAGGCTGGTTGCGCGTTTTGACGCGCTCCCCTAAACTCGTCTTTGAGTCGCTCAAGGTAATGGAGCGGTAGAAACCGCCGCTTAAGATCGAGGACAAACTCGTTCCAAACATAAGCCGTCATACCTAATCTAGTGTGGACATGAGCCCACTAGGTCCACCAAGGAATGGCCTCACCTTCCAAGTATCAACTAGCCAAGATCACTCTATCAGTATCACTTTTTCTAATTGCGGCAAAATAAGCTTCAAACTGATGCAACCAAGAATAAAGAGTTGTGGAGTCGAGTTTACCATTATACTTACTGAAGTTAATTTTCTCGAGTGAGCAAGCCGCTAGTGTCATTCTTGCATCCAAAGCCGCAAGGCATCTTTCGTGTTCCGCATGTCGCCTAGCGTCTTCTTGTGCAGCAGCACGAGATGCTACCACACGGTCTTCTATCTGTCGGATCTCCATTGCTCGCATCTGCAACTCGAGCATCGAACTCGGCTGCGATCGTACCCCTTCAAAAGGGTCATGTTGTAGAGGATCTGGAATCTGGAAAACGGAAGGAGAGGGAGGAGGAGATGGAAAAAGAGAGAAGGGAGAACGGGTGTGCTCTTCCAAGGCCAAGATTTGCACCTTCTGCTATTCCAATTTGGTACCATGTTCGGCGATTGCTCGCATCATCTACTGGAACATCTCTTGTACGCTCATGTTTGCCGCCCTAAAAGGACTGCCTGGTGCACTCTATTCTAAAGTTGTCATTCTCTCTTTTCATCGTAGCTTGCCATAGCAAGAAAATGCACTTTTCGGAGCGCAATCTGACCATCCACTATGCGTGTAGGAGACTTTCGGAGGCTGAAAACCAACCGTCCTTCGGGGGACAAGAGAGACACCGAAAGGGGTGGTCCACCGAAGTCTAGAAACCAACCACACAAGCGAGGAAAAAAAATAAAATCTTTTCTTCTGGTTTTTTTGGCCGAATCTTCACACTTGAAGAAGGCTCTAATACCAATGTAACATGCGTTGCGAAAGCCTGTACATGATTAACGCTAATTCTATGTTTAGCAAAGACACAAAAGAGAAGGAGAGATAGACCTAATCTACTGTGTGTCTGAAAATGGCATTTTGTCCAACCCTAAAAAGGGGATTTATCTGGATTTTTTAGATTTTCCCTCTTTTTTGTGTCTTGCTGCTGGCTGACTGTCCTTTCCCTGGCCAACCCAGCAGCCCCTTTGACTATATATAGCATTTACCTCACCATTCAGCACTCGTACCACTTCGTAGACATATTCAATACCAATTCTGCTATTGTTGCTACTGCCGAGGACTGCACATCATCTACTTCATCATCATCGGCTCTTCAAATCAGCACATCAGCGTTTTACATCAAGCCACACCTTGGGACAGCAACCCACTCTCTACTATAGGTCAATACATCAGCATTTTATATCAGGCCACACTTTGGGACAGCAGCCCACTCTACTAGAGTAGAGGACCTCAGCGTTTTTCCTCAGCTCATGGGACAACAGTCCACTCTCTGCTACACGGTACAACACTTCAGCATTTTATCATCAGTACCTATCTGGGGAAAGCAGCCCACTCTCTGCTACAGTTTATCATCGTTTTTCTTCTTCAAATTATCTTGGGACAGCAACCCACCATCTCACATCATCGGGACGGTAGCCCTCTCTTCTTATCTTCACCATCGACACCACTCGGGCCGGTAGCCCTCCCTGCTCCTCACCTCACTCGGGTATCGCAACACCCTTGTCACCAAAGCTTGCACCACCACCACTCGGGACGGCAGCCCTCTTTGCTCCTCACCACCCCGAGGTGGTAGTGGGCAGCGGAAGGGATGCAGACTCTGGTGACAAGGGTGTTGCAGTACCTGAGTGATGATGAAGAGCAGAGAGGGCTGCCGTCCCGAGTGGTGCAAGCTCTAGTGACAAGGGTGCTACAGTACCTGAGGGGAGTGCCTCTGCATCCACTGACACGAGCCTTCAACACTGACCACCTCACGGAGTGCCTTTGCCTCACATCAATGCGATTGGCCATGCTTCAGCTCCGACATCGTCTTTGCTTCTGCACTGGTCTTCTTCTTCTGCTCAGAGTCACCTCTCACCAAAGGGCCTCTTGTACATATGTTCACTCACCATTATATAGACTCACTCACCTATTTCATGCTATGTTATTTTGCTCTGATCTCTCGTACATCTAGTCCTTTCGTCCTTTTGCCCTCACGCTGTATATTGCCAAAACATGCTATATATACAATGATCTTGCTGATTCGCAGCTTCATGATGCATACCAAAGATCCTTGCAGCCCTCTACTTGCAATCGGACAAGAGAAGCTCCTACTGATCCACCACTATGTCCTTGCTGCCTTGCAGACGCTGACAAATGGATCCTCTAGATCTTTGAATAATGATTCTAATGAATGCCTAATGATCCTATTTATAGGGAAAAGGTATGAATTCGTAATCAAGTCAGTTTTGCCTATTTGTCCCACAAAACATTGTCCAAAAAGTCATATTTTAAGGGGGAAGAGATACTGCATCTAAAATATGCATGAATATAAAAATCATCACCTCCAGGCTGGAGGCCACCATCTCCCCATCCTGATCTCTGTGGCCTGAGCCTCCAAGCTCCATCCTAGCCAATGGCCAAAGATGGGTGAGTACGTCGGCTTGAATAATAACTTTTTCTCTCTGAAGCAAAATAATCTAGTATATTCACAACTCACAACACTTCACCATCTAGGCTTTAATAATGAGTCATGACAAAGTGGCATCTGACTCGTGCTAGCTTGGCCCATAATATGCCTGCACCCGCGCGGGGCGGGGGGGGGGGGGGGGGTGGCGGGGGGGATGGATCCCACATGGTGCAAAGAGAGGGGTTCCCCATTGGACCCAGGCTCTGCTGGCAGCGGTTACCCAATCCTCTGAAGTCTCTGCAGGGAGGTCCTAAGGTAAATGATCATAACGGATCTCAGTAGAGGCTGGGACCTCGGGCTGCAGGGCAGGAAGATCCCTCCATGTCAGCAGGGACGTCTAAGCCTTGTGCAACCACCAGGGATCTGCCATCCCTGCACTGGTGGAGGCTGCTGCTGAGGAGGTGAGACCTCTCCACCCTCCTGAGCCCAGGGGGAAAAGGGAGGCACCGGTTGATCCTCTAAAATCAGCTTTAGAATACAAGTGTGCCATGGATAGTGATAACAAACAAGCATTCTGATGCCCATACATTGTGAGTGGAAATCCCCCCCAAAAAAAAAAGCAGCATCGTAGTGTGTCATGGGATCCTCATCCCAAATGACCAGGCTTGTGTAGCAAGCCAAATAGACTACCTATTGTTGAAAAAGAAGAGAAAGAAGAATACCTGGAAAAGCGCCACAGCAACAATGATGAAGTCGACGACAGCCAAAGTGGTGTAAATGGCGATCAAGGGCACGCCCAGGCAATCTCCTTGCGCGAAGGAATGTGTTTTAAGTTGCACTTGATCCATGAAAAGCAAAGCATAAAACCTCCTCGATACTCTGTTCCGAGGAAATCAGTCTTCTCCCTCTGTCTGGTTAACTTGCTGCCATTCTCTTGAGAAAAAAAAAACAGATTCTCACAGAAGAATCATCCTCAACTAGAGAGCGATGCTCAAGATCTGCATCAGCTATTGTTCCGCAGAGGAACCCAAATCAAAACAAAATGCTATAATTAGCAGTCTATGCAAGGTAGATGTATTGCCCAAGTCTCCTTAAAGCCTTCATGGAAGCCTTAAAGCTCCTCGACCTCGACCCACACAAGCCCACTAAAACTCCACTTGGCCCACTCTGTGTCTTCCACACCAGCACTCTCCAAATACCAGCACTCTCTATAAAAACCCCACCAACACAGCCTTTTTTTAGAATCACTCCAAATGGAGTGTGCACTTCTTCCTCTTCTATAAAGCCTACTAGTACTCAACCGGCACACAACGTGCCTTACTAGTACTCAACCAGCGTGGCACGTTGTTGTGGCTTACTAGTACTCAACCAGCGTGTTGTGCGGTATGTAAAAGATATTAAGAACCGAAACTCAAGGAATACAAAGAGTCAATCGAAGGGATTTTTTCCTCTTATTTTTTAGAAATCCAAGATTTCTCTTTTCTCTCCTCTCCTTGTGCCTTGGTTGTCCATGGTTAATATGTAATAGATAACTCTCCTCCTCTATAAAGAATTATTCATGTTAAATTGCACTTTGTGAAGGTCATCCTGAATCTCTCTCTCTGCACAATTCAGCCCTTGTGAGCCATCTCCCTTTCTCCTCGTCTTCTTCTGCTCTCTTGCCATCCATCTTCTATAGACTGTCCATAATACATGTTCACAATAGGTGCATTTTCCAAGCCTTTAAAGGGAGAATTTTGGGTAGTAATATTCAAACAAATTATTTGATATGTATATTCAGACAAATTATTTGATATGTATTAATTAAATGCCACTGACGTGGCATCTCTATATTATCTTAAGGAAGAGTTTCACAAAGCTACCACGTGGCAAGAATTTGGAGGTTTGGGAAAGGAAGGAGGAGGTTTGGGTAGAATTTAATTTTGAAAGCCTCAAAAGACGTGCGAAGTGCGGGTTCCCAACTAGTTTAATTAATACAACCTTAGAAGATGAGTTTCCCTCACCCCCTCCCTCTCCTCCTTCTCTCTTTCCCTCCCTCTACTCGTTGAGTGAGCCCTTTGAGGCTTCTTATAGAGAATTGTGGACCTTAAATAGAAAGAATATGGGTGAATGCATGCAAATAGAAAACATATGGGTGTTCGTATGCAAATATAAATGATATGGGGGGTCATCATTTTATTGCCTTAAGTAGAGAGGATATGGAGATCATCATTTCATTTACTTTTCAACATTAATCATTATATACTAAAATGAAACCTTAGAAAAACACTTTTAATCTTGAAAATCTCACATGATATATTTAATGGAAATGCCAAAAACATTTTGGTGCCAATATATATTGAGGGTATTAGATGTGACTACACTAATTTCTTTTACAACCTTAATGCAAGGTTTCTCCAGGCTATTATCTTTAGAGGTCATTTAAAAATTAAAACATGGGTCGAAAGTATTCGAACAATACTCTCTCTCTCTCTCTCTCTCTCTCTCTCTCTCTCTCTCTCTCTCTCTCTCTCATATAAATCCATGCTGTCTTTATTTTTGTCTTTTTATCATCGCGTGAGTCCCTTTCCCTCCTTGTTCTTGGGTTTCTTCAGTTACTTTTTTCTTTAGCTCTATTTTATCCTACCTTTCCTTGTTCTCTCTTATTTTGGTCTTTTGGGTCCTTGCTTGATCTTGCTCCTGCTTCTCCAGTCATAGCTCCTGCTCTAGCTCTTGATCTTGCGCTTGCTTCTCCCTCAAAGTCTTCAAAATCTTCCTTACACTAGTTAACCCCATTTTGGGTTAACTAGACGTTTTCTACAATTTATGAGAGGGAGGAATAAGTGTCATGAAAAGGTATTATAAAAGTTATAACCTTTATGAGAAAGCTTGCCACATTCAAGCTTATATAGTGTCATGAAAAGTTACTATAAAAGCTTTAACCTTTATGAGAAAGCTAACCACATTCAAGCTCATATAGTGTCATGAAAAGTTACTATAAAAGCTATAACCTTTATGAGAAAGCTGACCACATTCAAGCTCATATAGTTAACTTAGGAGCTTTGGGTGCCCAAATGTGAATAAGGGCCAATTATATATAAGTCATTATGACACAATGTTGGATATTTCAAAGTCTAGTAAGTGTCCAGTGGTGTGTGAACACTTTAAGTGTAAACACCCTCTTATCAAGAGAACATAAGATAGGGCCTTGGTGCCTATATAAAGCATTGCACATGGTGGAAGTACTATCATAATACAAACATTGTTGTATTGTGCAACAACTCTCTCTCTCTCTCTCTCTCTCTCTCTCTTCCACCCATCAATGTTTATGCACCAAGTCACCATGGTTTGATCTCTCCATGTGTCCTTTAACTCACATTCTCTTATGGTTGAAATCATGTTCACCTACATGGTATCAAAGCATACATGAGCATCTCCTCTGCATTGTGTTTTTTCCCTTTATGTGATGAGCTCTGCATTTTTCCCCTTCATGTGTGATGAGCTTTGCATTTTTTCCTTCGCAAAATGAGCTAAGTGTTTTCGCAATGAGCTAAGTGTTTTCTCTAATGCAACACCTTCACATCTATCATTTTTTCCTTTATTCAATGATGTTTTTTTTCTACCCTCTATTTCCTGCCACATGATGTGTTTTCTTGATGCACACATGATGAAGCCTTGCCTTTTCTGTTGACTATCCATACACAACTGAGTGCTTCTCTTTGTCGCCTCTTCATCATTAGGGGTTGTCTCTTGCCTTTCTACTACCTTTCCTTGTTATGGCTACTCTAGTCTTTTGGCTTGACCTAGCTCCCACTCCTCCATTCCTAGCTCCTACTCTAGTTCTAGCTCATGCATATGCATCTCCCTCAAAGTCTTCAAAGTCTTCCTTATTTTTCCCTTACTCATATTAACCCCATTTTGAGTTAACTAGATGCTCTCCGTTGTACATGAGAGTGAGGAATAAGTGTCACATGAAAAGGTACTATAAAAGTTATAACCTTCATGAGAATGTTGGCCACACCCAAGCTCATAAAGTTAACTTAGGAGTTTTGTGTGCCTAAGTATAAATACTAGTTATATACAAGGCATTATCTCATAATGAATGGACACAATTCCCTTTGTGCTAAATGAGTTATCTAAGCTTTTTGCTTACTTTTTACTTGTGTGTGTGTGTGTGTGTGTGTGTGTGTGTGAGAGAGAGAGAGAGAGAGAGAGAGAGAGAGAGAGAGAGTTCAAAGTAGAGATTAGTCTAACTCTTAATACATGTTCCAATGTACGCTTTGTGAGAGACAGTAGACAGTGAGAGGAGAGTGAGTCCTTGTGCAAGGTGAAATAACCTCCTTGGCGATAGTAAGGAAGAGAGATCTTAAAGGAAAGTAGCTGGCAACCACTACTCCAACAAGTGACCCGAGCATGGAGGCAAGTTACGTTCCCCATGATGGTTTTTACTCTTTTTTTTTGGTTCTTTGCCTGCCTGTGAGTGAGGGAATTATTGATAGAGTTTGCATCATAACATATTTGGTGGTGTCACTGCATAGTGTGGAGGCAATCTTGCTTCCTCCGTTCTTTTTAGAGTCTTTGCTCTCTAGTGCAAGTATCTTTCCCCTTATAGTCATTGTTTTCTAAACAATGTTATGTAGATTGAAAAGAGGATAAGCTTGGGTGTTCAAAGACAAAAAGAAGGAAAGAATGGATATTTTTATGTGTTTTTTGTTTACTATGTTGCTTAGGTTTGTGAGTACTTGGGAGACCTTGAGGAAAGAAAACCATTCATTTTTTGATACATTTACTTCGTTTGATCACTGCATATTCACATCGTGAAAGTGTATGTTTTTTGTTTTTTTGTGTATTCAAAAAAACTATTAGAACCATAAAAATGTTATGAAATTGAGTCTTATTGAAAGCAAGATTGAATAATTCATGGCTAGGAGACTCACTCTAGAAACTTTGAATAGGAAAAGCAGTCATTTACACATCTAAATCTAAGAATTGTCATTTAGTGGTTTTTCACGTCAACTAGTTTTTCACACCCAAAAAAATCTTTTTTTACATCCATGAAAATCTCCCTAAAATCACACTATGATTATAGGGATTATTACCTTGCTAAAAAAAGAAGAAGTCCTTATATGAAGAATCTTATCCACTTTTCCCAAAAATTATTAGCTTTCCATATCATAGAAAACTAAAATGCTCATTTTTCATGTTTGTAACTCTAAATCTTTTAATTAAGGAAAGATTTGAGACCTAAATCATCCACATCAAAGGACAATAGTGTGCATCAAAATAGACCTTCGGTTATTTTTTGTTCATGCTCGTGAAAATCTAACTAGTTTTTCACGTTGTAGAAAACTCTAGACCCTGTCCATATTTGGACTATTGTAGTATAGTGCATAGTTCTTACTTGCTAAAACACCAATTTCAAGGTAGAGTTATTACTGTGAAAAACTTTATATTTTCACGTCTATGTGTACAAGCCTTAGCCTTGCCAAGGCATGTGTCATTGGGTCTTGCCTTTGAGCCACAAATGCAACTTCTCATTGTGGGTGTGCTAGCTTATCTCCTTGCCACCAAGAGGTGAAGGGAGAGCTCTCAATGCCTAGATGGAGTTAAGAAGAGATCGTCCTTCTCAAACCCTGGATGGACTTAAGAAGAGATCGTCCTTCATAATGGTTTTCTCTCACAAAAAGAAGAAGAAGAAAGAAGCTAATCGAAGTGGGAAACATACAATCAAACCTACTCAAGCATGTATCCATATAGTAAGCATGAATTCAAAACCATACAAGTAAGTAAGAAGAGGGAAGAAGGAGAGCCTCATGAGAAAAGTACTCCAAGGGGCGATTGTCCATTGTGAAAAATGATTTATATACAATCGACTAGTTTTCACACTAAGCTAGCCAAACTAAAAAATGATTTATATACAATTGACTAGTTTTCACACTAAGCTGAACAAAATGATTTATATACAATTGATTAGTTTTCACATTAGGCTGGCCAAACTAAAAAATAGTCTAGCCTTTAATACTAGTCTTAAGCAACTATGTACACTAAGTTTGTAACTTTTCCTATTTGACATTAAGTGCATGGTAAGGTTGTTTTATATGTTCCAACGTCATCTAAAGTTAAGTGCTCGTTCTATACGTAAAATGGCAAAGCACATTATAGTAGGTCGGGTGAGTGAAACCATATTAACCAACAAAGTGGTTAACATACCCCCCTTCCTAATCATGGATCCCATTCTTGCATCACCCAAGTCGATGGTGACACTAATGCAAGGAAGTGGATCGCGTGAATGGTCCACCTTGGAGTTGGCGGTCGAAGTTAAGTGTGTCGGAATCCATGGATCAAGCTTTCCTACTAGCGAAAAATCTACCTAATCCTATACTAATTAAACATTATTAATGTGATTAAACTAAGGTGGATGTAATATAAGTTTACTCATGATGATTAATGTGATTAAACTAAGGTGGATGTAATATAAGTTTACTCATGATGATAAGTGCGTGCAATAGACTCAAGCACAACTAGGTTACAAGATTAAGACTTGTACTCACATAAAGAGGTTTGAGATGTGTGCAAGTGATATGATTTCATTGCTTGAAATGGCTCCCTTTTATATGAGGAGGTACACCCTTGGGCTTGTACATCAATGTGGGATATATCCCTTTGCTCATGTGGTTTCATGCTATGCTTTGCACCTTCTTGGCTTACTCAACTCACTCCCTACCTCTTCCTTGTGCTCTTTAGCACCACATTTCTCAACACCCCCCTTGGTGCCAAATCTTTGGGCTACTTAAGGTGGTTGGATGCGAGGTTTTACAACATATTTTCATCCCCCCTTGATGGTGACTTGACCTATCTTTGAGGCCTAGAGGAGGTCCACCCCTTGATAGAGACTTGACCTATCTTTGAGGCCTAGAGGAGGTCCACCCCTTGATAGAGACTTGACCTATATTTGAGGTCTAGAGGTATCTTCTAAGAGTAGGGTTATAATAATCATTACCCCCCGTGGGTGGCCAACTGGCTACTCTCAGGTGGTCGGGTAGATACACACAACACACAAGATGATAAGATGGGTGTCTACTTGTATGGTGACCTTTCTTTTACAATAGATGGTTAGGGTAGTGGTGGTAGCTCGATGTTGCTGGCTCGAGATCTCCTTGCTTTTGCTTGATGAAGATCCCTTGTTTTTTCCTTTGTTCTTCATGTCGATGTCGTGTCATTCTTCACCTTGCTGACTGCTTCTTGGCTTTTGGTCTTTGCTCTTTGGCTTGACTCTTGGCTCTTTAACAGCTTCTTTGGTGTGGATGATGTTCTTTTTGTTGCTACATACTTGGTGTTTTGATGCTTTTAGTGTGGATGCCATGTTGTGTGCTATGGTCATCTCATGGACTTGTTCTTTGGACATGCTTAGGATTGTGCTTTGTACATTCATGTTTTGCTTTATGAGGTGCTTGATTTGCCCGAGGATATGTGACCCTTCCCCAATGAACTTCCCAATGTTTGATACCATGAGAGGGTCTTACCATAAGCAGTCTCTATGGTAGTGTCCGTACTCTCTTACAAGATTCAACTCTAATTTTTTGTGCAGTAACTAATTTTTTGTGCAGTAACTGATTGCAAGATGATGTGGTTGATAAGATGCAAGCTTATGTTCTAAAAATGAACTGAATGTAGTGAAACCCACTCAAATTGATCAATGCAAATAAATGTGATAAATTTGGATGCCAGAGAGAGATTCCCACAATAGATTTACACCCTATTTTCTAATTTTGAACTTTAATTCACCCAATTTTTGCTAATATAGCACTAATGATGGTGATTAGTGCTAATAGAGTGTGGAGGATTAAGCACTAATGATGGTGATTAGTGCTTAATCAAGGTGATTAGTGCTAATAGAATGTGGAGGATGGAATCGAGCTTGTAGATGCAACCATTGAAGGGACTTTTTCTTAGCACGCTTTCCTTTGATGAGAACAATTGGATTATGCTGAAAAAATTAGCTCAAAACCCACCAAATGGGCGAATCTACGCTTCTCTTAACGATCGGTTTTTTGCTTGGTTCTTGACGACAGGTGCTATATTCATTGTGATTTTCAAGCTGTAGAGAGATTTGTAAGGTAAGAAACAAGCTTGCCAAAGGGCTTAGGCCAATTTGATGCACACAAGGCGAATGAGTTAAATAACTAGTCACCAGTAATTCGGCAAATGCAGGCTGTAGCCTGATTTAGCATGAATGATTGGAGTTGTGGCTTCCCCTAGAAATGGATAATGTGTGGCTTAGAGGGTTTCTCCAATGTTTGTGAGTACAAGGAGAATCAAGTAAATGATTTTTTGGCCACAAGGAGGTAATGAGGATAAGATAATGATTAGTGAACTTCATGATGAGATTAGTACTAGTTATGCAGAGATTAGCTAATGAGACGTTATGGGGAGAGGGATGACTTTTATACCATGTTGGAATCTATGGATCAAGCTCTCCTACTTGTAAAACATCTACCTAATAACTAGCCTAATCTTACACTAATTAAACATGATTAATGTGATTAAACTAAGGTAGATGTAATCTAAGTTTACTCATGATGATGAGTGTGTGCAATAGACTCAAGCACAATTAGGTTTCAAGATTAAGACTTGTACTCATAGAGGCTTGAGATGTGTGCAAGTGATATGATTTCATTACTTGAAGTGGCCCCCTTTTATATGAGGAGGTACACCCTTGGGCTTGTACAACAATGTGGGATATATCCCTTTGCTCATGTGGCTGCATGCTATGCTTTGCACTTTCTTGGCTTGCTAAACTCACTCCGTACCTCTTCCTTGTGCTCTTTGGCACGCACCACATTTCTTAACAAAGTGGTTAGTTTGGGATCTATTTGCAACCAGATGTAGGGCAAAGTGATGGGAATATTAGGGCAGCCCTAATGGCGCATAGCGTGTCAAGGCGGCATTGGCAATGTGGAGGTTCTTCATGCCAGGTCTCCAATGCTTGTGAATTGGTGTGGACCCTTTAACTTGAGGTAGTTGGTAGAAGATGTTTGCACATGTGATTAGTTGAATGAGTGCCAAGATCCCATAGAATGATTGGCATGGGTAGATGGAAGTTCGAGACATCTTGACGTAATAGGGTATTATGTTGGGATCACACTGAATCACACAGTGTGATGCTTAGACATTGGGTGTCTTTGTGGTGAATATGTTAGCCATGGCAAGGTATTGTTGTGGTGTTGAGTTGGAACTGAAGCATAGGGTTATATGTATGAGGATGCTTGGGAGGTACCTTTAAGGTTCAAGGTTCTCTAGGCGATGGGTTGTACCATGAGCTATATGCTTCCCCATCCAAATATGTATTTGGAGGGTTAGCATTGACGAGTTAGTTGTAGGTGCATGTGTTTGTGCATGACGTGCAATGTGAGAAGTGAAAAAATGTGATGCCCATAGTGAAATATGCATGATCAATGTGCATGGACAATGGGCGGAAGGTGCGTCCGTGTGTGTACATTTCTCTAGCACAAAGACTTCTCCAACTCAATTGCTTTCTTCGACCCTCTTTGCTGCTTTCTTCAATATTTACTTGACATCCTATTTGGTGAAGTTGTAGTTCATCTCAACAAGCATCATGAGCTAGAAGTATGAACTTGTTTAAAGCATGGAAGTGCATTAATTGTGGGGAAATGGAAGCCTGAGGGGGTGTCAAAACCTTGAGCTTTATTAGTCTTATTTCTTGGACTCTTTACAATCCAACTGTCATGAGAGGGAAGCTAAAAAGCTTTCTCTCCACCTACTCTCTCTCTCTCTCTCTCTCTCTCTCTCTCTGTGCACCAACCAGCAATCACAAGACTTGAATAATGTAAGCTTCAAGCTCTCAACATGCACTCGCACACACATTCACCCAAGGGGGGTTTTTTCACAAGAAAATTTAGGCGAGAAGTTTCCCAAATATGGTGAGCGGTTTTTAAATAATGGGGGGCTCTTGTTCTCTCTCTCTCTCTCTCTCTCTCTCTCTCTCTCTCTCTCTCTCAATAGCAAAATAAAATTACTCCAATAAAATGATACATTCCAATAAATTTTTTTCAATAAAATGATACCTCAGAACATTTTTGCACATTCCATATATCTCTAAAGTTAAATTAGGAACATGATTTGTCCACTTAACAAATTTTGGGTAAGTTTGTTCTCTATGTAGACATTCGGTTACCTCCATTTTTGCCAAAATTGGTTGGTGGATAAACGTATTTTCATTTTGGCTCAATCCCATGACTCTCATGTACACAAATTACAAGTGCTTGCATACGAAGTGGGATTTTTGCTTCTTGACGCTTCCCAAAAAATTGGACATGCACACGATGGATGCATTTTTATGTGCACATCAGAACTTCCCACATGAGAACCTTCTCCAAATGTCTCAATGGTGAAAGCATCATGTTTGGAAGATTGAAACACCTACACTTGTGTAACTTGTGCATTATTATCTAGTGCTTTCTTGATCCTTTTTGTAGCCTCTTTTGAAATGCCTATTTTGTATCTTGTGCGATAGCCATCTCGTGACATATAATTTTTGAATGTGTTTGTCTCTTCTCTAGGCATTGTTTGTTGACTTGAGCTTATGGGAGTTTTTTGCTCCCTTCCCAAAGGCTTACACTGTAAGTTATAGCCTGCAACAAAGCACCAATGCGTTGACCTCCTTAACTATTAGATTTGTGCCTTCAACCACCACTGGCCATATAGTAGTGTGGAGGATGGTCAATATTCTTATCCACAACCCATGTATGCATGATGTGATTATTGCAAAACCACATCATTTGACTAGTCTTCCCAGTAGCATGGGACCTTGTTGAAAAAAATGATCGTGCAGGTGCTCCTTTTGCACCTACAATCATGCGACCACACTTACTACTACCTATATAACCCAAACACTTTACTCGGCTTCACATTAGAGTTCTCTTAATTGCCCAAAATATTTTGTGTATGGATGCTTCCATTATGATTTGGTCACTTAATTCATTTCTTGTGTCCACATCTTCATTTTTTACGACATCTAGTAGACTTTCTATCTCTCACATGCACATTGTACTAAGGTCTATGACTAGCATCATCATCCACATCAATTATATTACATTATTGTCTCTTGTGTCGGGCTGGGCTAATTCCCGATCACTTGCCAAAGGAGTTGGGGCCTTGTATATGGGTGTACCTGCAGTGGTACTCTTTATTGTCCTTACAACTTGTGTTGGGCTTGGAGTATGCGCATTTGTCCTCTCAATGAGATTTTCGAGACTTGGACCTACTCCAATATGCTTACCCATAATGTATGAATTTTGTTTTGCACTCTGCAATAAAGAATTAGCCATGTCTAATACATATGCATTGTAGAGTGTTATTTTTTTGTTTGAAACCCTCCTCGACTAACCAACTTCCATGTTTAGACTCTAACAAGTTTGTTCGTGGTGTACATGACTGATCACTGCTCTTCTCCACTTATTCAATAGTTAGAGGCATATTAAAAACATCATTAAAGACACTGTTTTTTTAAGACAATGATTCTTAAACATTCGGAAATCATTACATTTCCCCAATGTGAAATGCAAACTTCCCACCAGCTTAGCCAAAGGTCCATGGCAGCTATATCTGAATCTTTTACATTTCCACTATGCCACCGTTGTCGAATAAGTTGACCTTGAGCTAGTGTGGCCTTTTTCGTTGACTTGGTCTGCCACTTCTCGCACATGCTCTTATGCACACCTTGGTACGCCTTTATAACATACTTTGCGATATGTATATTAGGATTTGTGCCCAATGAAATAAACATGAGCGTTCCCAACCTTTCATTTCTTGTCCTTCATTGTAGACTTCTCTAATGGCATTCTAATTTGCTTGGGCTTTATCTGCCACTATGAAACCAAAGAAGTATGCCTTTTCAAATCCATGTGTCACCACCATGACGTATTTATGCACTCCTAGAATAATACTTGGAAACTCTTGTCCTCTTCTTTCATCTTGTAAGTTGCAATAGTTTTAGAAGCTCATGTAGGCTGCAACTAAAAGTCAATGTGCTAAAAGAGGTAATAATAAAGAACTACTTTTTTTTAAAAGCCATTATTACTAGCACTACCTTGGATCATAAACGCGACAAACCATTGTTACCCAATCCATGATGAATCTAGTGTGGTCATATTGGATCCAAGATCTTCTTAGATCACCATTCCCTGAACGTCTCATTCTATTGACGAGTTCAACACCTGAGGCTGGTCCTTTAGTAGACATCTTGAAAACAAAACAATATTCAGTTTCATTGCCTTGACCTGAAAATTGGCTTTCATGGAAGAAGTCATAGTTACAATCCCTCTTTAAATGTAGCAAGTCGTCATAGCCAAATGATCGAACAGGAGGTCCTTGGCGTGTGTTAGCTACTAACCTTCGAAACCTACAAGAAAGGAAATTTTAATCACATCATATATATGGTCTTAAGAAATGCTTCTTTAATTTAACTCACCACTTGTTCTCAAACTAGCGGGCCGAGCTCGTCTAACACATTATTGAATTCTTTATCTCCAAGGTCATGTCCTTGATCTCCTTCTCAAACTAATGAAGTTAGCACTAACTCCTTGGTAAAACACATCTACACCTTCCTTGGACCAACACTTGTATCAACTTTAATTACACTTTGAACCATTGCTTTAGTCTTATCAAGAAATGTCTTTGATGTTCCGGCTTGGACACAATGTGAATGAATTTCGGTGTGTATTAGAAGCCGTGTTAGTCTGTCATCACTAGGCATGGCATAATACACATATAACAAGCACAAGATGCCTTGCAAAGTAGCTAATCTAGCTAGTCGACCAAGAAGGTGATACTAGTGATCGGAACATCCACGACCTAATATGAACACTGATTGTTTTCTAGCCGCCTCCTAAGCCCGCATATGATCTAGTTGTATGACTTAAGTAGTCAGGTTGGGTTAGATTTATGGGGTTAGTTTGTGTGTGTATAAAAGGCCATCTTGATGCTTTTTTTGTATTGACCCACCACCACCAGGAGCAAGGAGGTGACGTTCTCTCTCTCTCTCTCTGTCTTTTTTATTTGTTTTTGAATCAAAAGTCTTGCACATCTTGCATGCCCCCCCCCCCCCCCCCCAAATACACAAATAAAGAAAAACACAAATGCCTCTCTCTCTCTCTCTCTCTCTCTCTCTCTCTCTCTCTCTCATATACACTTAATATACATTAAAACACACTCACGTATACACACACATACTAAAAGACACTCACGTACACACATACATTCTTAATACACACAAGTCACCTCTACCCATGACTTTTAACTCATTTGCAATGTTGTATGTCTTCATCAACTCGATCTCGAAAAGCTCGTTCAATAACAATCGGAGGTCATTAACACTTCTCAACCAACATTGTCCAAGAGCACTGAAAATGCAAGGCCAAGTGAGATTGTGTCAAACTGTGGTCCAAGATACTATTATAGCAAGCTCCTCTACCCTATAGAGCTCTTTAAAAAGGGTTTTTAGGAAATTAGTGGAGAAAGAGGACGAGAACTTGCCCTCCCTACCTGAAAATTTTGGGAGACTGGTGTAAACTGAGATGTTGCAGGACTTGTTGTCTTCACACTTTGTCGATGATGTGAGACTTCTACGTGTACAATTGAATAGGCTTTGTGTGAATCTAGCCCTTCAAAATACAGATGACTACCTTTTGGAACTTGAAGAGAGCTTCAATAGGCACAATTATGTGCTGTTGGGAGAGTTCATTGTTTCTGAGACTTTTCTCGGGGAATCCCCCCAAGAACATAACCCTAAGGAACCAAGATGGAAAAATGGGTTTTGGTGGCAACAAACAAATATGTTTGTTGAAAAGATCAAAGAAACACAAAAGTGGGCACACCTTGTGAGGAAGAATTTAGTTGTTTGGGACGGAAACGATAGACTTATGTCATGGCTTTAATGCATGCAAACAAGTAAGTTAAATTCACACTTCTTTCTTTGAAATGTTTTCAAATTCGCTTGAAAGCTCCAATATAATTTTCTTTATTTTCTTGGATACATAGAATGGTTACATTGGAAGGATATATATCCTCAAGTTTAGTGTCACGTCATTTTTTTCATAAAGGAAGAAGAGGCAAAGTTATTAATGAACCTTGCAAATCTCAATAGGTATATAAATATTTCACAAGTTAGACAAGAGGTTCAATGTCTTGTATGTAAGTATTCGGTGGGGTGAAGCTGTTAATTGTTTTTTAGTATTCGATGGTGAAGCTGTTAATTGTCTTTTTTCATCAGGGTGACTCGTGTGCATGTATCACACACACTATGCCGTGATATTTTTCTTATGCAACGTTTCGGTCTTGCAAATCCAAATACTCTACAGAAGCTAATAGAGGATGAACGGAAATGGGTGACCACAATAGTTGCTTGCAATAATAAAAATGTAGGCAAACCAAGTTGGTTCAGTGTCCTAATGGCACTGTTGTCCCAATTTGTATTTCAGGTAATATTTGTGCATGCCTCTTATATTTGTGTGTTAAAGACGTTACTTCTTTAGCTCCAATTTTCTTAAAATTTTTGATTTTAATTTGTAATTACAGGATGACTTCAAGGAGATGATTCAAATGAAAACAAGAAGATGCCTAAGGAAGGGAAACACACTGAAGGGTAGAAAGATGGTAATCAACCACTTCATTATCCCTTCTATTGTCTACTTTCTCAGCTTGCTGGAGACCTCCAGACTACTCTGATCTATTGCATTTCATAAGGCTATGTAGGAACTATCTAAGGCTATGTAGGAACTATCTAAGGGGAAGGGACCCCTGGTCATACATTTTATGGTCTCTAACCCCTCTCCTGAAACAAGGTAACAATTGATCATTTGTCAATCTTTCCCAAATTTTGCATCTTGAATTCAAGTGTTTCAAGCAAGAAACATAGTCTCTCATAGACTCATCTTCCTTCTGTTAGTTGTTATGTAGTTGGGCCCCAGGGCTCCACCTATCACCACTACGTGCAAAGCTAGGCACAAAAATATTTTTAACTTGGTGAAGTTAACCTTGTCCTCCTCAGGCTTAAGGGTTCTGAACCACTGATGAGCTTTTCCTTCTAAGGTTAGCGAAAAAGCATGTATCAAGGTCACATCACTAACCGGTCCGTAGGTTTCACATGTAGATTCAAAAATCTCTCCATCGCTAGAGAATTTTTGAACAAGTTTTGAGATGATACGGGGTTTCATCTGGGAAGGTGAAGGTTCTAGAGTAGAACCTAACTGCCTGACCATTCCCCTACCCATCTCAACAGCAATATTTAACAAGTCTGTCCTTGTGGCTCCATTAAGGTCCATGGGCTGGATCGTTTTTAGGTCTCTGGAGAATCGCCACCCCCTTCCTAGACCTCGTCCCCTAACTATATTGGCTCTTCTTGGTATCTCAGGTTTGTGGACTTGTCCGATTGTGGTATCCTGGTGGGATTCCCCAATAGTAGCTTCTGTGTGTCTTTGTGTAATTAAGAGCTCCATATCTTGTAAGAATGTAGGGTGATTGATCATTAGCTCTATGTCCTTCTTGGTATAGAGCCGGTCCTCAACTTCTACAGCCAAGTTGGCTATGTTATCCTCTTCTTCTCTGGTTGTAACCCCTTCCTCCATTTTGGATTCCTCATTGATGGGTTCCAGGTTCGGAATATCCCCATTTCCTCTACCTATAGCAATTTCAGATTCTTTTCCTCGTGATTGGAGATGGTTAACATTATCTATCTCCTTTCTCTCAAATTCTTTTATGCATCATTCTATGCATAAAAATCAATATTGGTGAAAGTAACACTTTTATAATAAAAAAAATTCTTTTATGCATCATTTTATGCATAAAAATCAATATTGATGAAAGTAACACTTTTATAATTAAAAAAATTATCTCCAATATGCATCTTTCTATGCATAGAATTTAAATCTAATGAAAATCACACTTTTATAATAAAAAAAATATCCAATATGCATCTTTCTATGCATAGAATTTAAATCTAATGAAAATCACACTTTTATAATAAAAAATATCCAATATGCATCTTTCTATGCATAGAATTTAAATCTAATGAAAATCACACTTTTATAATTAAAAAATATCCAATATGCATCTTTCTATGCATAGAATTTAAATCTAATGAAAATCACACTTTTATAATAAAAAAATATCCAATATGCATCTTTCTATGCATAGAATTTAATTCTAATGGAATATGCATTTTTCTATGCATAGAATGAAAATAACACTTTTAGAATACACAAACGGTGGGGATTACTCTTTTTGAATAATAAAAGATAAAACTTATTTCACAAAATTTAAGAAAATTTTACCATAACCTCCTTTGTACGGCTGACCATTTTTTAATTTTTTTTCTATCCTCAAGTTACTTTAAAAGTTATCCCAAATGGTTTAAAGCATTCTAAACTAATAAAATTTCACTTTTAAAAGAGAAACAATATGAAAAGTTTAATTCGAACAATTTCATTACTTATCTAGGATAAAGAAAGGCTGAACTTAAGAATGAAGAGAGGGGGAAAGCCTTTCTAACAAGGCATAACATCATTTTTTTCATTTTAAAGAAAACAAAGAGAATAAAGAAAAAGTAGGATTCTTAGCTTACATGAATTTCTGTGAGCTTTCCTTTGGCTTGATGGTTTGGGGGATCTACTCTTGTTTACAACAAGAGTGGCCACCAATTCTTTTGAAGAGGAAAAGGTCAAAAACTAATGAATTATCAATAAATTCACTGTTTTTGGCTCTGGGGTGGAGTAGAGTAACATTGCATAAAACACTATTAAGCTTCTACAAAGGGGGAGGCTTCTATTTATAGAAAAAAGTGAACTTCTAACCAAGCAAACTGATTCTAGAATTTTCCAGATCAGTTTGGTCAATTTTTGACCATTTTTGGGTCAATTTAGCTTACTTTTTGGAACTAGACTTGAATTAGGAGAGAGGAGAGATGAAATATCTAAATATGACTTGGCCCAAAGGTCTCACAATGGGCAACTAGGGACCTCATATGATGGTCCAACCAAGGTCAAATAGATAAACCTGGCAGGCCTGAGCAAAGACCCCAGGCCAATATACATTAGTGAAGACCTTTCTATAGAGGAAGAGACTGAGCTCATCATTCTGCCTATAGAATCTGAGGATTGCTTCGCCTTGAAGTACACAAATATGAAGGGTGTACCTCCCGAAGTAGTCAAGCACACCATTCTAATGGTTGATGGAGCAAGGCCGGTCAAACAAAGGACATACCCTATGAACCCAAAATATTACAAGATGGTCTAAGAAGAGATTGACAGACTCATTGATATTGGAATGGGTATCACCCATTGTGATAGTGCCCAAGAAGAACGGGAAATTTAGAGTGTGCAGTAGCGAGAAAGGAAGCCTATAGCTTCCTTTTGATGGATTTTTTGGCTACAACCAGGTGTTGATCGACCTAAAGGATGAGCATAAAATAGCCTTCGCCACCAAATGGGGCACATATGCATACCATGTCATGCTCTTTGGGCTGACAATGCCCTAGCACCTTCCAACATTTAATGTGCATTGTCTACAAGGAATATCTTCGAAAATTCCTTGAGGTATTTTTGGATGACCTTTGTGTCAACTCCTCCTGGAAGGCACACCTTAACTATTTGCATAAGGTGTTAGAAAGATGCAGGCTATATCACATCTCATTAAACATACTTAAATGTTAATTTTGGGTTAGACATGGAGTGATCTTGGGACACATTATCTCCAGGCAAGGAATCTCCATAGATGATAGCAAAGTGCAGCTCGTCCTTGAGTTGCCCTCGCCCACCAACTTTAAGGGAGTCCAACACTTAATGGGACATGTCAGCTACTATCAACGATTCATTTTTATGTATGCTAATATAGCTTGACAAGTGCTCCAATTCTCAAGTCCCCCAACTACGACATTATCTTTCACATCCACATCGATGCCTCCACCTTTGTTGTTGGGTGTGTGTTGGCCCATCACACGCTACGGTAGCCCCCTAGATCCTATCAATGATAATGGGACACATTTCATTAATGAGGTAATTCAATTCTTCTTGCAAGAGTTCCTTGTCACTCCTCATAGAAAGTCCTTCCCCTATTACCCACAAGGAAATGGCCAAGCGGAAGGCACGAACAAAGTTTTGTGTGCCATTTTGACCAAAACTATGGAGGCCAGCCACAATGATTGGAACAAAAGTTGACCGCGGCAGCACTTTGGGCTTAAAAAACTTTCCTGCAAGGTAGCAACCAATGCCACACCCTTTAGTTTGACCTATGGCACTGAAGCGGTCATGCTAATGGAGTTCTTGGTCCCCAGCTTACGCATCATTTTTGTACAAGAAAAACTCACAGGAAATGTCTAAACTGTCGCCTTTTTGAGATTGAAAAGCTCGATGAAGCACACCTTTTAGCTGTATACAGCATGATCATAGAGAAGCTAAGGTGCAAACAATGGTTTGACAACCAACTAAAAGACAAACAAATGAATTAGGGCGATATGGTCCTCCTATTTAGTAAAAAGACACACAAAAAGAAGCTCAAGCTCAGAGGCTTAAGACCCTTCCTAGTCACTGAGATAAACCCACAAGGTGTTGTGCACATTGAGACACTTAATGGTGTCAAAATGGCTAGTTATTTCCACGGTAGCAAACTAAAACTCTACCTCTCATTGAAGCCATCTTAAGAGCCATCCATGATAAGAAACAATGCAAAAAGGACCACGAGAACATGAAACAAGCTACCCAACCAAGAGGCCAAAGCGAGGCAAGCCAAGCTTTGACAAATCATGGTCAACATGGCCCAAGTGGTCGACCTTGAAGAAGAGGAATGGGAGGTGAAGCCTACAAGGTATAGGCAAGACAAATGCCCAAACACTCTACACAGTATCCCTATCCTCAATCAAACCCTTCGCCATGCCCACAACCAACCTTCAGGTGGATCCCCAAACCTCTATTGCAAGCCCAACACTTCTATGAGGGCAATTGACATATTGGGATCCCCAAACCCCAACTCGCACCTCGTGTCACTCAGCAATCACCAACCTTTCAATGGAAACCCAAGGTGGCCTCCGCCAAAAAGACTTCCCAAGACAAAGGAAAGCAGAAGCTTCACAAAGACGCTCTAACCCCCATTTTGTCACCAACAAATATACCCAATGATATACCCTCAACATCGGCAACACCTCCACCCATTATGGTAAGGCTACCTCGGAGTAATCCAAAGCCACTGTCAACCTCTTTAGTTTCAAGTACTCCCTTGTCATTAACCTCTACATCACCCCTAGAAATTGAATGTCCCCATCGTGCCATCACCCAATTGGAACCGACTCCTAACCTTGGCGAATTGGGCACGCGGTCAATACAAAACCCACAATGGGGTCCTGGCAGCATAGCCCATGGGTACATAACTTGACTCAGGGTGCCCCACAGAAAAAAAAAGAGAAGAAGAAGAGATAAATCTACGGTCGTACCATTCGCCTCCCCAATTTGCCATGACCGTACCAAAACCAAGTAGAACTTCAAATTTGCCCCGGCCTTTCCGAATTTGCCATGACCGCACCAACATTCACTGAAAATTCCATGGTCATTCCAACTCTTGATCAGCCTGCCAACACAAACGTACCGTTCGCATGACTAAAGTGCCACGCCTGTTCCTTTCTCACCCCATGCTTGGTACGCCCATTCCAACAACTGACACGCTTGTACCAATTCCAAACCAAGGATGCCACTGCCATTCGCGAGAGATGCCACACCCGTACCATTTGAATGCCACAGCTGTGTCCTTTTGGAAATGTATAAATATGGACCCCACCCCCTCATTTCCTCACTTTCACCTTCCTATGTAGCCAAACTCTTACAGTTTTTTCCCACAAGCTCCTCTATTCTCACACCCTTTCTCCGCAATGATTGACACCTCACACTCCTCTAGGGAGGTCCTCCACCACACTACCATCAGGAGGAAGCATCCAATGGGGGGAAGATTTGAAGAGTATGCCCGCCACCCCACACGGTTGTCTTCTTTCTAGCTCTGAGTTAACCTCTGAATATGTTCAGAGCCTTTCACTTTGATGTAGCCTGGGAACATTATCTTGTTTAGCTAGTGGGTTGCAATCCAATTTTGTCCCAAAACATCAGCTTCACATAGCTTTTCCCTTGTGAGTGATGAGTGTCCATGGTTGATCTAACTCCACCCTTGTGATCCACTTGGCAAGACCTAGTTGCCTAGTTGACTATGTCTGGGATTCCCCATCTCCCATCCTCTTTCCTGGCACACTTTCTCCCATGAGATCAAGCTCCAGGTTTTGGTATCGGCAAAAGACCACAGAAAGTCCCTGAAATGTTTGCATAATCTGCCCTAGTCAGCCTTTGAGAACTTGACTAGAGTAGCAACATAGACTGGAAGGGCCAAAAGGATATGCTTGTGAGTTTGGGAAACCAACCCGAGACCCATGGGGGTTTGGGGGAATGCTTTGACCGCATCGAAAATCATGCATCTATATGGGGAGGAAGTGTACGGAGCGGCGAAACAAGGACCCATATCTAGGCACACTAGAACGCACTCACGCATCGGGTAGGCACATTAGGCCTCCCCAGTTGCCATGGGGGTTAATAGGTGCCATGTGCCACCTCGAGGGATGCCCTCCCCACCTTGGCGGCGGCGATCATGCCAAAGTGGAAATGGAACTAACGGAAGGAAAAACGGTGGAAACGGTGAAGCCGCTGGGATGTTGCGCCGTGCCGAGCCGACGGGCTGATGAGGCCAGGCTGGTTGGATCATGGATTCCAGATGGATGGATGGACCCAAGACCACAAGGCCATGGAGCCGGGCGGGGGATACCTGAGAAGGGTGTGACCCGACAAGGTTATATCGCGCTATGACGCGCTCTCAACGACCGATGGAGTCGAGCTATATCATATATTGGCATGATGGGACGCATTTTGTGGCCCGATGTCCGGGACCGCGATCCTAGGGCCCGTGACACTTGGTATCAGAGTAGAAGATCATTGGGAAGCCCACATGGGGATGTGATGCCAAGACGGAAGAAATCATAAAAACGGCAATTTGAGCAAGACTATATGATGGCCACAGAGCCGATGGCACAAAAGTAGGCGACAAGAGAAAAACTCACTTTTGAGCATCAAGATGATGGAATTTGCCCATGATTACATATACCTATCACGAGCATGTGGACGCGAGGTACAGGATGGCATGCTTGGTCGAGACTGTCGGGGACTGAAAAGATGCAAGGGAGAAGAGAGCTTGAGCTCTTGCAAGCCACACACACTCACGAAACCCTAATAGAGAACACACAAGGTGAGAGGCTGAAAATCTTCTTCTTCTTCACTCAACACTCAACACACTATATACAAAGATAAGAGTACACACCATATGAAAGGTACTTAACCAAATACATACTAGGGTTCTCTATAGTGTGAACCCAATTAAATGAGCTGGCGCTATAACTATGCCAGTCTCCAGAATGGCTATCACACAGCTTGTCATATCACCCATGATCTCAACAACCATGCCAGTGGTGTAAGTGTGGGGCCTATCCCCCAGGCGGGTCATCAGTGTGTCCACCGCCTCACTAGATGAGCTCGATATCTCAACACTCCCCCTCGAGCTCAACTCCATCTCATGTACACCAAGCGAAGCCCTCAATCTGCGGAGCTTCTCTGTACCCAATGCTTTGGTGAAGATGTTAGCTACTTGATCCTGTGTGCTGACATAAACAAGGTCAACATCTCCAGCCAAGACCTTCTCTCTGACAAAATGGTAGTGGACCTCTATATGCTTCGTGTGAGCATGAAAAACTGGGTTCCTGGCCAACTGTATATTGCTAATGTTGTCACAGAAAATGACAACTTGTCTATCCACTCATAGACCCAAATCTGCAAGTAGCTTTCTCAACCAAGCTACCTCACATGCTGCCATAGTAGCACCTCTGTACTCGGCCTCTAGGTACTGGATAGAGCAACCGTAGGAGGCTACTTCTTAGTGCTCCAAGTCACAGCAGAACTCTCCAAAGAAAACATGAAGCGACTAGTAGATCTTCTATCTGAGATACTACTAGCCCAATCAGCATCTGTGTACCCATGTACACATATCTCTGTCCTAGTTTCATAAAATAGTCCACAATGCAAAGTAGACCTCACATACCTCAGTATACGTCTCAATGCATCCAAATGCGGCTTCCGAGGAACCTGCATAAACTGACTCACCAACCCAATAGCATAGCTCAAATCTGGCCTGGTGATCGTCATGTAGATCAAGCTTCCTACTATGCGCCTATACATAGTAGGTCCTCCAAAATCTCTCCTGAATCTGCACTCAAAATTATCAAATCCCCTTCTCTGTTTTGAGAAAAACTAGTAAAACCAGTAAAAACCAATAGTAAAAGTGCTCTAATTCCTTTGATTATTGTCCAAATTGAGAGACCAAGAATTCATTAGCTTAGCAATGATGTCTACTAACTCCATGTAAAATGAATTAGACCAATTGTTTAAGTTGAGAGAGTAATTAGTCGATTAATGACCCTCTATTTCACTAATCACTATAGATAGCCTGTTTAATCAGCTCATAATCAGCTTCATAATGCATAATTACTCCAACCAACCACATAGCAACCTAAGGAATGAATGAAATTCCCCCAACCTAAGAAGTGGATCATGAGGTAGACCTAAGAAGGGCTTATAAGATGGAAGTACCTAAAGCAATTAAACTTGCTCCAACTCTCTTTCAAAGGAAGAAGGACAGAACTCTAAGATGTGTATTGACTATAGAGGATTGAATCACTTCATTATCAATACCTAGGATTGATGAACTTTTGGATTGATTACATGGTGTGCATATGTTCACCAAAATTGATTTAAAAACTGGGTATTCTCATATCTGCATTAAGGAAGATAGACTAAAGAGACAGCATGTAACACAAGATATGGGCACTATGAGTTTATAGTTATGCCCTTTCGATTGACCAATGTTCCTACAACTTTCAACCAATTAATGCAAGATATTTTTAGACAACAACTACATGATTTTGTTCTAGTATTCTTTGATGATATCTTACTTTATTCTTTATTAGCTAATCTGATCATGAAATGCATGTCTGAAAAGTTTTGCATATCTTAACTAAGCATAAGCTCTTTGCTAAGAAAAATAAATGTATTGTTTTTATTGATCACATAGAATGCTTGGGGTTTATTACATCTAAGGATGGTCTCTCAACTGACCCTACTAAAGTACAAGCCATTATAGATTGGCCGGAACCAAAAACTATAAAGAAAGTTTGAGGATTTCTTAGATTGACAAGGTGGAATTGCATATTCATTTCAAGATATGCCGAATTCGCAAGGCCTTTGATGGCTCTTCTAAAGAAAGATATACCCATGCCAATCTGCAAAAGTGCATTTAACAAACTCAAAACTCCTTTAGTGGCCAACCCCATGCTAAAATTGTTAGAATTTAATAAGATTTTTAAAGTCATTTACTGATGCAAGTGGCTTTGTAATTGGTAGAATTCTCGTGCAAGAAGGAAATCAAATAGCTTATAAATCAATAAAGAAAGCTCATACCTCATGAGGAAAATTATGCAGTCCATGATTTAAAACTTTTAGGGATAATCACTCATTTATTAAAAGTGTGGATGCATTATCTTCTCGAAAAAAGGTTTATATTGCTAACATACCACAAGAGTTTAAAATTTATATTTACGTAGAGTGATCTAAATATGCATCTTAGAAGATGGATGCAGATATTGTAAGAGATTGATTTTGAAATCAAGTACAAATCTAGAAAAGAAAATGCAGCTTCCCTATGTTGAAAAGTATCCTTGTTTTTCCATAATAGTTATAAAAGATTGGGACATATATATTCTTTAATCCAATTATCACCTTACTAAGGCAAGAAAAAAAAGCTATTCAAGAAATGAACAAAGTTCAAAGATATAAATTTTAAGATGGTTACTTGTATTTCAACAATCGTTTGTGTGTCCCGAAAGAAGGGAATTTCAAGAATAGAATCTTAATTAAGGCTCATGATAATCCAATTATAGGACATCCTTAGTTGAGGCTCATATAGCCCAACTACAAGACATCCTGGTTATGTGAAGACATTTACATCAGTAAGAAAAGCTTCTTTTGGACACGGATAAAAAAGGATATATTGAATTATGTCTATCAATGCCTTATCTATCAAAAGATTAAAGTTGAAAAATCTAAGGTACCTGGAACTGCATCCCTTTGGATATTTCAATGATAAAATAGGAGTGCATTAGTATGGATTTAATCACCGGATTGCCTTTTAGCTTTAGATATGATTCCATATTCTTGGTGGTTATAGACTTACAAATGTGGCACGTCTTATACCAATTAAGAAGACCTTCTCTGCCTTAAATATTGCGAGGATATTCTTACAAGAGATCTTTCATTTACATGGATTACCTTGAGTGACAAAGATGCAAAATTTACTTCTTGATACTGGACATCATTCTTTGAAGTAGTTGGGACTTATCTTCTTGATCTTATCATAGTTTATCATCTTGAGTCTGATGGTCAAACTAAAAGGGTTAATCAAGTTATCAAAGATATCCTCAAAGCCTTTTGTGGACGTGGGCCAAAAAGATGGTTGAACTACTTACATTTAGTAGAGTTTGCTTATAATGCCTCTTATCATCAAAGTATTGGTATGAGTCCTTTCAAAGCTCTGTATGGTTAAAATTTCCTTACAACTTTAACTTGGCCTAACCCTCTAATCAAGGTAGAGATTTCAAAGCAGATGCTTGATGATGATTTTTATCCATAAGTTGAGGAAGCCTTTTATAGGCACCAAAAAATACATCAAAAGTACTCCCATGTGAAATATTATCTTATGTCAAAATCTATGATCTAAAGCACACTACATGTGATGGATAATTGTTTTCTTATTTTTAGCATATATATATGCATGCACACACACACACACACACATAGGTGTAAAATTTCAAGACAATAGTTAGCAAAGTGAGCCAATAGAAGGTAACTATAAGGAGACCATTCTAGCATGTAGGCTTTAGCACATGTATAACAATGGAAATTCATCACTTATTTCTTTTAAAAAAAGATGAAGAAGGTACATGTGGAATGAGGGGGAGTGTGCACCTACATTTGTGTAAGGCCTAAAAGTGTCCTTATCAAACTTGGTTATTTGTTAAGATAAATGTAATAAGAATGAGTAAGAATGGTATATGCCAAAGTCCAAGGTAGATTCCCAAGAGATGCAAGTGTAATGAGGTATCAAAGTGTGTCCCTTAAGGTTGTGGTGAGCTTTGGGAGGAGTTGATTGTGGACCTAGATGCTTCAATAAGAAGTTATATCATGACACACTCCTTTGCTCATTTAAGAGTTTGATTAATACCATCCCCCCCAAAGTCTAAGCAAGAATAATGGAGAGCAGTGTGGCAGCACCCTCAATGTCATGTGTGCCAGACCTACCAATGAAGTACATGGAAGAAACCTTGCATCTTAGATAGTTCCTAATACTAAAGAGCTACCCATGGTGCCAAACCCCAAAGAGAACTATGCACGCACTTTAGTGGCATCCTTGAGCACCCCACATGGCTGAAAAATATCATCACGACCCCACACACCTTGTGCCATGCCACAACACCAAAGCTGGAACTAGAAAGACACGGCTCAATCAAGTGCACCATAGAAGTCAACCATGGTACCAAGATCAAAGAAAACTATGCCCCGGACTTGCGTAAATGCACACCCCCGAACATTGAATTTAAGTGGGTGTAGAGAGCCAAGGTTCTACCTCAGACACCTCCTCCATCACCACTCCCAAAGTCTAAGTTATAATGAAGAGCAATAGCAACACCCTCGATGCACGTGCCAGACCTCAATGAATCAAGTGGAAGAACCCTTTGTCATGGCACCAATTCCATGTGTGCTATGGTTTCATCCCAAACACTTTCTAATTCTGAGAGCACCATGGTGCCAAACCCTAAAGAGAACCACGCACACAGTAAAAGCATGGCTTTGATAGCTTAGGCATGAGGCACATGGCCAAAAGGTGTTTACACAAGAATGGCATGATGTTATCCTAGAGGTGCTTCTTACTCAAGAGTTGCATGTGTGCATGTGTGAGTGTATATGTGTGTGTGTGTGTGTGTGTGTGTGTGTGTGTGTGTGTGTGCATGCATGTGTGTGTGCGTGCATGCATGCTCGGGGGGGTTCACCTCAAAAAATGCTAGTGTACCACGTGAGTTCAACAAGAGGGGTTTTTTAATTAGATACATTGAGAAAAATTAACATGATTGCATTAACAGGAGGAGGGGTTATTTTCACTTGTGATGATAGTGATGCAGACATACAAGATGTTAGGATGCTTTTGAAGCAAAAGTTTGAGATGAAGGATTTGGGTGAGTTGCAATATTTCTTGGGCATAGAGGTGGTGAGATAACCTCATGGCATTTTGCTATTGTAGAGGCAGTATGGCTTGGACATGTTGTCCAAGTATGGTATGATAGGCTTAGTTACGGTGCACGTGATACCTAGGGTTTTCTAGTAGTGCACCCCCCGAGCATGCATGTGTGTGTGTGTGTGTGTGTGTGTGAGAGTGAGAGAGAGAGAGAGAGAGAGAGAGAGAGAGAGAGAGAGAGAGAGAGAGATGATGATGTTATTGTGTGTATGTGTGTGTGTTTCATGATTACATGCATACACGTCTCTGTGCATGCGTGTGTGTGTGTGTGTGAGAGAGAGAGAGAGAGAGAGAGAGAGAGAGAGAGAGAGAGAGAGAGATGATGTTATTATGTGCATGATTACATGCATGCACATCTGTGTGTGTGTGTGTGTGTGTGTAAGAGAGAGAGAGAGAAGGAGGCTAGGTGGATGCTTTAGGATACCTTGCTTCTTGATGCACCTTAGGAAGATAACCATAAGGTGGCTTTTGACTTTCGAGTTGCACAAGCTAATCAGATTTTGCAGCCATATGTGATGGTGCAAATCATGTTAGGGCTACCAAGGTTCCAATAGCGGAAGTGATAGATGCCTGAGTGGAAACATGGCGGTTTGTGCACAAGTGGAATCCTTTCATAACAAGGCTGCAAATTTCTTTTTTATTGGATAAATTCCATTCTTCAACATGATTACATATTGGTTACATGATTTATTAGATGGTAATTTTGTGGAGAAAAACTCTGACGGTCCCAGAGGATTCTATGAGGTCCTATTCTCATCCAAACAAGTTTGAGATTTAGTTATGCAAAAAGTCCCGTTATTTCTAGATGGACAATCGGTGCATGTTGTACTCTCACACCCTATGGTAGAGTATATAGATATGTTGCGCCAGGCATGCCCTATTTGGATTGAGGTTGTATACTTTCCATCAACTATGTGGGAATTGTTACCGTTGGCTATGCGTACTAATGGGGAGGTGTTGGTGGAGCCTAGAATGTCGTCCAAGAACAAAAATAGGGTTTGCATGCTGTGGGATACTGGGAAGCCCCGACCTCGACAATTGAGGTTATGCATGGATGGATTTGACCCTTTGTATTTCGAATTAAAGTGGGGATCGTTTAGAGGCCATTGCTTCCGTTGTGGGGAGATGGGTCACTTCATTTCAAAGTGCCCGGAGGTGACTGCTCAGCCACAACCAAACGTGTCCTAGAGTCCAACTCATAAGGATACATTAGCTCCTATTTTGCCATCTGGTTTGAATATAGAGAAAGGCAAACAAGGAGCAAAACAAAGTGAACAAGTGGTAGATAAAGGTAAATTTTTTTTTGGCAATTAACGATAAACAAGTTTTGGGAGATACAAAAGATAGACCTTGGCTTGTGGTGTGGCAAAGAGAGGAGGCGCTTGCCAAATAGCTACTTCTAGTCGTAATCAAAATGTGGGTGCAGGTCATGGTGCCTCTTCCTCATTTCGTCTTGGTTCCATAAGATGGACTCGAGAGAAAGAAAACCAAGGGAGGGTATCACACTCTCGGTATAATCTAAGACCTCAAGTTATGAAAGAAAACGAGGTAAATTTTTCTCTTCTATTTGATAAAAAAGGGGCTATGGTCTCAACCTGGGACAAGAAGTATCCGGATTTCAAGTGGAGATAGGATACATCACCTAGTGATGCCCATACTTTTGGTGAGAAGGAGCAGGTGGATGTTTTGCTGCAAAGAGTATGGGAAAAGATGGAGAGAGAAGGCATTGAGGATCCTATGCAATATTTTAAGGAAAGAGGGACCGATTGTGATACCTCTCATTGATTGTTTTTCTATTTTGATGGATTATGAAGATTTCTCTTTTTGGAATGTAAAAGGTGTGTGTTCACCATCGAAGAATTATCGCATCATGTGGCGTACTGTGTTTTAAGGTCAATGGGATATGTTTTGTACTGTGGAGTCTAAACAACATTCCATGGTTGGACATGTGTATAATTACAAGGAATTTCGTGTGTTTTATTGTGGTCACCCCACTACACAATCAAGAGTCATGAGATGATTACAATGAAATCTCACTTTAAGTCATGAGATGATTACAATGAAATCTCACTTTAAGCCATCATTGGTTATGCAGGATGTCCAGTTCATTGTTGTGGAAGTGGAGTTTATGGATGAAAAATTGTGGCTTGTGGGACTGTATGCGCCTAATGGTGTTGCACAGCATCGTTAGTTATGGGATAATTTATTGTGTTGTGCAACGATAAGCCTGGCTTTGTGTTGGGCAATTTTAATGTATGTGAATTGCCAAAGCATGCTTCTACACCTCACTCTATTATGGATGGGTCGGAGATGCTAAGCTAGAATGTGTTTGCCAATCAAGTTTTGAAACAAGATATGTGGTCATGGTGGCTACACCCAGATAAGAGAGGATTACATATGCCTCTCAACAATAAGTGGGTACAAGAGCTCGTCTAGACCAAATGCATATTTTCTAGCATGATTTGTTTCTGGCTAGAGATACTGTCCATGCAAATGGAATATAATCATATTTTGTCATATAATTTCCCTTTGGTATTGGAGATGCATAGTCATTCTGTGGATGCTTATAGGCCATTATTGGGGGAAAGGCTCCTCTTAAGGTTAACCAAACTTTCTTGGAGCATATTGTTTTCCATTAGTTTATGCTGCAAGTGTTAAAAAACTTTTGAGACCATGTAATCTCTGTGCAGTGTCAGCTTGGGAGTATTGTGTTAGCTTGGGAGTATTGTATGTTCAATATTCAAAAGCTTGCTCGCCAATATGCAATTCATAATGCATCATGTTTTAGGGAAAAGTTGCTGAACCTAGAATCGTTGTTGGTTTATTTGAACCGGGTAGTTCATGAGGAAGGTTCTTGCCCTAACATTGAGATAGGTATTGATTAGTTGTCACATCAGGTTGCAGCATTGCACGAGAATCAATATGTGAGATCTAAGCTTATGGCTCGAATGGATGCCCTAATGGATTCTAATTGTCAGTCACGTGTGTTCTTTGCTCGTTTTATAGCAAGCATGCATGTAAGAATATTGTCAAGATGCAAGATAGGCAAGGAGTATTGAGTACTGATCCTTCTTGTGTGCTAGATGTGTGTATGGACTTTCATTGTCATTTTTTGGGTCCGTTTTAGGAGGACATATCTCTTGATGTCATTGCAACTAAAGAGTCTTTGTTTCACTTGGTTCATCACCAAGTTTCAGATGTTTCTATAAATGAATTGGAAAGAGATATTTATGTGGATAAGGTGGAAGATGTGTTGAAGAATTTGCCTAAAGGGAAGTCCAGGATGGGATGGGCTCCCCAATTAGCTTTGCACGAATTATGTTGATGAGTTAAAGGTCCCTTTCACTTCTATTTTTTAGGAGGTGTGGAATACAGGTATCATGCCTGTGAGTTGAAAATTGGGCTTATATGTTTATTTCCTAAATTTCCATCACCAGTTAATCTACGTCGATGGAGACTAATCACATTGATGGGGGCCATGTATAAGATATTTGCAAAGTCTTGGGCAACAGGTTGCAATGATTTCTTCTTACTTTGATTCATCCAAGGCAATATGGATTTATTAAACGTTAGAATATTTTGCATAATATATTGAATGTACAAATTGGAATTGATTATGCAAGGCTTCGAGGCAAGAGGTGGTTATGATTCAATTGGATTGAAAAGGCTTATGATCACATTAGTTGGTCATTTATTTCTTCATAGCTTATGCAGGCTATGGGATTTGGCCCTCACATGTCTTCTTTGATTTATACTATTAGCCAACATTCAGTGGACAAGGCTTATGATTAATGGTGGGGTGACTGAGCCCATTCATTTAACGAGATCGGTCAGGCAAGGATGCCCACTTAGCCCTCTCTTGTTTGCAATTGTTACACATCCAATCTTATCTTGACTGGATAAGCTAGTGGAGGGACGATGAAGTTTTAGGGCTTACTCTTCCAAGCGAAGAGTAGATGGTCAACCAGGCATCGATAGATGCTTCTTTCATGTTCCTTAAGGATCAAAGAGATAATGTTCAGAAGGCTATGGCTGTTTGGGATACTTTTGGTCTTGCTTCAGGGTTATACATTAATATGCAAAAATCTACTCTCATAAGTTGTACCGAAAGCGATTTTCTTGGTTCGGGATGGAATGGAAAAATCGTACAAAAAGGGGATGCACGCATGCCACTTAGGTTATCTAATTGGAGTTGATGTTGATTCACAGGCTTTGTTGGCATGCTAGAAGGATAAATGATAAGTTTGTGTATTGGAAATCTCAGGGTTAGCCTATGCATGTTCAGCTCAAAGTGGCACAATCCATTATGATTAGCATGATATCTCTTTTCTTGCCTTTATTACCACGGACAGGAAAAGCTTTGCATTAGATACAACAGCCAATTAGATTTATGCTATGGAAAAGAGTAGGAAATAGGCCAGGGCAAACGTGGATTTCTTGGGAACATGTTACTACTCCGAAGAGGAGTGGAGGGGCAGCCCTATTAAATGTCATATTACATATGGTCACTATGAGATGGCCTTTAATACAAGATGTGATCTCAAGAGCCATGGGTGGTAATGGCTAAGACCCTCATAGAGGAGGTCACACTTGTGCAAGATAATACCATGATTGATGGTACATGGTGGGATGTAGTGACTAGTTCCCAATAGGTTCGAGTGGTGGTGGTTTTACCTCTCCTTTCTCATTTGATGATTTCATGGAAGGAGGTGTTGGCACACACTAAATGGAAGCCTTCAGATCGGCGGTTACAGTTGAATTCTATGGCAGGTGAGGTGTTGGCTACTTCACGACTTCTAGAGTGGCTTGACAAACTTGTTGAGTGACCAAAATTCAATAAAATGCTCGATTGGGACTAGTCAGAATTATGGATGGTTTTTTTGCCACATAGACGCCGCTTATTATCTTTTCGAAAAATCCATCAATATTTTTGGGTTCCACGTGGATATGTACAGTTATGGGAGAAGGTGAGGTTGCGCAAGACTTACACTATTTGGTGATATTCTGCAGTTGGAGGATCAACAACCTTGGTTAGATTAGGCATTTCAAAAGCCTCAAGACATTGTCTAGCGTACAACAAATCAAGTGTACCACCATACATATGATGGTGGGGAAGATAAGCGCTGGATCACTGAGAAGGCTAATTGGGTATGGAACATCAGGAAAAGTAGAGCCCCTGGTGGAAGGAAATAATCTTACAAGGCTGGTGGTCTAAGATTCCATCAAGGGAAGGTGTTCCTATGGTGCATGCTAGTTGGAGGCCTACGATTGGGGGACCATTTGCGAAAGTGGCAGATGGCTTCTCATAATTCTATGTTTTGTACTATATGCTTGGAAACATGCCCGCATCTTTTCATTTCATGTCCGGTGGCAAAGAAGGTGTGGGATTTCCTTTCTCGCGTATGGATTCCATTGACAAATAGGCCCATAAAGGTTAAAGACTAGATTTTTAGCAAGATTCTAAATGGGCTAGATAACCCATAACATTTAGTTTTCTTACATTTTTTCAAGTGGACAAGTTTGTGGCATATCTGATTAACTAGAAATGCCTTCATATTTGATGCAAAAGTTGGTATTACAGCTCACATAGGTCGTATAAAAGGGCTACTATTGTGGCAAGTATCTTCCTTGCGATTAGCTCATTTGTTGGAAAATGACACGGCTATATATTGGATGAGGGTACTCTGAGCTACACCTGTGGTTCAGAGTAATTAGTGAGGGAAAGCTAGTACATCACATGGTGGCCATGTGGCCATTTGTAAAGTAATATTTTGGTAATATATATTCTCTTACGAAAAAAATGGGAGAGAGAGAGAGAGAGAGAGAGAGAGAGAGAGAGAGAGAGAGAGAGAGAGAGAGAGAGAGAGAGATTTACTTTTACAAGAGGCCCAAAGGTTTTATGAGGTAAAAATGTAGTACATGAAAATATTATGTGAATTTATCATTAAAACAAAATCTTCAATTTTGATTGTAATATTGTAATTGATTCTTTCACTATTAAAATCAAAATCTTCAATTTTTATTGTAATATTGTAATTGATTGTTTCACTATTAACGTGATTTTTACATGACAACTTAACGCTTTTTTCAACCGAAAAACACCACATCCATAATTGGAAGATCTATATTGATGTATGTGCATGTGAGTGAGCTAATATGTAATGTGCACGGTAAGTTTGGCACATTTAATTTCAAAGTATACCTAACTTAAAGGCACATGTTAAACAAGTCACCATATAAACTTCTCTTGGTCCTCATGTCCAAAAGTACCATAGTAAGATTTATGCCATCCAATTGATAAGGGTACTATCAAGAGATAAGTCTCATTCCATGCCAATTGATAAGGACATTAAGAATAAAACATTGAGAATAAAGTTGTTTTTATGATATAGTTTCTTTGTATGTGTAAAGATATCATGAAATTAGACTAGGTTAAATGCATTGAAATTCTTCTAGTGTGAATTTGGGTTTGATGTTTCTTGTCAAATCGAATAATGTGGATGGTGCGGATGTTGTGCCTTAGTGTATTTGGAGGAAATAAGTTTTGGTCTAAGTTAAACACTACAATGTCATATTCAAACAAAGTGATGACATAAACATAGTGCTTAAATCTGTGGAAAAGTTTCTTACATGGCAAGATGGGTAACAAGCAAAACATTTATAACAAACAATGAACCAATCTTACCAAAGAAATATCTTGCATATTTGTAGTTAAAGTTCTTTTTAACAACAACGAGACCATTATCTTTTCAAAACAAAGAAACAATATTTCTAGAGCTCTTTGAGCTGAACTCTATAAAAAGAAAGATAATATTTTAGTTTGTAGCCTTTTTATCAACATAGAAGTTGGATTAAAAATTAGTCTTTGATTCTAGATAATTTAGATTACTTTGTTCATGAACCATACATATTCATTAAGAGATTGTAACTTTTTTTTTATCTAAATACCAATGGGTTTCATCTAGTTATTGTGATCACATGATCGATATATGATCTAATTGAATAGCTTCGTGATTAAGATGTGTAAGTACCTCCCAAACACCTTACGAGAAACACATGTGAAGTGAAGTGACTTGAGTGATATGATATGTAGAAGAGCACTAACATGTTTCTATTTCATTAGTTAGTAAACACTATAAGAAATAAAAATGTTTTAGTTATTTGATTTTGTAATTGTAGCACTTAACATGCCAAAGTACAAACCCACTTTACTTAATGGTTATCAAAGGAAATGTTAGATTATCACATTTGTTCAGATGAATGAAAATGAGGAGTAGAATAATTTAAACCATTAAATATGTGTTCATGGTATTATACCTAGTTAGCTATAAGCTTATGTGATTCTTTATGCACCTTATTTCCTTACGTACTAGCTCTTTCTTTTGAAATTGAATTTATTTATTTATTTTCATGCTAATTAATAGATTCATCTCTTGGGCGATGGTTAGTTTCCAGACATGTTGCATTTTTTTTATGAATGTACATGTTATTAATGTTATTTGTAAATGATTTTGAGTGCCTAGATTACTCGTCATGCTAGTTTTAGTTCATGCGGAGTATTTGTCATCATCACAATTGTGTTTGATTTAAAATTAATTAAGAAATTTTAGATTAGACAAATTTACCAAAGGCTTATGCAAGATTAGTTTACTAGTAAAATAGTTTAGGCCTTCACTTGAATGGATTTTTAAATATTTTTGCTAATTTATTCTCATTTGAGATATAATGTTTGTATAAGGTAGTACATGTATGTGTTACAAAAATTTGCAATAAGAATGGAAGCATCATCTTTCAAGTTTAAAAACCATCAACTCTCTAGTGAGAAAAAATGTAGATGATAAGTAGGTAAGAAGAACATTTATAAATTACTTTTAGACTCTCGAGAAGTGGGATTACTAACCTCTTGAACCATATTTTTAAAATCGGTGCAAGGGTTACCAATGGATTTCACATGATTGGTAAGCTCATGATTCTTGACATGGTTGCAAGGATTGCCATCTAAAATGCCAACATGTTTTATATGGTGATTGTTGCCTCGTAAGAAAATCCCGTGAGCAATTGGTGACATTACTAATTAGCTTTGTGACTAAGACGATAGAAGTAACTCAATAGGAAGTACCAAAAAAATGTTTTATATATTAATTTTGATCCTAGTCTTTCCCCTATATTTTTAGGCTTGGTAAAACCTAAAATATGAGCCCACATGCCATATTGAACACTGAAGGTTGGCTTCCATAAGGCCCAAAGAAGCTAATTTTCTCCACGATATCACCATGGTTAATACTAGTATCTTGATACAAAAATGTTTTATGATCATTTGTTCATGAATGAATATGAGGAGTTGAACCTTTTTGTATGAGGAGTTGAACCTTTTTGTATGTTTCAAAAGTAGTGAGCATGCGCGCATGATATTCTCTTGTAAGAGAGGTCACAACAATAAGTATACTAGTTGTAAAGATATAGGTGTAAGGAATGACAAGATAATTGTTTGTCACTTGATTCCATACATTGATAAGATTACACAAGGTATTAGTTGCTATGGAATGGTGAGGCCTAACATTGATTGAGAGAAAGATGTACTGGAGATATCTTAACAAAATTGGAAGGATCATGACTGGCACTTGAAGGAAAGTGAGTTTACATTCTAGTGTTGATGAAATAATATAGAAGCACATAAAAGTTTATCAAATAAAGTAAGCCATGGACACACCCGTATAAATTTGATAAGTGTTAAGTTTAAATTCCTTTGTGTATAAATATTAATCATTCATACTACTATGGATGATTAATCATTCATATGACTATTGATGGCTTCAATAATATCTCATGATAGACTTTAAATTGGTGAATCTAGAATTTATTGTAAAACTAGAATTTGTATTGTCTTTACTCTATAGTTGCTAGAATTCTCTTTTTTCTTTCTCTATAATTGTACAACATGTCTTGCAACTTGTAATACATGAACATTATCCTTGTTTAATTGGCTATTTGTGAAAAAGTATACATGAAAGATAGTCAATCAAGAAGCAAGTAATGATATGTAAGGATATTTTTATAACCATTTCAAACATAAGTACTAGAATAAACTTTTACTTTAACATGAGCATTAGAACTTAATTATCATGTTCATGAATATTTCCATCGTTGTCTTCCCACCATAAGCTTGAAGATGGATTCATAAGTAACCACTTGAATGGCTTTTCGTGCATTGCGATATTATCGGTACGATGTCATTTTGAAAATTTCAATGTGGATTCTATATTGATCAAGGCATGATCTTATGGTGGTGCTAGCAACTTGTTCTTTGAAGTGTAATGAGTTTAGGTTCAAGTGGTTATGCTTTTGCACACATTGAGACAAAGAGGTATTCGATTCCTTTTCTTTAACGTATGGCACTTGGAAAAGTTCATTTGAGTGACACTTTCTTCTTGATGTGAATTTCAAGTGATGATAGAGGCATGATGGGGATAGGGGAGAGGGCCTAAAGAGAACTAGTCTTGGAAGGTTTGAATGCAATTCTATCTCATATATATGCTCCTTTGTAATAGGCATACATAGTTAGGAAGTGGGCATCTCAATGAAGGGGGGGGGGGGGGAGAGGGGGCACTGAAAAGGCTAAGGAGTAGGATGGGAAAGGCTCTAGGGAGAATTTTTGAAGGTACTTGAAAAGGGGGATTTTGGGATGTTGCGGTTAGATGAGCAAGTTGGGTGAGATGATGGTTAGGGTTAGTTAGGTGCAAGGAAGAATACAGAGGGGGGGGAGGGGGAGCAGTGGAGGCCAAGCAAGGAAAAGCAAAAAGAAGAAGAAAAGGGGGCACAATTTATAGCCAAAATCTCTTTTCTTTTTGCATGGATATGTGAAAGGTTGGTTGACGTGGGGTGCAATATAAGGGGGGGGGTGTGTTTTTATTTTTCCTTTTTAGTTCTTTTTTGTGCCTTTAATTTTTTTTTTTGGGGTAGTGTGCAGTAGCAGAGGGGTGGTGGGGTGGTACTACTGTTTCTTTCGTAAGAAGAGAATTCCTTTTGCGACCTCGAGAGGCCCAAAGCTTCTCTCTTAAAGGCGTGTACACCATCATGGACCGCGTTTGCACAGTGCCAAGCTGATCATCCGCTGGCAGCCCAAAGGATAACCAGTGATAAAAATGGCGACACGCTTTATTATAAAATTGCTCCAATTTATTAAAAAAACGGGGACATAGCTTTATATAAAATTGCGCCAAGATAATTCTTCTTAATAATAAAGGGCAGACCCGTAGACTGGTCGTATGAATAGTAACGTATGATTAGATTGCAATCTGTGTGTTTGAATTAGCTACGTGAGGAGAACTTTTTTGCGAACTTTTTATTTTTAGGGGGAAAAAAAAAAACTCTTAGACGCGTGTTCGCAGATCTAAGCTGTCTCCAGCCTCGCAGGGCCTTAATTGTTAAATTATGAACAGGTATGATGGTCCATGATACAGGAAGCCGCCAGCTGCAAAGGGAAGTACTTAGCTTGAAAATACGTAGAAAGTCAATAACCAAACACTGCAAATACGTAAGAACCCACGTTTGAGAGAGAGAGAGAGAGAGAGAGAGAGAGATGAGAGATGAGAGAGAAAACAAAGCCTACAGCACAGCTGGATTTATCCTTGTGAAAAGTACCCACGACCATTGACCAAGCCTCCTAAATAGCTCCATGTTTTGGAATATGGGGGCCAATTTTTTTTTGGGTATTAATTTGTTATGGTGGTAGATTAACTAGATTTCACCCACATTCCTTAGTGTAGATGGGGATTTTACACCTCAAGAACTCCTAAATACCTCTGTTTCTGAGCTCAACAAACCCATCCTCATCGATGACCTAAACTTCACCCACATTTCCTCATTGATGACCTAAACTTCACCCACATTCCTTGTAGATGCCACCGCATGACCCAACTCATGAAAAGATATTGTAAAGACAACATCTAAATAGTAATATGCTTTATAATTGACTCTCCCCCCCCCCCCCCACCTCACAACTTCTACATTAGATAAAGCTCCTATGTTAGGTAAAGCTTGAGGAGACAAACAATGATTGAGTGATCATAATAACATAGACGAGAAAATATGAAATACTTTTATGGAGAGAGAATATGTTTTTGCATCCTATGTAGATGAGTTCTTAGGGTGCATATCTTTATGAAGCCCAAGGTGGCATAATTCAAACTAAGGAATTGTGCTGAGATGATAGCATATGGAATTGGATGCTTACTACCCAACTAAAGACAAGAATCAAATTGGGAGGCAGGCGTAGTTGTGGAGCAACATAACATGTAAGAGCATGCCAAAATAGGAAGTTTAATGGACGAGAGGTGACTTAAAGGTAAGAGAGTCACATGCATGCATGTGTGTGTGTGTGTGTGTGTGTGTGTGTATGCATGCACGCACGTACATGTGTGAGTGTATGTTTATGTGCATGTGCATGTGTGTTTGGGAGTGTTTGAGAGAGAGAGAGAGAGAGAGAGAGAGAGAGAGAGAGAGAGAGAGAGAGAGAGGTCACCTTTAGGTTTTCTTATTATGGTCTAGCGACTCATCTCACATGAACAAGAAGCATCATGATACAATGGGAGCTAGACAGTGGTGTCACCTTTAGGTTGTCTTATTGGCTAGGGACTCATCTCACATGAACAAGAAGCATCATAGTACAATGGGAGCTAGACATTGTCATTCTTTCATACCCTAGGGCACCTCTAGGGCACCCACTTTTAACAAAAGCATGCTATTCTTGGGCTCCCTTGAGGATTCCCTTGAGGATTGAAATTTGGTCCCGTCTCTAGATTTTTTGGTTGGTCTCACAGCATTCAACATGGTATTAAAATTGTGTCAAAGTTGGGTTTAGCTTGCACCCCACATTTCTCATTTGTGAGAAAAGTGCTAGAGGCATACTATTATGCATTGGCTACAACATTATACTGCATGGATGCCATCCCACATACACAAGCAGAATGCACCCTATGTTATCTATAGTCAACCTTTGGCTCCCTTGATCAACTACTTTTTAAGTGAGAATGGCATGATGTTAACCCCCTACATTTGAATCCTCCCTTTAGGGACCATGTTAATGAGTGCTTCTCTTAGACTTGAATAATCCCTCTAGTGGTATGTTGAAGGTTGAAGGACCTACACTATCGCATGTTAAATGTTGAAGGACCTACACTTCAACCCTTTGACTAGACCCTCCTTCTAGCATACAGGTTAAATGAGCACTTCTCTTAGGGTTCTTTTACGTGCGCTCCAATACGAGAGGGTGATCAACCATGAGTTAAAGAGGGTGGGGCAGAGAGGGTGCAGGGGAAAGGGGGTGTGGTGTTGGGGGGCGTTTCGATACGTACAAGCCATGCGAATGTTACCTAGCTTAAATGCATTCCCATCTCGCTTTCATAAAGAGTTTTGTATTTTTATTAATACATTAATGAAGTGAAGGGAAGTTTTGTACATCTTCATGTTTTGGATAAGCCTCTAAGCATTCATAATCTAGCATTAAATGGGTGATAGATGGTTATGTTTATTTGATTTTCTACTAATATCTTTTCAGTTCATAATTATAGTTGTTGACATAGAAGGTTACATGATATAGTTTTACATGTACTTAAAGAATTATGGCATAATGAATCTGACTTATAATCAGTGTGTTTCCAAAGCCCATATTTACTCATGGGTGGATAACCTCCATCTTGTAAATGTGCAAGTGATTTTAAAAATTTAATAGTTGGACATTATTTATGCTTGAATCCTTTAAATACCCCTTTTTAACTTTTTACATTTTTTAACACTCCCTTTTGTATGTATACATGTTTGTATTTGTAAATTTTACATAAATAAATCACATTGAATAACTATTTATTTAATCCACTCTAGCATGGCATTTAAGTACCCAAATTTAAAAAAAAAACCCCTCATGCACTAAGGTGCTATGTTACATATATACAATTTAAGCTCAAACCCAACCCCCCTAACCCCCCTTGAGCCCATATGTGTGCATAAACCCTTAAGAAATAACCATGTATACACATTCTTTTAGGGAATTTTCAGTCCTTTGATATGGGAATACTTATAGATTAGTGTTGGTTTTTACACAATAGAGATACAAATGGGTTTTTGTATGACTCATTGAGTGTACAATTGATGTTTATCCAAGCTCAAAAAATGCAGTGAGCACCCACTTCTTATATATGCTTTGCATAAGTCCCTCCCCCTCTTGTTTGCGCCTCTAAGATATTTGTGTGTGTGCGCATACATGCACACGGGATCACATGTAAGCAATAAAGGAGGGTCGTTGTGGCAAGAAAGCATCATAATATTGCATGATGGCGATGATCATGACAACGACATTGATGAAATGGAGTGGGTGTAGGGGTGGGGAGGATTGATTTTTTGATGGGCTGCTTTGCTCATCAAAAAATCAGATTTAGAAAAAAATACAAAACAATATTTTCAATGTATTTTTTCACGTGCATTTGAAGAAGTTGCCTTTAAAAAACATCAAAAAATGGGTAAAATGATCTCCAAAATTCAAGCTAGGGCTACTATGGGAAGGAGTGACTTTGCTAGAGTTAAATTACTCATATAAACTCATTCTCATTATTTTTATTGGAGAGGCGTTGTTATAGTAACCATAGGTCACATAACTCATTAATACTCCAAGCAAGTTACTAGCAAATTGGCCCCCATCTGTTGGCCATCCAAGCAACAACATGAGGTAGAAGATGCCCGCCCACACAAATTATAGTCCTTGCGGATCAAATGGTAGCGAATATGAAAAGAAAAGAAGAGGAAGAACTCATGATGTCCCGCAGAAACAAAGTACAGGGAGTGTTTAAGAGACAATTAAATCATTAGGGCGGCTTGAGGGTGGCTATGGTGGGTGCATCCATAATGATTGAGGGTTGATGCAAGGAGGCGGTGAAGGGGGGGGTGTGTGCGCGCGCGCACCATTGAGGAGTCTGTAGGGTGGCTATGGTGGGTGCATGCATGAGGGTGTGTGCGCGTCAAAAGGAGGTGTGTGTGTGTGTGTGTGTCTGAGATGGGTGGTTGGGCAGTTGTTTAACTTGGCAGCCAGCCAGCCAGCCAGCCATGCAAAAAAATTAACCGTGTGTGGATTTTGGCGCTGTGGGAATAGAAACGAGAAGTTTCCTTTATGTGAGATTTGTGAGAAGGGGAGCCCACAAAAGGGTACCCTCCCTCACATTTACTGCTTATGCGCTCCAGGCAATGCACGGATCCGCGTTCCTACAAATACAAAAGGCCTATATTGCTGTCCTAAGCAAGCAAGCAAGCAAGCAAGCAAACCCATTACCCTTCTACCCTTTTCCCACCACCACACTCCCTGCTTGTACCCACATCTAGCCTTCCTCTAGCTTTGCCATCATCATTCCACAATTAAGCTTGTTTTTGCACCTTTGATTACCCACCAGCTTTCCTCTTTGATTCTCTCATAGCTAGCCATCATAATTATTGGAGACACAATCCCCTTCCTTACAAGTGCTCTCCATTATATATGTACCACATTGTCCATTCCCTCATACCGTGTTGTATTAAGGCAAGCATCCCATATATATTGCATTCAACACGAACCCTCAAACCTTTCCCATATTGGTAGCCCTATATATACACAGAACTTGCCCATAGCTTCACTCTTTTGCTCCTTTTATGGTCTGAATTCACAGCTTTTTACCACTCATGCTACCCATTGATCGCAGGACTGAAGCTCTGTAATCACTTCATTTTGTCTTCCTCCATTATCTTTACCCTAATCAGCTGCTAATTGGCAGTTATTGTCGAGGTGTTGCAGGGCCATGAAGAGGGAAATACCCCAACTTCAAGCTGTAACAAGCTATGCAAACACAGGCATGTATCATCATCAAGAGATGGTTATTAGGAAGAAGAGGGTGAGCAAGATTGTGGCTCAAGAAGGGAGGATCATCCAGGGGAGCCATCCTGTGTACAGAGGGGTGAGGAAGAGGAGATGGGGCAAGTGGGTGTCTGAGATAAGGGAGCCAAAGAAGCAGTCTCGCATATGGCTGGGCTCCTTTTCAACTCCGGAGATGGCAGCCAGGGCCTATGATGTAGCTGCATTGTGTCTTAAGGGAGATGCTGCCTTATTGAATTTCCCTCATCTTGCTGATAGCCTTCCTTGCCCCATCACCTTGGAGCCTAGAGACATCCAAAGAGCTGCATCTGCTGCTGCATCAGCCTTTCAAGAAGCTGCATTGCAGTCAAGCAGCTGCTCCATCAACAGCGCCAGCCTTGCTATTCATGAAGGTAGAGCTGAAGGATCACCCCTCTTCCTTCAGAAAGAGGGTGCTATTAACCTCTCTGCAATAATGGGCTCCCGGAAGCTTAAACTGCAGCAAGGTGATCAAGTTGCAGGCCCAGGCTTCATGAGCGCCTGCAAGAGAGGCCGACCTAAGGTTCCAACCTTAGTGTCTGCACTTCCAAGGTTCAATAATGGAGTCGAAATGAACCCCATGCAAGCCAACAATATCATGAATGACTGCAGTTTGCAATGCAATAATGATTCCGACGTCGAGGTGCATGACAGTATAGCGTTTGATCCTCACGTGAATGAGATGGTGCTTGCGATGCTGCTGTCCCCAAATGCAATCACTGTGTCTAATGAAGCTGCCTGTTTAGATGAGGAGCTTCTCTACAACAGCCCAAGAGTACTTAAAGAGATGGCATTTGCAATGCTTGTTTCCCCCCCTACGCTCCAAGACTGGTCTACCGCAGCTCTCATAGACGATGTTAATGCAAATCAAGTCGACACAGACCCATGGGTCCTCCCTTTGTGGGACTAATTATAATTAGCACACTTTGTTTGCTATATAATTAATGGAGGGTGAAGTTGAAAACCCCCCCACACATCACATTACATCCTTGATCACTTATAAGTAGTCTAGCAGAAAGCAGCCAAGCTCTACTAAATACCATGGCTGCTCCAGCTATAAGCCTTTTCACCGACCATAGCCTGGCTCGTGTCAAGATCTTATAAACATCAGCTCGAGGCAGGTCATAATCGGACTAGTTACTATGATAATTCTAGCTTTGAGATCTATATCTCTGGATTTGGTCTAATTCTTTTGTCTTTCAGCCTAATATCTTGGCGTCTCTCTCTCTCTCTCTTTCTCTCTCTCTGGTTGTCAACTGACTTTGTGTCCCCGAGGCCGCTACAACTAATGTTTAATGTTGATCACTCGTATTATTTCAATGTTGTTTAGTATTCATCTTTAGTTTCAACTTTGTTTAGTACTCATGGATCCCCGAGGCCGCTACAATTAATGTTTAATGTTGATCACTCGTATTATTTCAAGGTTCTTTAGTATTCATCTTTAGTTTCAACTTTGTTTAGTACTCATGGAGGAATATGAGTGAGCTCACTAAAACTATGTATCACAAGTGGTTTTTAAATCACTACTTGAACTTGAACTCTTGTGGCTAATTGGGGCTTTACGTTAGTGAACCCTCATAAATTGGGGGCTTCAATTTAGTGAGTCCTCAGATATAGTTAGGCGTTCACATATATGTGTGTGCATGTGCATGTGTGTGTAAGAGAGAGAGAGATTAAAAGTAGAGACAAAACGACACTGAAAAGAACCTTCCACTAGCAGTAAAGAAGATACTAGTAGATAAAGGTCCCTCAATGGAGTCTTCACATGTTAAAATTCATTAAACAAGGTTTCTAGGCAAAGAAAAACTATGATCATGTCTAATCAATCATTATCTCCATGTGAGACCTAACCACAAGATGAATGATTAGTACTAATTCCTAAAATGGACAAACTCCCTTTTGTTTCAACAATTACATGTTGTGCTACCTTTTCTTTTTGCATCCTTTCTATGAATTTCAGGTTGGCATAATTTTAATTTCAAGTTATTGATGTTGTTTATCATGATTTCACCACGAATTGTGATTTTATTATGCTGATTTATTATGATATCACTATAAAGTTACACTTTGGTCACTTCATGATCCTTTTTCTAAATGTGCCTTAATTTCGTAGTCCATGTCAATGAACTTGATGATCTCAATATCCTTAAATGTTCTTATTAACATCCACTAATCAATGGATACTTTTATAAGTCATATTTCATCTTTCTATTCTTGGAAATTGTAAGCTCTAGACTTTGTATTTCATCTTTATATTCTTGGAAATTGTAAGCTCTAGACTTTGTATTGTCTATTTAACGATGGATCTCTTCCTTGGCAAATCTTTTCTTAATATTTTTATTGGACAAGCTTTAAAGGACCATATTAATGACAAACTAGTAAACAATCAACACAATAATACATTGTGAAAATGCATACTTAAATATTTCAAACAAAGTCTCATTATAGGAGAGTTATAGTAAGTAAAATTTTGTCAATGTGGATCTTGAAATAAGTGCATTAAGAATTCCATGGCCAAAATCAAACTATTCGACCATAGATATCTTCAATATTTTTTTAGTATGACTTGTTTTGCACCAAATTTAACAAAGGGGATTTTAGGATGCACATGCACATGGGGGATTGGGCTAGGCACATGGCGCTTATGGGGCATTTACATATGTGGTGTTAGGGCATGCGAGCCTTAGGACTATTAAAGGCACCCTAGGACTATTATACCTTTTGATTACCTTTTATCACATTTTGATAGCTAATGACATATTATGTCATTTCTCTTATGCTTCTATGATTGATTCATGGTGGTCTTTCCATGTTTAGCCAGCTAGTACTCTATGATAAGCAATACATATGTGTACTGCTAATGAGTGCATCGCCATATTTCCTTCACTGCATTGGTATCAGAGCCATGATCTCTTTCTTGCATTGGTATTAGAGCTCTTAGCCTTGATCTTGATGTTTTGATTAGAGAGTGATGAAGACTTTAGTATTTTTAGATTAAGTTTTACACATTTTTTTAGATTTTGATTTTCTTCATTTTGAGAGGATTAGCAATGAGATTAATGCTTAGTTATTTTTTATTTTATACTAATCACCATTTTTAAAAACCCTAATCTGCACAGTTTCTTGATAATCTTCTTGATTAGTGTTTCTTAACTTTTTTGATCTTTTTTATTTTGTTGAAATCTTGAATTCTTTCAAGATAAGAGGTTCTTTCACTAAATCTACTAGTTATTCTCTATCCTTGCTTAGATCCTTAGGATTCTGTACATTTCAGGGAAGAGATTTAAAGTTTTATGTAAGTTTTGGTAAAAATTTCATCAAGAAAGTGGTGCAAATTTCATATCTGTTTTACAGAAATTATTCAAAGATTGTTGTGTAGACATCAAATCTGTTTTACAGTTTGGTACAAAAGTTTGCAGAGTTGTTATGTACATTATATTTCTATACATATTATTACAGAGTTACTATGTAGATTATAGTTATATGCAAATTACAACGTAGTTATTGTGTAGATTACATTCCTATTATAGATCTTTAATCTATAATAAGTTTGGAGTGCAAAATTGTTATAAGTGCTCAAATATTTAGCATATTCTCTATTTATTAATCATTTGGTTTGCAAGAAACTTGGTGTGCCAGCAATAGTGCAGAAATTAGTTGAGAAAGAAGTGTAACACTTAGACAGCAAGCAATTTTGAGTCATTAAAATTAAAAATTTCTTATGCTTGGATCTTGCAAATATTGTTGATTAAGAGCCTAGGAGATAGTTTCTTTGCAAAGTGGAGGGATTAGTAGTATTAAGTTTTTTCTTAATCTTGTAAAAAGGTTAGCCTAAGAATTAAACCCAAACTTGTGGAATGAGTCCAATGTGCTTTTATCTACACTACAAGACCCTTGTATACACAACTAAGAAGTTTATGATTTGCAAACAATAGTAATCGGGAAAAAAACAAGGCAAAAATTGACAAGGCAAGATTTACGCTCTCTTGTGTAGAACTTCATATCTTAATTGCAAGTTGGTGCAAAATTTACAAATCTTGGTGCAGACTTTGCAAATTGCAGAGAATTGTGTGATAGTTGCAAATCTTAAGGAAAGTGTTGTGCAAAATACAAAATTTAAGATTAGTTAGGCAGCCAACACAAAATTGATTTGTGGTTCTTAGGAGAAGGGTTCTGCAAAGTTCAAGGCAAACCGGTCAGCAACAATCCTAACAACCTCTACAACCTTAACACACCAAGTGTTATAGGTTTTCAACCAGCAAAGCAGGCTTCTTCCCAACGTCCTTCTTCCTAGTCTTGGTGGTCTTATGGACCTTCTGCTCAGCAACTACCAAAGAAAAAAGCCCCACAGAAAGCGGCTAGGAGCAAATTGACAAACACAAGAGTTGCCATATGTCAATGGTATGAAAGGTAGTTGATAAATGTGCATACCTTCATCATTGATAGCCTTGAATTGCTTCTCTTGAGAAGCAATTTGATGATTTCAAGGGTCAAGACGGCATGCTTATGTTCCTACACAGTTGATGTCTTCCTTCAAGGTTGGGCTCTACTGCCAACGCATCATCATCATAAAGGCTAAGGCTACAGCCAGCATGGCCGCCACTATTCTTACCAGCTGCAGTCTTCTCGTCCTCTTCTAATTTGACATCTTTGCTAGATTTGTCTCTCCCACTGAGTGTCTACACCAGCTAAGAAGTACTTAGGGCATCACAAAATCAAATATAAAAGCTGCTCTGTTGGGAAGCCTAGTGGGTCTAAGACGGTCTCAGGGGCCAAGTTGAGTAATTGTAGAGCAGCATTAAGCAATTGATATGGTGACTTCACTCCCGTTCTCTGCACTGATTTTGAGTGAGAAAGAGAGCCTAAGAATTGGCGTGCAGACAAATTAAAGGGCATAGCCCAAGAGAAATTTCTAGTGCTTCTTTGAGTTAGCATCATCGCTTACACGTAACCTCAGCCACGCACAGAGCAAAGCACTATGAATCATCTAAGAGTAGTTTAAAAAAAAACACACAAGACTATTATTATAACCCTAGACTGGCATCGTATAGACAGTGCAGATCATGCTATTTCATTCCAGAGACACGATAGTTTAAGAAGAAGCTTCATTCTAATTAAAAGAAAAGAGAGGAGGCAGCTTCATCGAGCTTTGCTCTCAGAAGTTTTCTTTTTCCTTTGACCACCAGCACGAGAGGGAGGCAAAAGAGCAAGTCAAGCTGCAAAGCTTGGTGCACTATAAAGCTTGAGGAGAAGTGTTGGCATCACTGAGGCTCAGACCACTAGAGGAAAAGGCCTCAACTCGGCCAGTGTGGTGGTCGCCAACCAGCAGCAGTAGTGTGAAGAAAGAAAAGAGAAAAAATTTGCTTAAGATAAGAAAAAGAAGGGCACCTACTTCCAATTAAGACCTTAGGGTTTTCTTTTACCCTTTTTCACACTCATTGTCCATACTTCACCCATTTCACACCCTCCTTTCCCCTTTTCATATTTTGGTATTCGCACATTTGGAGTGTTTTGTGTGGGATGTATCATTGTGGTTGACCCCAACATGCCTTGGGTGTATTGAGAGCCTTGTTCATAGGTTTTGAGCATTGAGGTGTGCTCACACACATTGAGATTGTAGAGGGTGTTCACACGGCTCGTGTTTTGTTGTGAGTCTTGTTCACATCGCTCGTGTTTTATTGTGAGTCTTTTTCATACCCTTTATGAGTGGTGAGGTGTTTTCACACGCTTTGAGTCTTGTTCACACAGCTTGTGTTTTGTTGTGTCTTGTTCACAAGGCTCATGTCTTATTGTGTCTTGTTCGCACACCGTGTGATTAGTGACGTGCTTTCACATGCTTTGAGTGTGTGGGTGCGATTTGCACCTCATGGGGTGTACTTTTAGGAAGACCTACATACAACATGCATTCAAAGGGTATTAAAAATTACTTTTTTCTGTAAATTTGGACTTAATGAAATGACCCCTTTTTCTTTGTAAACTTAAGTTTTTTTCCAAAATGCCATTTCAAACCCCCTTATATAATTAGATTTTTGTAAATTTTTCTCAAAATCTTGGTTTAAAAACCCCTCCTAATGATCACACGTTGTAGACTTAACATATTTTTAAGTGAACCCCCCCAAGATTCACACATACTATGGGTCATTCTTATTACCTTCATCCTTCATTGGACTGACATGTTGCACCCGTCATCATCATCAACATCACTATATATTACCATCTCAAATCTTAACCTTAGGAGGGTCGCTTATGCAGTGAGTTCATGGCTCTACGATCGATATTTTGAGTTGCCATTTTGTGTCATGCTTCACATGTCTTTCGTTGATTTCACACAAACTTTTGGTACTTTAAGGCTTAGACCTCTATACCCTCATTTTTAGACTTCATGCTAGGCGGCATACTCATGCCACGGTTAGATGTTTGAGCTTGCAGGTTTGTTGCCTAGTCATTTGAGGCGTTATTGTGATGAGGAGGATATATGTGCCATATGGTCTAGATGGTCTGCACACGACGACTTCATCAACTCATTGTTTGATTACCTTAACACAAATGGTTTGGCATTGTTCAAAAGGGGTGACTCTTCTTTTGGCTCAGGGGGTGCACTACTAAGAAACCCTATGTATCACATGCGTCCAAGAGGTATTTAAAAAGCCCTTACCTGTGAACATTTCATGAAGAAAATGACCCCTTTTTATTTATGAACTTACGGGTTTTTTTCCAAAATTGGTTTAAAAAACCCTTATGTAAATGTATTTCTATAACTTTACCTTAAAATTTTGAATTAAAAAAACCCTTCATTTAAACTCATGTGGTATACTTATTATTTTTAAGGAGTTTTTAAGTGAACCCCCTGAGTCTTTTGGTGACTTGTACGTGTGTCCTACACTCTTAAGCCACTGTAATTATGTTCTTGATGGTGAAGATTACTTCGACACCACAGATATAGATGATGATGATGATGTATCTTATACTTATACACATAATGATATATCACACACACACATGTATATATTGCCGATGTATCACACACATGTGCACATGATGATAGTGATACATATGCACATGATGATGATGTATGTGATAGTGATGTGTGTGAGCTAGATCATGTGGACATGATCTCGAGGGTAGGGATGGTATCCAGCATTACAATTGTTCATACATCTAGGCCTACCCACTTTTCTAAGGATCATAGTTTGGCATTAGATGATCTTGTGGGTCAACATTGGATTAGTGATGCATCCATTAGCACACACAAGGTTAGTGATACTTCACATGCGGAGTCACGAGATACACATAACATAGGCATGAGTTTCTTGTGCTAGATATATCATGCTATTCTTCTAGGTCTTTTATATGTGGAAACATTTACGATACCACTACTCGTAATTCTCATAGTTTACCTGGCAGCGTTTATGTGGGTATAGTGCACATATTTAAGTAGTCAAGCATTGAGCATGAGGGTAGGGATGACTTTTGCTATTAATTCACCTCCATAGCCATAGCATAAAGCTTTGCAAATAGACAAGAATATAAATATAGCAAACTATGCACGACAAAGAGAGTGGATTATTCAATCTCCCCCCATGCATGAGTGAGCACGCTTTCTCATGCATGTATTTATGTATTAGCAAAAAGCAAGTGCTCAAAAATAGCTTGATACATTCCACTTTGGGCCATTAATATCAAAAAATAACTTGGTCCTAAGAGTGGCTATTTACATTAAAATTGTAGCAATTTAAATGAAACTATGGGCAGGCGACCTTCGACACACACCAAAACTCGACGGCCGTGCACCGGCCAAAAAAATCCATCGCACCCATGCTACTCCGTGCACTGATCTACTTACCAAAAACACAAGACACATTAAATCTCACTTATCCACCCATCACAATGCAGCCACTTCTCCACACTCGCGCGTAGCCAATCACAACCATGTGGCAAATGAGCGTACCATAAATATCACATAAAATATCAAATAATTCCACAATTCATATTTCCATAACATACCACGGGGTTAAAAAGCAACTATCCTCAGTTGTGTGAAATAAAAAAAAGCAAGGGTGGCCAACCTCATGCTAACGTGATGCCTTAGTCGGCGAATCGGCACTAAATCAACGTGATGCCTCAGTCGACGAATCGGCACTAAACTAATGTGCTGCCTCAGTCGGTGAATCGGCACTAAATGAATGTGTTGCCTCAGCTCTGGCGAATCGGCACTAAATGAATGTGCTGTCTCAGTCAGTGAATCGGCACCAAAATATGTGGAAGAACTATGACACTGCCTCAGTCAGTGAATCAATGTCCACAAAAGAATCAATGTGAATGTGAGAGGTATGCCAAAATCAAGTGTCAGTAGTGCGGGGTTAGTGATGTTTCAGGAATCCATTGTGATTCCTTAATAGAATGATTCTTATACTTCACCAAATAACGATGATTCACAGTGCCAATACGGGTGGTTGTTTCGTCATGGTTAATAATACTTTCAGGTACTAGAACTTGAGAGCTCGCGGGGTACGCTTAAAAATAAGTAAGTATAGCACGTGAGTTCAAATGAAGGGGTTTTTTAATTCAAAATTTAAGGCATATTTACATCAATACATTTACAGAAGGGGATTTTTTATCAATTTTGAAAAAAACCCATAATTTCATAAAGAAAAAGAGGCCATTTTATTCATGAAAAGTTCACAGGTAAGGGATTTTTAAGTACCTCTTGAATACATGTGATACAATATAGGGTTTTTTAGTAGTGCACCCCCTGAGCTTCAAAGTCATCGTCGAGGAGAGGAGGATCATCAATAACAAGGTTAACAGGAGTGGGGCCTTTAAAGGGTATTAATAAACTAATATGGAATGAGTTATGTATCTTCTAGTGAGTTGGAATGCCCAAGAAGAATGCATTTTCATTGATTTGTTGGATAATTGTGAACGGTGCATAGAACCTAGGAGCCAACTTGATCTTAGGATGCTTGGCAATATTCTTTAAGTGTATTTTCTCTATGCAAAATGATATTTTGCAATGTCATGTTTCATGTCAGGCCAAAAGAAATATTCTTTACATGCAGCTAATGTGGATTGAATTCCTTTATGTCCCATATATATAGGAGCATGCATCTCAATTATGGCTAGTTCTCTAAATGGTGCAGTGATGCAAAGTTGCTTTTGAAAGAACAAAAATCCATTTGCATACGAGTCATCATATAGTTGCAAAGAATAAACAAGCTTAAATCTATGTATTTACCTTAATGTCAAACGAGATGATAATGAAAAGATTAATTTGCATTTGAAGAGTTGAAATAACTTGAGTAATAAATATGAAAGCTAGCCATCATAAGGTTGAGTCAAGCATAAGAAAGCCATACCTTATATATATTCGATTACAATGATGGTATGCTCATTTGCTACACAGTCATGACTCGCTACGCGTGAGAGCATGGAGCAGTGAACGCATTGTGATGGGTGGATAAGATGCAAGATTTAATGTGTCTTGTGTTTTTGGTGAGCAGATCAGTGCACGAAGTAGCGTGGGTGCAATGGATTTTTTTTAATAAATAAAACAAAGCTTAGTTTACACTAAGCACTTGGCATTGTTCAATGCATAGCCTAAAAGATTGGCTGCATGGCCTAAAAGATTGGTTGCATAGCCTAAAAAAGAATAGGAAGAGAAATTTTGATCAGTGCATCAACAAAGGGGAGAAGAGAATCAAATCAAGCCACAGGCATCACTAGATGCTGTAAATTTTTTTTTTTGTCGCCTCCGCTAGTGGATGGAGGGTAAATTAAATTTGAGAGAAAAATAAATAAATAAAAAGAAAATCTTGTTTTTCCTTTTGTTCTTCAAGAAAAGGAAATGACTAGCGCATGTTTTTTGAGAAGGAGAAAGGAAAATTTAGAACCCTCCATTATACAAATTGAGCAGAGGATAGGTTTAGCAATTCTAAAATTAAGGATTTGACCTCCTCAATTTGCTGATTCGATCCATACAGACGGATCATGATGAAGAGGATTAGAATTGAGAAAGGTGGTTTTGTGGTTTTTTTTCAAAACCCACTTATGTTTTTCCACCTTGCTTTACCCACCATTGGGCAAAAGGGAGGCTATTGGAAATGTGTATTGGGAGAAAGCTATGGATGAGAAGATGGATGCATTGTATGGAAATGAGACTTGGGATTTGGTGCCATTTCCTAAATGCAAGAAAGCTATTGGTTTTGCAAGTGGGTGTATAAGGTGAAACATAACAGTGATGGTAGCATAAGAAGATACAAGGCTAGATTGGTAGCCAAAGGATATGTGCAGACACACAGGATTGATTATGAGGAGACATTTTCCCCGGTTGCAAAGATGGTAAAAATGTGTTCTTGTGTGGTGACTTGTAAGAACAAGTGTATATGGATCAGCCACCTAGTTTTGAGGATACAAGTCACCTGGAGTATGTATGTAAGCATCGTAAGACTTTGTATGGGCTGAAGCAAGCTCCACGAGCATGGCATGACAAGATTACTGAGTATCTTATCACTATTGGTTTTCATATGGCAGATGCAGATCACTCTTTGTATGTGCGCAAGGATGATAAGGGTACTGCAATCATCACTATCTATGTAGATGATCTTATTGTTGGGGGTGACAACTTGGATGAGATTGAGCATGTGAAAAGTCTTCTCAAAATGAAGTTTGAGATGAAGGATTTGGAAAATCTGTGCTACTTTTTGGAAATTGAGGTCGTTCGCACACCTGAGGGTATTTGGCTATCACAGAGATAATATGTATTGGACATATTGTCCAAGTATGGGATGGCTGATTGTAAGTCAATCTCGGTGCCATTAGATCAAAATGGCAAGCTTAGTGTGGATGCAGGTTATGTGTTGGAGGATCCCACTATGTACATGAAGATTGTGGGGAGTTTGATCTATGTCACGCGATTAGTAGGCCAGATTTGAGTTACATTGTTGGCTTAGAGAGCCAGTTTATGCAGGTTCCACACAAACCACATCTTGACAATGTGTGACGCACACTTTGGTATTTGAGGGCCACTCTTGATTATGCATTGTTTTATGCAATAGATGTACCATTGGAGCTATATGGGTACATAGATGTGGATTGGGCAAGTAGCATCTCAGACATGAGATTTACCAGTGGATTTATGTTTTCATTGGGGAGTGATGTTGTGACATTGAGATAGTTGCCTTGTCGAGTACAGAGGCAGAGTAGAAAGGAGTTGCGGTGGCAGCGTGTGAGGTAGCTTGGTTACGCAAGCTACTTGATTTGGGGTTGCATGTGGAGAGAAATGTAGTTATATATTGTGATAATCTTAGCACTATACAATTGGCCAAGAACCTAGTTTTCCATGTGCGAACAGAACACATTGAGGTACATTACCACTTCATCATCAGAGAGAGAGTATTGGCAGGCAACATCGACTTGGCCTACGTCAGCACACAGGATCAGGTCACTGACATCTTCACAAAGGCCTTGGGAGCTATGAGAAGCTCCACAAATTTTGAGATATGCTTGGATTTCATGAGTCAGAGTTAAGCTTGAGGGGGAGTGTTGAGATGTCAAGCTCAACATGAGCTAACATTCACAGGGCGCTTGCATGATCGTTTGACATTTACATCAGTGTGGTGGGTTTGGTAGATGGCACTGCCATATCTTTGTCCTAGAGATTCTATAGCTGGACTACACCGACTAGTCCACACCTACCCACTCCACTTAGTGTGTTCACATCATGCACTACTTACATATACTCTATTATATGTGTTAGTCACTTTATCTTCTTTGTAGACCTCTTTTGTTGTGTAAAGAAGAAGAATTTTCAGCCTCTCACCTTGTTTGTTCTCTTCTAGGGTTTGTGTGATGTGTGTGTGCTTGTAAGATCTCAAGCTCTCTTCTCCCCTGTATCTTTTCAAAAGCAACCCACTGGGCCTCCTATGTGTTGGATTCTTATTTTATTGGCATGGTAGCTTGTCACAAAATCATGCACATCTTTCCACATACCCTTCCAAATAGTAACTTTTCTCACTTTGTTAAAGGACTTGCATAGCCCAATGTGCCCTATACCAATGGAGAAGAATATATTTCCTCCAATACCCTCTTCTTGTAGGTTGATGTAGGCATAATGTAGACCTTACCCCTTATAGTAAATGAGACCATTATGAAGCTCATAATATGGCAAATCATGATGGAAACATTCTTATAGTTTTTGACACATCGGTGCCACTTCCTCATCCACAAAAGATACTCTTCTTGAATATCCATAATGTAATCCTTGTGTACATATTCCCATGCACGAACATGACCACATATGTGATAATGCATCTTCCACCACTACATTCTCTTTCCCTTTCAAATATCTCAAAATCATAGTTTCGTAGAGTGAGCACCCATCTTCTTTGCTTAGGAGAAGATAATGTTGAGCAAGAAGTATTTGGAGTACTCTATGATCACTTTTCACAAAGAAAGGACTCACATACAAATAATGATGCCGTTTTTGTATTGCATGAAGTATTTGGAGTACTCTATGATCACTTTTCATAAAGAAAGGACTCACATATAAATAATGATGCCATTTTTGTATTGCATGAAGTATTGCCAAGATATGCATATCCATCTCTTCATCATTTAGCTTCCAACTCTCAATGCAATGACTCCATGTTCTAGAAACAAGACAGTCTCAATGTCTCTTCCACATGCATTGGCTTGTACCATGAATGGCTTTTGTGAAATCCAAGCATACAAGTATAGCGGTTGATGTGAGAATTCTATTGAGCTCCTCAAAGTTCTTATTGATAATTGCATCTAAAAAGAAAGTCTCTTTCTTGTTGAGAAATGTGGTGCCAAAGAGCACAAGGAAGAGGTAGGGAGTGAGAATGAGTAGCTAAGAAAGTGCAAAGCATAGCATGCGGCCACATGAACTAAGGGATTTATCCTAAGTTGATGTACAAGCCCAAGGGTGTACCTCCTCATATAAAAGGGAACCATTTCAAGTAATGAATTATATCACTTGCATACATCTCAAGCCTCTTTATGAGTACAAGTCTTAATCTTGTAGCCTAATTATGCTTGAGTATATTGCACATACTCATCATCATGAATAAACTTAGATTACATCTACCTTAGATTAATAATATTAATAATATTTAATTAGTATCAGATTAGGCTTAATTAGGTAGATGTTTTGCTAGTAGGAGAGCTTGATCCATAGTTTTAACATGGTATCAGAGCTAGGGTGAGGCTCTCCAATTTTTAGGAAGATTTCATAACAAGTGCTTTTAGAAAATTACATTACTCTCACTAGATTAGGAGTTAATAAATCCTTATATCACTAGAGTTCTTATCATCTAGTTGTAGTTGTCTTGTGTGAGAGAGGAGATTAGCTTGAGAGAAAGAAGACCTTCACGGGGCTTTGCAAAAGCAAGCTTATAGGCAAAGTCAAGCGTAAAAAAGCAAAGTGTAGCCAGTTGAGAAGAGAGAGAGGAGAAGGTCATGTTTTGGTTGCTCTTCCAACACACAAGATGCAGCGAATCTAGTAAAATAAGCAAAGTCACAACAAAATTGATGAGCCAAGAAAAGACATTAAGACAAGAAGTGGAGTCAAGGTTATATCAACCAAGAGGCTACCTAAACGACATTGACATTTACATGAGCAACAAAGGATCTACCAACCACTACCTCAACCAAAATCATATGTTGTAAAAGCCACCAAATTCGACAAGAAGAACAAGAAGTGGAGTCAAGGTCATAGTAACCAAGAGGCTACCCAAACAACATAGACATCAATATAAGTAACAAAGGAGCTACTAGCTATTACTCTAACCAATATCATATGTTGTAAAATCCACCAAATGAGTAGGAAATTTTGTATTTTTTGACCCTATGAGTAGCTAGAGTGCACCTAGGGGAAGTGATGCAAATGTGAAACACTCAACCACTAGAGAGTAGCTGAAGCAGCATCTTGGGGGAGTAAAAATCAACCCAACCATCTCTAAAAGTAACCTTTGAGCTAGAGAGTATCCAAGCCAAAGAACCTTTGAGTTACCCAGGCAAGTTAAAAATGAGGGGGGGTGATGACATGTTGTAAAAATCAAGATCTAACCACCTTAAGTAGCCCAAAGATTTGGCACAAGGGGGGGTGTTAAGAAATGTGGTGCCAAAGAGCACAAGGAAGAGGTAGGGAGTGAGAATGAGTAGCCAAGAAAGTGCAAAAAAGCATCGCATGCAACCACATGAGCAAAGGGATTTATCCCACATTGATATACCTCCTCATATGAAAGGGGGCCGTTTCATCATGAGTAAAATTAGATTACATCCACCTTAGATTAATCATATTTAATTAGTAGTGAATTAGGCTTCAAATGACTAGGTAGATATTTTACTAGTAGGAGAGCTTGATCCATAGTTTTAACATTTCTTAAGCTTGGCGATAAGAGGAGAGGTAATGTGAGTGTATCTCTTGATGAACCTTTTATAAAATAAAGACAAGCCCAAGAAACCCCTCAATTCTCAGTATTGTTTCTAGGTGTAGGCCAATACTTGACACACTCAACCTTCTTAGGATCCACCATAATTCCTTCCTTGCTCACTATGTGTCCAAGGTACTCAACCTTTTGTGCCATATAAGTGAAGTTTCTCTCCTTTGCCCTCAAGGCATAAAAAACATCCCTTACATGCATCAAGTGTTCTTACTCACTCTTGCTATAAATCAAGATGCCGTTAAAGAATATAAGAACCCATTTATAAAGAAAAGATTAAATATCCCTATGTTCGTCATGCAATGCTTAGAAAGTGGCTGATGCATTCCCAACCCAAATGGCACAACCAACAAGTAAGTAGTGGTAGAGCCCTCTGTTAGTTTAAAAAGCCATTTTATACTCATCACCCTCTTTAATCTTTAGTTGGTGATATCTTAATCTCAACAATGTCATCAAATTCAAGGACATTTTTCAAGAGATTGCCAAGGACGTTGTTGTTGCAACTTGACAATTGTGGTTCTAAAAATAAGAATCGTTATGTATTTGCCTATCTATCCCTATTGGTTGCATGAGGAGTGTTTGACATGGTGCAGCTTGGTTTTCTTATGGTTGGTCATACTCGTGACGATATTGATGTATTATTTAGTCGCTTCTCTGAGAAGTTAAGGAAACAAACCATTTTCACATTTCCACATTTGATGAAGATCTTTAATGAGTGTGTTAGCATGCATCCAGCACCCTTTCCCCTACAAATGCACCCTTCAACTCATTAGCTCATTAAGTTGTGAAATAGGAAATCTATTCTTAATTGTTGACTTTTTTAATCCCTATAGTCTACAAATATATGAAATGTGTCATCCTTCTTCTTAATTAAGAGTACAAGTGATGCAAAGGCTGATTAGCTAAGACCATACACTCTTGTACTTGCTTCGCTAATTTATCCTTTTATACCCTTGGAAACCTATAAGGTGGTTTATTGATGGGCTTGGTATCATGGCTTTGGCTTTGTCATCTCTGGTCTCACTTGCTAGAATAGTAGCTTGAATCCTTGGCTTCTTCTCCTTTCCACTTGAGATGCTCCATAGGTCTTTCTTCATGAGGATGAGCTTGATGAGGGTTTACCAAGTGTGGAAGTTTTTCCCCTTGAAGCGGAAGGTAGTATCATGTGTGAGGCCATTAGGATTGAGAGTGTTGAGCAACACACTTGAGAGAAAGTATTGAAGAGGGCTTGACTCAACCTTGAGTCACCTTGAAGATTTAAGCTCCTAGTGAATGAGATACTTGAACTAGAACTTAGGGCAAGCAAGGGTGCATATAACATCTAAGAGGAATTAGGCGATGTCGGCTTGTAGATAGGGCATTGGTTGTACGACAAAAAAGGCTATTTTGGGTGAAACAATAATGGCACGACACATAAATTCAAATCCACCTAGTTGATGTGCTAGCCTGGGGTGCCCAAAGCTAGGGAAAATCCTCACAAAGTTTTCCAGTCAATGGTTGAGTCACTTGGGAGCATTGAATCCTCCACCAAGGAAGGGTTAGACTGGCAGCTTTTGGAAGATAGTGAAAACAACAAAAAATAGTTAACGATAGGACAGCCATACAAAGAAACTTCCAAGTATGATGATTAGGCTCTTGATACCATGTTGAAATATTGAATAGCATGTGCAAGTTGGCTATGGTGGCTCAAAGGCTAATTCAAGATTAAAACACATGATGAGTAAAAATAGTAGAAAGGGTTATGCACACAAGAGTATGCACACAAGAGAGACAACAATATTGGGCAAAATAGTTGATTGATTAATTCATAGGCAAGTGCCTCAAAGGCTAATTCAAGATTAAAACACATGATGAGTAAAAATAGTAGAAAGGGTTATGCACACAAGAGTATGCACACAAGAGAGACAACAATATTGGGCAAAATAGTTGATTGATTAATTCATAGGCAAGTGCCCTTTTATAGATCCTATAGTCTCAATACCACCTAGCAGTTTCACCAAAACAAGTGGTTTAGAACAAAACTAGGTGCTAGAGAAGCTTCACCCACAAGCTAAGTGATTTGGTCCCTTTCACATCATGTACATGGTCCATTTGGCCCCATCCTTCTAGGGATGTGTTTGGTGCATATTTCAACATATCTAAGGATCTAACTCCCTCTTTGTTAGCAAGCACTTTGACATTTGAAACACATCCTTGTACTCCTTTAACAACCTCTTCATGCCTTTACGCATAACTTCACCCTTTTCACCATTGTCTCTTGTAAGGTTCCCCCCTTCCAAAAATAGGGAAAACACTTAAGATAGTCCACTAAGTCTTAACTTGGAGAAAATTTCCTCGACACCTTGACCGTGCAGAGATTCAAGGATATGATTCATAGGTAAGACCTAATTCTAACCCGCACGGGGAGTGTGGTCTTCTAAAAATCAAATCACCCATAGGGTAATTGATCATAAATTGGGCAACTACAGACTTGATTTCTAGAGGCAACGCTTTTTTCTTCATCCATGCAAGGCGCACAGCCGCCGCTGGCCTAGTCTTCTGGAATAGAATTGCCTGAGAACCTATTTATCTAACGTAGGGCTTTCACTTAATATGTTGGAAAGCTACCCGACTAATCGGGTCCACCCGTCCGTAGGATGGTGTCGTCGGGGCACTCCATCCTCCCACTTTCCACCCTACTCACGCATCAATTTGTTTTCTAATTAATCCTACCACACTATTTGACATAAATAAACATGTTCCTTAATTAAGGCCCTTTTCACAAGGTTTGTTAAAACAGACTTTTTTCACAATACAATAATGTCAAAGACAAGATTTATAAAAACAAAGTTTAAACATGGATCAATTTCATACAAGCCAAACCGGCTCTCTTATTCTTTTCCTTTATACCGCCGTTGATGATCTAGAATTTGGCCTTCCAGCCTCTACATGCTGGGCAAAACTCTACGGGACCATACACCTCATCGTCGGCTGCTGGCGAGGACTCAAGCCGACCTGTCGCCCTCTCAGGCTCCATCGCTCGATCCTCCCGCCCCTCAGAGGGATGTTTGCGCACTAGGGTGGGCTAATTCACTGCACTAGCCTGGGCCCTCAGAACTAGGCAGCATCACAATCACTCGCCTCAATCGGTGAACCTCATTCTCCCAATGGTATGAGGGATACCATGGGCCAACTCTGGGCCTTACTAACATCTCCGCCGTCCAGCTATACAAGCACAAGAACGGGGCAGCGTTAAGGCAGGGAGAAGTTGTACCTGTACCTTACTTTAACCAAGATAACAATCCATTTACTCAACTAAACCATAGGACTAAAATCCATGTTACCTTCTTAAGAAAACAATCCTTTTCACAAAGATTTTAGCATTTCAACTTGAGATTGCAATAAGACATTCTTTATTAAGGTATATGTTATTGTTTAAAAGAATACAAAATTTAAACAGTAATCAAATAGATCACTAATTAACAATTAATAGAGAAGCCGGGGCCATACCTCAACCCCTAAGAATGATATATAATTGAAAACAAAATATGTATATACCTTATAGAAATTTGTCGTTTATCGTTGCCTTTGCTCGTTAACAAGTGCTTTAGAACTTGACATATGAGAATAAAGTCTTCTAATACCTTATCTTACGATTGAGATCATCCTATCATCCCCAGGCTTTGTCTCCTCTTACTTGTATTGTGACTCTTCTCTCTTTCTAAGGTCTATGGGAAAATAGCCTTCTCTTACAGGACTACGGCATACTATTCTTTCTCTAAAAGAAAATCTATGGAGTTTTGGTCTCTTCCTCTGAAAGACCATAGCAATCTAAGCTTATTTTCTAAGATATTAGATAAGAATGAAGGGATATATACATCTCAAACTCTAGGATTACCTTGAGGCTACTTGCTGCCTTCTCACAGCTTTCTCTGTGTAGAGACCCTGGCAGAAACAACAAATTGTTTCGGCCATAACTCTCTGATAAAAACTCAGAATATAGTCATATAGCCAGTTAAAAGAACGGGAAGGCATCTAGTCTACAAGCTAACGCGGACAGAATAGGCAAAAACGTCTGTATATAGCCACAAACGCGCTATCTTTAGAAACGCGTTGTTTTTCTATATTTTTAGTATACATGGACTCCAAATGTGTAAAAGTACTCTAAATATGACCTCTTATCACCTAAATTCGAAATTCTATTTTTGGGGATACTTATCTCTTAATATAACTATTCTTATATTCTTATTTCTTTTAGGATTTTTGGAGCTAATATTTTTATTCTAACACTTTCCTAATGTTTCCAGCCTTGTTGTCTCACTCTTCTCTAATTACACTCTCTTTTCTTATTGAAATCTGTATTAAAAGAGACACATATATACATGGCTTGGGAGGGACCTTACATCTCTTTGTTTGCAAATCTATAGCATGTATATGCATCCCATATTCTTAATCATCTTGATCCTTAGTATATGATTCTCGTCCATCACCATGTATGAAATTCATATACACATACTATAATTTATTATAAAAGACCCAAGAGTATCTAACCAATCATGTCCCAATACAATGTCGCGGGACCCATGTCCAATAAAAAAAATCAAATTTGAAAGAGTATCTAACCAATCACATACCAATACAATGTCATGGGACCCATGTCCAATATCAGCAAATCAGCTTTGCAAGAGTATCTAACCAATCACGTTTCAATACAATGTTAACGGACCCATGTCCAATATAAGAAAATCAACTTTACAAGTGTAATCGTTTGTGAGTACCAAACGCACATCCTTGGATACCAATGTGCAATCTATTTTCCCCCATTAAAAAGCCACTTGAGCTTCATGTCACGAGGGTAAAGCTATGGGTTGTAATTTGAGACTTGACATAGACTTTGTGTTGAGGAAACTATGTGTACTCCCGTTATATGTGCCACCCTTCCATTTACTCATGCCTTCAGTCTCAATTTACTTGAAACCTTGCAAGTATTGACATAGGCATCACTAGAACTATTGCACAAAGTGGCCATATATCTCGATCACACATAGGTAATGGTAATCCTTCATCATAGTTATATTCCCTCTTCTTTGACCCACCTAGATCAAAAGGAAATTCACCTTCATTCTCCACATCATCTACATCATTGATATCTTCAAAGCATTCCTCAAACTCACCCACATCCTCTTTTGTGTCTTCCTTTTGTAATATTCAATGAGGATCATACTTAGTGTCATCTTCTTGGCTTTGTAATCCTTCCGATGATCTTTTTTCCTATTAGGACCTTTATGACACTTGGAGAAGAAACTCTAATTCTCAAACACAAAAATTAGAGCATAACATATACTTACACAAATTAAAAGATTATATAAATCTTGATGAACAAAATTAAATAAACAAGAGAGCTAGAGAATAAGAAAGAGATTACCATCAACACAAGATGAGTGTGGCCCTTGTACCACTACCCATATTATATATATTAGAATCAGCTTGTGTTTCAAAAAGATAGCTTCCATCAACAAAGCACAAGTGCTTTGGAGTTTTTGAGCGTAAAAGCTCTACAAAAATATAGCAAGCTACAGTTAAAAAATCTTAGGCCTACCAAAATTATTAAATACTATTTGGTATGTACAAAGGTATGAGGCCTTATCTTTAATAAAAATATTAATTCCTAAATATGAAACCATAAAAGGTGTTCACATGTCTTCCAAAATATCTCATAGTAGTCCAACACATATTCCACCTGCGAATACATAATCTACCACTCAATCATCACTTACATCTAAAATAATATTTGTGATTTGTTTCTTTTCTTTTGCCACTCTTTGTGTTTTTGCATTATGAAACTGGGAGAGCTGGGCCACAAAGTGTTGGATCAATTTAATACACCCAGCTTGGATGTCTCGTTGTCTGCAACAATTAGAGCTTGGCTCTCAGCTACTGTTGCCACACAGTTGGCACATATATCTTTGGCAACCAAATCAACAAAGTAGAGATTTATATTGGGGGATAACGTGGTCCCATAGGCTGTGGCATCACTTGCACCCTTTTGGACTCTCATGGCTTTGGCTTTGCATTGGGGACAACTGCCCCATAGGCTGTGGCATCACTCACACTATTTCAGATTCTCTTGTCCTTGTGATATATTTTCTTGCTACCCTTGCATTGTATTCTCTACTTGTATGGTGTTGGTAGCAGGGGGTTGTTTTTTTCCTTAACCTTGACTTTGTCTTGTGGTTGTGATCTCGGGGATGATGTTCTCTCTATGTTAGTATCTGACTTTAATGTCATAATCAAGTCAATCTTGTGTAGTCTAAGATTCTTTATTTAACCCCTTGACCCTAAAAACTTTAATCAAGTTAATCTCATGTAGTCTAAGCTTCTTTATTTAACCCCTTAACCCTAAAAACTTTTCAGCCATGCCTTGTTCTTCTCCTTCTATCTGGCCCTTCTTTGTTGGTGGGGTAATTGCCTCCTCTTCTCTTGTAATATCTATTTTGAACTCATAACAATCCCTCTCCAATGTTGTGGTAGCCTCTCCATCCTCTCCATCGTCTTTTCTCTGTAATTCATTGAGGACGTTTAATCAATTAGTGGTGGGCGATCTGTAGCCATCCCGACTACCTGTTATCTGTCAGCCACTATTTGGCCCTTCACTTCTGGACCAAACAAAAGTGTCAACTAACCACATTGGACCTTGGACCGGTCCAACCAATTTTATTCTCACTTTAGACTAGCCCAGCCCATCGCATATTGACACCTCAGGATAGGTGCACCACTTGCACCACTTGCACTAACACTACAATGGTGCACCACTTGTCTCGTGCTCACTTAATGAACAACACACCCCCTCTGCAGTGAACGGTAGGGCCACTTGATGGTCACCCTTGGACTAGCCCAAAGGCCAAGTGGCATTGTATAAAGGGATATTGAGATTGTGTGATTGGGATCATTCTATCAGCAATACTACTACAACTTGAGTCTCATCTATTTGTGGAGTGTGTGATGTGTATTGTGCACCCTGTGTTCTTGTGTTATTTCCATTCTTACTATTCTTGCTCATCCAGTGCATTCTTTTGTGTATTTTGTGTACTAGAGTGAGCTATGCATGTGCCCCATAACTCACGTCCCCTAGCTTGTGAGCCAACTCCTGAGGGCATGTAAAAATGCCCAACTCCCAATTTAACTAACACGTGCTAGCCTTTTTTAAAAGGGGAATCGACCATCATTAAAACATAGCCACTTTATTGTGTCATTTTTTTAATTATGGCAATTTATTCTTTATCTTCACTCTTTTCTTTCATCTTTTACCATTTCTTCTTTGCTTATTTCTCGCCTTTCTATCATCTTTCTATCATCCGCTGAAGCTTCCATCATCCACATACAAGTTGTTTATCATCGTCATCACATTTGTGTGTGGATGTTCCCAAGAACCCATCATTTGTGTGTGGATGTTCCCAAGAACCCATCATCACCAGGGACAGTAGGTGGACATTTTGCGATAGAATCAAGAAAATACTCCACTTGGGGTATTGGTGGTGGCCAATGCTTTTCAAAGGCTGTGTATTATTTGTCAAGGGTTGTGATTAGTGCCAACGTTGCACCAAACCACAAAATAAAGACATGATGCCATTGCATCTTATCAAGGTTGACCAACCTTTTGAAAAATGGGGCTTAGATTTCATTGTGCCAATAATCCTATTGCATGTGCACACATGCACGCTTCATCATAGTCACCCATTAATTATGTTACCAAATGGGTTGAAGCAAGAGCTTCAAGGAAAGAAGATGCTATAACAATGGCTAAATTTCTTTATGAAAAAATCATTACACACTTTGGATGCCCATTTGAGTTGGTGAGTGATCAAGGTAAACATTTCATCAATGACGTAATCAAACATCTCACTAGTACATTCATGATTGCACACCGCAAATCAACAACATATTATCCACAAGCCAATAGCCAATTGGAGAGCACCAACAAGTCTTATTTTAATCTTAAACAAGATTGTGGAGGCTCGATGCACTGATTAACTAGCTCACTAAAACTTTATGGGCCTGTCACACCTTATACAAGGCTGCAATTGGATGTATGCCCTTTAAGATGGTGTATGGAATGGAGGTAGTAATGTCTTGGTTCATGATTCCTAGCTTGAGAGTGGCTGTGAATGAGAAGCTTAATGGTAATGAGCTGGCTGAATAGTTGTTGGTTTTGAAATGACTCAAGGAGGAAAGACAACTTGTCATGTAGAATATGCTAACTTAGAAAGACCGTAAAAGTTTGACCAAAACCTCAAAGACAAAGAGATCAAGGTAGGAGTTCTTGCACTTGTAATGAGAAGAAAAAGCTAAAGTACATGGGAAAAGGACCATTTAAAGTTTGTGAAGTTACGCCACAAGGTACTACTATATAAATTGAGACTCTTGATGGATTTGAAACTATTGGTTTCCTTAATGGTAGTAAATTTAAGAAATACTATGGTCCTTTCACTAAAGACCTTATGCATTTCTCATGATAAACTAATTGCTAAGGAACATTCTGCACTAAAAACAATCCAAGCTCAAAGGAAGTAAGATAAATTAAACTTCAACAACATTGAGAAGTAAATATTAAACATGCTGCTACACAAGCATATATTGGAGAGATAGTAGATGGTAAGGAGGATCATATTCCACCTCTCAGAACACCGATTAGATAGTAGATGGTAAGGAGGATCATATTCCACCTCTCAGAACACTGATTAAATTACCTAGCCTTTATGGTAAGGTTTTCTACAATGCACTACTCTTGATATAGGTGCTAGTCATAGTTTACTCTCTTTAGCTGCATGGAATCAATTGGGTAAACCTCAACTCGAAAAAACAAACTAGAGAGTAGAAGGTATCATCACCAAAAATACCTAAGTGCTTGGGTCGCTTAAAACTTTTATATACGGTCAAGCACTTGGTCGGAAATTTTTTGGCCAGGCCTCCCAGAACCTTGAAAGAACACGTCATTTTCAGACGGACATGGATGAACATAGCTCAATGCATAATTGACTGGGCCACAGGGAGTGTTTCCATGTAAAAAATCTCCAACTCCACACCCAATGTGTTGCATCACCTAGCCCTTGAGGTGTCGCAAGGATGAAGCCTCACCACCATCAACTCAACCACCCAAGGTTACGTCCTTCACACTATGTCTACTACCAACTTTGCATACTTATTTTTCGCGAAGAAGAACTAAGAAAGGAAGCCACTACAAACCTTCAAATGGGTTCCCAAAGCTACTCAACCTGCTTTAGCTCGACCACCAAATCCCGAAAGCCTAGGCTACAATCAAGCCAAACCTAAAATTACTTCAAGGTGGATTCCCACTTGTTCTCTTCGAGGTGGATTCCCACTCGTCTTCTTCAACTCAAGGCTTCCACCATGGTAATAACTAGATTTGGATTGTTTCGAAGTGCAATCAATCATTCCAAGTGATGCCACCATATAAACCTCGCCAATAGTTACTAACTCTAATACTTCAAAAGAAAACAAAGGAAAGCAAGCCATGATGGAATGTAAACTTCTATTAAAAATTGTTTGGTTTTATTTTTTATTTTTTATTTTTAAAAAGAAAGGAGATGGGGGCCAGTGTCGACCCCCCCAATATTCTTCTCAGCACAATAGGTAGGGACTTCCCCCTTCATTAGTCTCCATTACTCTCTCTCTCTCTCTCTCTCTCTCTCTCATATTAGACTCTCAACATTATGGACCATATTCAATCTATTTTATTATTTTTCTCTATGTTGTCCTCTACTTGGCCACCAACCTAGGCATGTGAGCATGGGAGCATGGGAACAAGGGTTAGACCTAACCTTGGGTTAGGATTAGGGTCAGGTAACCAAGGGTCACACATGGAAATGGAGAGTCAAGAGTCGCTTGAGAGCTCTCCTATATAATAAGGTCATGGGGCACTCTCAAGGGATGTTGTCTTGTGTAGAGCATAGTATCTACTCTTTTGCCATTTCATACTAGAGCTACTTGTTGTTGATGGATTAAAGGCATATCTCTTGGTGGTATGGGATACCAAGGTTAGGTATGTAGTTCTTCATTACTTGGATGTGTGCACCCTTGGGCTCGGGGGTGGATGAGTATATGCCTGGATTATGTGTGTTTATGCATAGTGATTAGCTAGAGAGATCTATAGGGTTTTAACAGTATATGCTTGGATTATGTGTGTTTAACAGTATATGCCTGGATTATGTGTGTTTAACAGTATATGACTGGTTATGTGTGTTTATGCATAGTGATTAGCTAGAGAGATCTATAGGGTTTTAACAGTATCCAATTCCTAGGACTGATGAAATTCTAGATCGACTTTATGGAGCCCAAGTATTCACAAAGATTGATTTAAAATCTAGATTCTATCAGATTAGGGTCAAGGAAGAAGACATACCAAAGATAGGAAGAAACTTGACAATCATGTCTTGGTATTCTTTGATGATATTTTGATCTACTCTAAGGATGAGAGAGAGCACGAGCCCAAGTTACAGATGTTCTAGAAATTCTAAGGGAACACTAACTCTTTGCTAAAAAGAGTAAGTGTACCTTCTTTGCAGACAAAATTAAATATTTGGGATTCATTGTCTCCAACGATGGAATTTTAGTAGATCTAGCAATGGTATAAGATATAGTAGAATGTCCTCAACCATCCAACACATCAAGGAGATTCAAGGATTTCTTAGGATTATAGGGTGGTATCGTATATTTATTCAAGATTATGCATAGATAGCCACACCTTTAACCAAACTACTCAAAAAGAATACAAAAATAGTTTGGACTAAGGAGCATCAACAAAGTTTTGGTAAACTCAAGGTGGCTCTCAACTGCACCTATGCTTCTCAACTGCCACATTTTGATGCAGATTTTGAAGTGGTCACTGAGTGGATTGGCTATTGGTGGAGTACTCATACAAGAAGGAAAATGAGTAGCTTACACTTAAGGAAACTCAAAGATTATGAGAAACTATACTACTGACAATCTAGAACTTTTGGCTATAAGTCATGCTCTTAAGTTATGGAAACACTACCTACTATGCGGAAGGTTCATGCTTACTATAGATCATAAGAGCTTAAAGTGGATTTTTACTCAAACAGATCCAGGGTAAAAAATAAGATGCCTATATGAATATATAAGTATAGGTGGGTTGGTGATTATTCCTCCTATATAAATCTAAAATTATAGAAAATGGGGCAAATGTTTTTTAAAATGCCCTAAAATGTCCAAAATTTGGCGAATATTTTCTAAAACCCTTCAAAACAGCCAAAATTTGGGTGATTGTTTTAAGATACTGTGGGCGAATGTTTTTGTGGACAAGCCCAAAAAATAGCCAATTGGCAAAGATTAGCCCCTATTTTTTTCCTTAGACAAATCTCAACATGAGACAAAGGCGATGGATAGAGATCTTATCAAAATTTAACTTTAAAATCAAATACAGACAGGGCAAAGATAACGTAGTTATAGATGCATTGAGTAGAAAGTTCTTTGTGGTTGCAATCTCTATGCCAGGTAACCCTTTACTTATAGAACTGGACAAAGTAGCCTTGGATGAGTACTTTGGGCATATTTTACAACTCATGGCCCAAACAACTTACTCTAAGAAATAAAGTAGGATAATCAAAGATTACACTGTTAGTGATGGAGACTTATTTTATCAACTAAGGATATGCATACCAAGCATTAAGGAGTTAAAAGATCGAACCTACATGAAGCTCATGATGCACCATTTGTCGGATATCCAAGATATGTGAAGATGCTGAATGTTTTACAAAGAAGTTTCTTTTAGCCAGGATTAAAGAAGAATGTACTTAGGTATGTCACACACTACTTAGCTTGTCAAAGGAACAAGGCTGAAAGGATAAAAATGCCAGGCGGCAAGTTGCACCCACTACTAGACATTCCTTAAGTGAAGTGGAATGTATCAGTATATATTTTGTTACAAGTCTTCTGTCTGTACAAGGGGGTTATGACTCTATCATGGTGGTGGTGTGGGGACAGACTGAACAAAAGTATTCCATTTAATTCCTATCAAAAAGACCTTCAAGGCAATGGACATTGCAAGAATATTTGATATTTAAATTAGATGGTTTGCCGAAAAGGATTGTCAATGATAGGGATACAAAGTTTACTTCTCGATTTTGGACTACTCTTTTTGAGGGGATTGGAACTCAATTAAACTTTAGCACAACATGTCACCCAAAATCAGATGGTTTTACTGAAAGGGTAAATCAAGTCATTGAAGATATACTCAGGACTCAGGGGGTTCACCTCAAAAAATGTTAGTGTACCACGTGAGTTCAGCAGGAGGGGTTTTTTAATTAGATACATTGAGAAAAATTAATAGAATTACATTAACAGGAGGGGTTTTTTAATTTCAATTTTAGAAAAAAATTCGTTGGTTCATAAGTAAAGAGGAGTTGTTTTATTGGGGAAGAAATTTTAGTTAAGGGGTTTTTTAAACACCTCTTGAACACACGTGATACCAAGGGTTTTCTAGTAGTGCATCCCCCGAGACTCATGACTTATTGTAATTGTAAGCCAAAGCTATGGTTGCATTAGCTACCATTGGTAGAAGGAGATATGGTCTTCCTAAGGGTACATCCAAAAAGAAGCTCTATATCTTTAGGAAAGTACAAAAAATATGAGCCCTCGTTACTGTAGGCCTTATGTCATCACCAAAAGAATCAATGACCAAGCCTATGAGCTATGGCTACCCCCTCATCTAAAAGTCCATAATGTATTCCATGTAAGCCTTTTGAAAGCCTATGTATCTAATCATGACCATATCCTAGATGATGAGAAAATCATTATGCCATCCCAAAGCACTGTGGAAATTCAACCCGATAGAATCCTTAGTTCTAGAGAAAGGAATCTCATTAGGGAAAAATTAGTTCAGTGGAAAGACTTCCCAGCAAAAGATGCTAGATGGGAAGATGAGCCTAAGTGGTTTCAAGATTTTCCCTACCTACTTTCAAGATGAGGACATCTTGATTTATTCAAGGGGGGAAGATGTAAAATTCTATTAAAAACTCCTTGGTTTTATTTTTAATTTTAAAAAAAAGGAAAGGTGGTTCGACCAATTCTCTTCTCAGTGTAATATGCAAGGAACCACCCCCCGCCAGTAGACCTTGTTGTTATCTTCTTCCACCGGCTTCTCCCTATCGGCCAGCCTAGTTGGAATATTCTCATCATCTTGCACTACCAATACTGATTTTTTTCTTCTACACGCCCAGTCCCTCGTACTCCTATAAAACCCTCCCCCCCATGGCTATAAGTGGCAAAGGAGGACTCGCTCTCATTCCCTTCACTTTGTCCCTCGTAGCTCTCCCCATTCACTCACCAGTAACCAACCTCCTCACTCCCTTTACTCACCCTCTTCCTTGCTAGCATACCCTACCTCACCACCTTTTGCTAGCATGCCCTCCTCACCACCTTTGGCCCAGTCACCCCCTCTCCAACCCTCATGTGTGTGTGTGTGTGTTGTCTGCCCCTCCCCTCTCCAACTGTTAGTCTCTCTATCTCCCCTCCAGTGACCCTCGAGATTTGGCTCACTTGCTTTCCCTATCTCTTTCCCTCACTCCCCTATCAATTCCCTCATTCTCTCTCACTCTCACTCTCACTCTCACTCTCAACCACGACAAAGAATAATGGCTTATGGAGGATGTGCTGAAAGCGGAGGACATGGGCATCCAATGGTAGTTGACTGTGATGAGGATACAATTGAACCTCAATTAGTGGTAGCTGCAAATGTCTCCCAAGGGAGTGGAGGACTAACTCACCTCCCCGTAAAACAGCCAAATATTGGACCTCCACCTCGTCGTATTACGACAAGATTGGTAACATCATTAGGAAATCAATGGAGTCTTTTTGGGCCCTTTAATTTGCCATTGCCTAATGGAGGTGATTAAGAAATAGACAAATAGGGAGATTACATGTGGACTGAAACCAATGGTTTGTAAGAGCCTAGAAGGTAGTGGTCAAACTTAGAATAATAGGCTAAATAGGCTCTTTTTTAATTTTTAAAATCAACTAAAACTCAAAAATTTTATACGTATATGAATTTTTTCTCTATTTTTTATAGAAAAGGATAGCTGCAGCCTGCAGCCATCATTAAGTAAGGTCTCTAAAGTGATAGAGGCCCAAAAACGAGTTCCCATGCATTCAATGCACATTCCCCTTCACTTTCCACTATCCCTCTCTCCCACATTCCCTCCAAAACGCTCTCTCTTCCCCCTTTCTCATAGCAGGGCGTTTTTCACTCTCTAGACTACTTCTTTTAGCTATCTACCTCTTGATCTACCTCTCTCTTCACTCAAAAACCTAGATCTATAGCTATGGAAACTTGATCTGCAACCTCCTCTCAAAAGCTATGGAAGTTTGATCCTCACTTACATTTCCTTCCTTCATCCTTCTTCCTTGTCCAACCTCCTTTTACAGAGTGTAACAGCAGAGCTTAGCTATGGAAGCTTGATCTGCAACCTCCTCTCAGAAGCTATGGAAGTTTGATCCTCACTTACATTTCCTTACTTCATCCTTCTTCCTTGTCCAACCTCCTTTTACAGAGTGTAACAGTAGAGCTTAGCTATGGAAGCTTGATCTGCAACCTCCTCTCAGAAGCTATGGAAGTTTGATCCTCACTTACATTTCCTTACTTCATCCTTCATCCTTCTACCTTGTCCAACCTCCTTTTACAGAGTGTAACAGTGGAGCCAAGCTATGGAAGCTTGAGTTGCAAATGCTTTGGCTCTCATAATCTTACTCATTGTCTCCTCTCAGCCCCTCTAATATCCTCTTTCAAAGTGCAGTAATAGCACAGCCAAGCCCTTGGAACTTGCTCTACAACTCCTTCTCTTTTGTACATCTCCCTAGTCTAAGTTTTTTTCTCACCATTCTATTTTCCTTTGCCATCAAGGTTTATAATCTCCCTAATATATACATCTGATGTCTTCTTCTAGAGCTCGAAGGCCTCCGATCACTTACATTTCCTCACTTCATCCTTCTACCTTGTCTAACCTCCTTTTACAGAGTGTAACAGTGGAGCCAAGCTATGGAAGTTTGATCCTCACTTACATTTCCTTACTTCATCCTTCTACCTTGTCCAACCTCCTTTTACAGAGTGTAACAGTGGAGCCAAGCTATGGAAGCTTGAGTTGCAAATGCTTTGGCTCTCATAATCTTACTCATTGTCTCCTCTCACCCCCTCTAATATCCTCTTTCAAAGTGCAGTAATAGCACAGCCAAGCCCTTGGAACTTGCTCTACAACTCCTTCTCTTTTGTACATCTCCCTAGTCTAAGTTTTTTTCTCAGCATTCTATTTTCCTTTGCCATCAAGGTTTATAATCTCCCTAATATATACAGCTGATGTCTTCTTCTAGAGCTCAAAGGCCTCCGATCAGTATTCAATCTCTCTCTTGTAGCAGTGGTCAAGATGAGGATGGACACACTGGAACATCAAACAGTACGAGAAGTGGAATTGGATTACAATGCAGCCTAGTACAAGAGGAACCCATAAGGTGTCAAAGCGATACGTTGATATACAAAGTCAGCATTGGAAAGGGCGGATATTGGAGCTCAAACAAGATCGTGATGGAAAAAAGCTAGCCAAGGTCCAACATGTTTACAAGGCAACAGAGCTGAAACTAGCAGACCATGACCAACGTCAACGATTTCTTGCAAATTGTAAGTTATTTCACCACTTTATATTCTTGTTTTTAAATCAATTGTGTGCTAATAATGGTATACTGAGCACTGCTTTGATTGTTCTTGGGTTCCTCTGCGTAGATATTTTTCCCTCAAACTATAGTGAGTGGGAGCCTATGGAGGCAATTTCAGGAACCTTTGAAGCATACCATGTGGAGCTTGGTAGTTTAATCTTTGGAGGGTGTCCAGCTGCACAACTTCTTGCACCAAACATCTTCTTCTACGAGGATACATATGTGGTTCCCACGACAGCAAATGGTACTGGAAAATTAGTTCCAAAACCTACGCCAACTCTCACATCTATTGAATGGCCAATTCCAGACAATGCTTCAGTGGCCATGGCTTGTTTGCAGATCGAAAGCAAGGTACAAAATGCTATGAAGTGCACATATGGATCTCACAAAGCAACCATAACCTGCTTCATACCTCTACACCTCTTTGTGTACCTGTTCCGTACAAGTGACACACATCGTACCCCAACTTTATGGATTGCAAAGGGGGAGAGAGCTCTGACTTGTTTCTTATCACCTGCATGGGATAAAAAAGTTGTTCAACACAATGGAGACACCATCGGATGCAGAGTAATAGTTGAGAAGGTTGTGATGCGCTACCATATTGCCAAGCAACAGTTGTCCATTGCGTTTCCTTACAGGCGATGGAAGCTTACAAATGGAGAATGGGAGGCGTTAGACTCCGACACAACCTCTACAGAACAGGGTGTGCTACATGTATCCATGCAAGGTGGGGATGTAGAAGATGTTACTGTGAATGATGACTGGCTCCTTGCCAACTTACGTGACTACTTAGTTCTTCGATTCTCACTGAGTGGTGATTTTGCTTTGATAATCAATGGTAGAGTAGTGCGCAAAAGGTAGGAACGATCTTTTCTTTGTAGAGAAATTACTTTCCCTGGCTGTGTAGCTATCAAATAACCACTGGATATGTAATCTTGAATTGAAGTAAATACAATTTCAATTTTTTTGCCTCACTGTCTTATTAAGGTTTTTCAATTGTCTTGTGCAAGTTTTATTTTTTTGTGATAGTGTAAGGTTGGTCACACAAGCATCTGTGGCTTGAGCCACTAGTAAATTAGAAATGACCTTGCGAGATGGAAGGATACATTCTTGCTTTCGCATACCATTTTTTAAAAATATTTTGGTACTTAAAAATTTTAAAAGTTTTTAAAAATTTTATAACAAGGTCGCCCATTTATAAACGATACTTTACTCATTTTCATCAATTGACAATTATCGTTCTCTCCTAACACTTGCTCTCAATTTTGCACACCTTTCTGTATTACACACTCTCTATTTCTTGCAATCACTCATAGTCATGGCACCTCTACTTGACGCACTTATTGCACAGCTAGGAAAGCTTGAGTTACTTCATAGGGTTGATGAGATCGTCCCTATGTTTGAGGGAGCAATTGATGTACGTGCAACAATGCATCTACACGCGGATGCTTTTACAGATGTCATTCAGTATATGGATGAACACATCAGCACGTACTCCATCATGTTTGAGGGTGATGAGGGCCTATGGGTTCCAGTTGACCTCAAGTACATATTCAGGGAAGACAAGAATTTTAGATTTCGCCTATCAAGGTTTTTAAAATCCCTCACAGAAAAGGACTATAGGAATGAGGAGGAAGACTTACTCTTGGATCTACAAATGGGCAACATCGGCACTTCTTTCCTGAGCTGGGACATGGTTTTGGTCCTTCTGTTACAAGAGGGTGTGGCGAAAGAAAGTGGCAAGGAAAAAGAAAAGGGCAAAGTAAAGCTAATGGAGCAGGTCCAAGAGGCCCATGCTGAGGAAGAGAATGTTACAGAACAATGGGAGGCCTCAATGGCATTGGTGGCTCTACAAGAGAATGTCCCCAAGGAGGTTCCGGACCTAGTTCTAGAGGGGGATGAAGTACTTGAGGAGGTCCCAGACTTGTTATCATGTCTTTGCATCCAATCATTATTGATGGGAAAGAATTTTTGTTTTTGGATGACATTGCCAAGACACTCGGGTTTCGCGGCGAGGATGAGGCACTGTCTATTATTGCCGTGAATGTTGGGGGTCAAGACAAAGGGAAAGTGAAAATCTCTTTTGAAGATGACAACCTCACAAAAGCGCTTGCATACGATATTGGTAGCAGTTCCTTGGAAGATTTAGTGGCCAAAGCGCTCATTGAAATAAAGCAAGATGTGCAATTCTATGAGAGCGTAGCTGCCTTTGAACCACACCTGCCCTTGGTTGCTGGCGATGCTCAAGACCAAGGAAGCATAAACTTGACAAATGAGCAACTAGTTGCAAGTGACGATGCAACTGAGGTATGTCCTAACTTCTTAGTTGTAAAGCAAATTATTTTTAGTTGTATCATTTCATGCTTCCTAACTTCTATATTGACATGTTGACAGACTGCTTTTGAAGTGGACAAGTTTGCTATGCACGTAGGAGGAATGCGGCCAAAGTCAGAGGGTCGAGATGCATCTCTTTGGCACTACATACCTGCCCTCAGAGCCGACATAGTGCGGGTTTTTCATTTAGACTATTCAGAGATCGCCTATGTCGAGCTCCTAAAATGTAAAGCACTTAGTGCAGTCTTGTTGGAGAACCCCTTAGCCTCGAACATAAATAAATGTATTTTGGTAGCTAGGGAAGCTGCCTTGTATTGCTTTACGGGCAAGCATCCTGGCTCAGTTTTAGGCCATTGTGCCCTTTCTCAAGCTCAAGGAATCAATGAGCCGAGTGATATATTCCAAAGCTTAGGCCAGAAACTAGCCTCTAGAACTCTCTCTCCTGAGCTCTTCCAAGAACTTATTAAAAAGATGTAATGCAAACTTCTCTTTCAATTTTAATAAATTTTTTTTGTTGTGCATTGTAAGTTGTGATTTTTCCTGGCGTACTTGTGATATACCATTTCAAGCCTCGCAATTTTAAGATTTTGTTCATGTGTTCATAGAAAATATTGTTTAGGATTCATTTTAAATGTGATTGTGATTAAAAAAAGTAATCGAGATTGGGTTAGAGCGGTACGAAAAAATGTTGTATTTATAGATGTATACACACTCACATATATGTATATGTATGTACATATATGTATATATATACATATATATATGTGTGTGTGTGTGTGTACCTATATATATAATAAGATTTTGGGGCTATTGAAAGATATATATATATATATATATATATATATATATATATATATAAAAGATATATAGGATATATATATATATATAAGACATAAGATATTATAAGATTTTGGAGCTATTATAAGATATATATAAATATATATAATATCTTATATAAATATATAAGATTTTGGGACTGTTAGGGCACCTAAAGGGCCTTATGAGCCTCACCAGACCAAAAATATCAAAAAAATAAAAATAAAAAAATGCCATGTGCGCTACGGTGCTGAAATCGACATTTTGACCTGGTCAAACTCGTGCCGTAGCGCACATGGCATTTTTTTTATTTTTTATTTTTGATTTTTTTGGTCTTGAGGCTCATAAGGCCCTCTATAAGGGTCTCTAGGTTACTTTATAGGCTCTACCTTTTTTGTATATATAAATATATATATATATATGTGTGTGTGTGTGTGTGTGTACATATATATATATATATATGTGTATATGTATATATATTTGTATATGTATATATATATATGTGTGTATATATGTATGCGTGTGTATATATGTGTGTGTGTGTGTTTGTGTGTGTTTTTTCCTGTGTGTATAGTGCTTTTATATTTTTTTAATGAAATGTTCATTGGCACTGAGCATACAAAAAAAATTGGACTCAACAAAGAATGTAACACAACTCAAAAAGCTTTCATTAATGTGTGAAAATGCTACAACGGAATTTGGGAACATTACAAAATTTTGTAGGGAGAATTACAAAGTGGGTTAGCCTATTGAGGTAGAAGGCTAAGCTCTAAACGTAGATGTAGGGCTAGGGACATATCTATAGGCTTCAAAGTAACTCTCTTGGCATGTACCATAGCCAGCACTGAGTCTTTAAAAACAGAAACTACAATATCTTCAGCAGCTTCTTGAAGAGCTTCAAGAGATGTGCTCTGTATGCGGTCAACCCTGTCAGTAAATTTTTCCATTGTTTCTCTCACCATCGAGAGAATGGTGCCTTGGGGATGAGAAGATCTGTGCTTTTTTTATATTTCCTAATCTCTCGTAGTGCGACTGTCCATGGCCTCCATTTTCTCTTCTTCTTTGTAACTGGTGGAGGCGGTGGTGGTCTTTGATTCTCCCACGGTGGTGGTTCAGACCTGAACTTCTTTTTCTTTTGTGCACGCTCTTCCTCTTCTTGTTGGTCCCAAAACTTACCCTCCATTCTTTTGCCACACTTCTTGACTAGACGTCTGGATGTTGTGGTTGCTTGTGGCTGTGCTTGGCTTGCCCTCCTTGCATCCTCTTTGGGCTGCTGTCTCTTTTGAATTTCTGTCTCCCAAGCCGCCCTCACAAGAGCAAACTCTTTGTCAACGGTATCTTTCGTGATGCCATAGGACAAGAGCTCGACCTCCCTGTTCTGTAAGATAACCTCTAGCTGTTCTAGGGTGTCGGCCTCAATAACAATCTCCGGTGGTTGCCCTTGACCTTCCTCGGCTTCTTTTCGACGCCGCTCTTCTTCTGCTTCTCTACTAGGCTCTGCTTCTTCAGCTTCCTTCCTGCGTTGCGCTTCTTCGGCCTCCTTCCTGCGCTCTTCTTCTCTCATCTCCTTTGCCTCTTGCTCTGTTACTATAGGTAGATTTGTCCTTTTTGCTGTAGGAGGTAGTGGGCCGAGTTGATCGAAAAACCGCAAGTCTTGCTCCTGTTCTTCTGGCATGGCCTAGGTATGTACGAGTGCAAGAGATAGTGTGAGGGCAAGAGAGAGTAGAGCACAAAGAAGAAATTGAAATGTGGTGGCTATAAATGAAAAATGACTTAAATATGTCTATAAATATAATTTTTTAAAACTTTTAGAAAATTTAAAAACACAAAAAGATTATAATCAGAGAGTTTAAGCCCATGAGGAACCACACCGACGCTTGCTTGCTACCCACTGCTGCCGCAGTCTCTTCCTACTGTTGTATCCTTCAGTTCTTCTTGCATTAATAGTTTTCATTATCCTAAGAGACAAATTACCGCGAGTTTTCTGCCTTTCTTTGCCAACCAGAACGCGATAGAACCAGTTGAACATTTCATGGAGCGCATTACTCTTGACATTGCCACCACCATGGCGAGTGCCCTTAAAATACACGGCCTTTGCTTGGTAATGTGATTTCTCCATGCCTTGATTGCTCCAAAGTGCTAAAGAGCCATATCTATCGAGAAAGTATGGCCCATGTGCATACAATATATGCTGCATAGAAAATTACAAAAAGTCAACAAATAGTATGAAGAACATACTACAAGGACACAAGAAATATAACATTACCATGTAGTGAGTAATGTGTGTTTCTCCCCATGCCTCGATCATTTCTTCTGTAAATCTACAAGTGGCTTGTTTAAGTGTCTCAATACCATGGTCATCCACCAGGTGAGGTCGCTCTAGAAGATCGACCATTTTATTACACACCTCCCATACATGTGCACGTTTTAGGCCAAGCCTGGCATCATTTCCTCGATATGTTGTAACATCACATATCTTCTTCCAAATTTCAAAGTCAGTGTGGCTATGAGAACCCAAGTGGTTTGATAGCAAGTGTCTTGCCTTTGATCCACCCATGCAAATTTTATTAGGGTTATCTTGTGTAGGGTTTGATTTTCTGTCCTTTGTCAAGACCACTGCTCCAGCATGTAATCCCATAGAGGAAAGTACACCCTCTAGTGCACGTATTGACTCTTCTCGTCGATCTTCGGGCTCCATGTTCCAGACATAGTTTATGTGGAGCATCAATAGCTTATCCAAAATCCTGAGTCTTGCATGTAATGTGCACACATGCACTTGACATAGTGGAATGTCCAAGATTGGGTTCCAAGCATTGTCCTCCTGGTCACGACTAGGTGTCTTGCTCTGGTCACAACTTAATATGCCATTATGCCATACCTTTGATCCTTTCCTCTGTTCAGTACAAAAAACGATTGCTTTTTTTGCACCCACCTGTTTTTGACTTTTGCCTTTGCTAGGTTGTTTTCCTTTTACTCTTGAGTCTACTGTTGTCTTGGAATGACAACAGTAAACAAATGAGAATATAGTATTCGCACCTGTTTTACAACCCAACATACACTTTAAGGTTTTTAGATCGCCACCCAAGTCCCATTCAATGTTAAAGCAGCCTATTTCGGGAACATCAAGCTTTTGACCATTGACCTGACAAGAGACGACATGTTGAATGCCAGACCGTTCAAAATACCACCTCAAGGTATCATGGTTCTCTTTTGGGAGGACCCATGCTGCTTGCCACCAGATGTTCTTCTCTGATTGAATGCCGTAGTAGTCTTGCTTATGCCCTTGACCCCTATTGTTGCTGTCTTCAGTTGCATCCAACTCTTGGGTCTCTAAAGGCTTTCCTCTAAGTGCTCGGCTCATCAAGGTTAAACTAACACGCTCCAGTATTTGACCTTTAACCACTTGACATTCATCCAGCTTCAAGACAAACACGGCATTTCCACCTGTCTCTTCAAGTGTGAGGCCATAGTACTGAATCATTGCTTTTTGTAGCACTTCCATGTCAATGTAGACATTGTTATATGCATTGTATTCAAAGAGTTTGATTGTTGGCATTGGCATAATATCCTCAACCCACTTGTACCCACCATTAAACATGGATGCAATATCACCATTAGCACACTTCTTTGCCATCTATAAGCTATAAAGTGTTGGAAGCAAGGATTGCGTAACTCCCTTTGCTCGCAACCCTAAAGTGATTGACCTGTACATTGCTTTGTAACCTTTCTGGCTAATACCTGCTGAGTCACATATATCAAGCATCTCTTTGGGTGTGACAATTTCTTTGATTTCCTTCAAGAAATGTTGACGAAGGGTCTCCCGCAGCTTATCATTACCAGAACCTGTTATCATTTCCATGATATCCTTCTCTTGAAGGACATGCTGAAGAAGGGAGACATTAACATTGTCCTCAGCGTTGTTACATCCTAGTATAGCTGTTGCACATGCCCTACAATCGTAAGAGTCACCCATGAGAGATGCTTTATTCATTAATTGCTTCTCAAAGTTGCTATAATTCCTACAAAAAATTTTACCTAGTTGTTTGTTTATGCCTCTTGCATGCGCCTGCTGTCTTAGAAAGTAACCCAACAGCTTTACATTTTCTTTGCCTTGCGTGATATCCAATGGGAAGGTGAGTGAAATGGTGAACACGATGCCGAAGATTACGAGTGGAGTGTTGAAGACGAACATAATTATCGGTAAATTGATTTATTGTGCGCACACGATCCGCTAGATTATTCTTCTGCACCTCAAGCTCCTCTGAGAGCTCTTTAATCCTCTGCATCAAACTATTGATCTGCTTAGTCGATGCCGCTTGAAGCTGGTCGAAGGCAAATTGTGTTTGCCTCTTTTCAGCTGCCTCATCTAGCCACAACATGTGTAATCTCCTACAATAGCCAAGAAGCCCATTGAAACCATTACCAACAAACTTAAAAAAACTTGTAATGCTTTTGAATGGTGGAGGGGCACCACATATTGGATCTGGTGGATAAAGATTTCCATCAATCCAAAGATCAATGGCCTTTGCTCCTTGCATTCGAAGCTGATCGTATGAAATATTGGGTGCAACATGCCTATTGCGTAGGGTTACGTATTCTGTCTCCAAATCAACCTGAAGGCGGATCTTAGAAGGCTTATTGGTGATGTCTTGTAGTGCCATCTACAAGAAAGTAGGCTTGTAAGCTTGGGTTGAATAGGAGTGGAAGGAGCAGGATATGGTATCAAAAAATAATGGGAAGAATGGAGATGAGGGTTGCTTCTCTAGAGCTGCATTGTGGATAGAGAAAGAAGCCAGAAAGGGAGCCAAAGAAACATAGAGAGGGTTGGCAATGGTGAGACGAAAATGCAAAGGAGACAATGCATCATGGGAAGCTTCTTTAGTGCAAGCTATGGCTGCTAAGCAATATAGAGAGAGAATACATCATGAAAAGGTTCTTCTATGCAAGTCATGGCTACTACTGTGGTTTTGGAGAGAGAACCAAGTATTGTAGAGAGAATGCTCCTAGTAAGCTTCTTCCTTGCAAGCCATGGCTACTACTGTGGGTTTGGAGAGAGAAGGCTCATTTAGGAGTACAGACCTACTAGCTATGGAGAGAGGACCAAGTATTGTATAGAGAGAATGCTCATGGTAATCTTCTTCCTTGCAAGCCATGGCTACTACTGTGGGTTTGGAGAGAGAAGGCTCATTTAGGAGTACAGATCTACTAGCTATGGGTTTTGGAGTAGAGAAAGACGCTTTTTTCCATGGAGAAGGAGTGCAGGGCATTTTAGAGAGAGGATTTAGAGAGAGAAAGAGATCTGGTGCACACACAAAAAAGGGGGGAAGAAAGTGACAAATTTTTGGAATGTTTGGAGTTCGAAAAGGTAGAGAAGGCTATGATAATTGACTGACAGCCCATTACAAAGCTTTAAAGTCACCTAGGTGGCCAGATCCAAGAATATCTCCTTTTTTTTCATTTTTTTTGTTTTTGTGAAAAATCAAATATATGCTTTTAGGACTAGGCCTCTAGGCTTGGTCAAAGATGGATTAGCATTTTTAGCATTTCACTAAACGTCCAAATTAAAGGGCCCAAGAAGACTCCATTGAGTTCCTAATGATTCTAAAGTTGTTATAAAATAAGTCAAGAGACATGCTGTCTTGGGGATTCTGAAGTGATCGGTGTGGGGCAACTAGGTATTCCCCCACCTAGGGGGCAACGAACTCTTGGGTATTTATAGAGTTGAGGAAATTGCTTATGATGGTTAACCCACCACAAATCATGGCGGCGAGGATTCCTTCCAGGATTGCAAACCCGACCTTTATAGTTTTCATGTTAGTTTAGTTGAGTGAGGGGACATTTCACCCTACTAATATGTGATGATTTATCACCATGACGGCTACAATGCCTAGATTGTATGTAACTCGGTGTGCCGAGGGATGCTTTTCTAGATTGTGTTGCAATTCAAGATCATGATTATATATATGTATTGTTTTTTTCAATAAATGATTTTTTTGGCATTAAGGAATAAAGGAACTCGTGAAGGGAATTAAATCAAGGAATTATGTTATGTGATGCATCTATACCAACAATGTGCTTAAATAAAGGAAAGTGGCTGGTAGAGTTGACCTGATTAGTTGGGTACTTTCCAAAGCAAAAAATTTAGATAAATACTAGGTACGACTCCCAAGACCATGAATGTATTTGTATATTGGATAGTCAAAAATTGACTCCCAATAAGATGATCTTCATAGATTCTTGGGATGCTACTTACCAGTGAGATCCCTCTCTACCTCAAAGGAAGGAAGGCTATGAGAGGTATCTTACATCGAATCTTTGCCATCCCTCCCTAAAAAAAAATGGATTCCCAAAAACCTTTAAACATTAGACTCTACCTCAAGAAGGGGGGAAATTGAGCATGCTTCTACTTCAATAAGTGAAGCTTGCTTCTACTTTTGTCTTACGTCTACTTAAATAAGAGAATCTTTACATGTATCACCCTTATCTCAATAGGCCTCTCACATAAAATTTTCTATGCTAGAGATGCTTAATGTCTCACTCAAAGTAACACTTGCCACATCTCTTCTAGAGGAAGAATCAATAAGCCTGATTTGGCCTTATGAGATTCCCTTACCACCCTTATGCCTCAATGTCAACATTCCTATGGTGTCAAAGTGTTCTTCATCACACCTACCTCATCATCCAGAGAGATGGAAAAATTGGCTTCCAAAGGCATACATCACCCTTCGAGAAGTCCATGGATGATGTGAAACAAGAAGAGGGGTGTACAACCGACTTCTATATTTGTATCCCCAAATACTATTTTGTTCCCTGTCAGCTTAAGTTCATACAAAGTAGGGACCTATTGGGAAAAATAACTCCCACACATACAATAAAATAGCACTTATACCAAAAAACATAAAACAATAACCATAAAAAAACCTAAAAAAGATGAGAAGATGAGCACACATCTAAGAAAAAAGAGAATGCTTAGAATATGGAAAATGAGGTTTTCATTACTTCTTTACATAACCTACAAGTCTCAAGCCATGGATTTCACTTAGCACAACACTAGTGTATCTATTCTGGATCTAGACTATCAAGAATGGTATTATCAAGAAGTGTCTAGGATACCACCTTTCCATACCTACTCTCGTTACTTTTATGCATCTTTAGGAGCAACTTGTTGTGGAAATAATTTTATTAATTTGTTTTTTTTGCAATTCCATCCCACTACTCCATGCCATGCATGTAAATGATGTATGCTCTTTGGACATTGCACCCCATCTTTGTTGGCAACATAGGACATATTTTTGACGTTAATATGGGAATTCTTTACTCAAATCCATGGTAAGAGGGATGCCGCAAAGGCATGATGACCTAAGTATTCTATACGTAGTCAATGGACCTAACCAAGTACAAACACCCTAAGAGGAAGTAATCAAGCAATGGAGGCAAGAGTGTTACCTTACACACTCACCCCACCACTTTATGAGATGCTACTACCAACACCATGCCCATGTTGGGTAGCAGTATAGCAGGTGAGTTAATTGATTCTTTTTAGGGGGTGAGATGCTTGACCAACTTACCTATAGTACTTATTCCCTTCCATAGCTAGGATACACTATACACTATGACCATTGCCTACTCATCACCAGAAGGTTATGTTTTAGGAAGCCTAAGTGAGGGGAAAGATCAACCACGTGACATCAAATCAAAGCTTTCTTATTCACTATGGTTATCTGACAATAAGCTTGCTAGATTGAATTTTTTTATAGGTCATTGAGTTGTAGTCTAGGCACCAAGTCCAGATTCTATGACTTGAAGAACCCATGGATTGATAGACATGCATCCTCGATATGGACTACATTCTTCCACTTGCTCAGGTGTACTCTAACTTAACTTCAACTTCAAAATTGTTTCTTTACTTTGCAAACTTGCATTCATGGAATCAACTCAATGACTTTATGAAACTGGAGTGGACTAGTTTCTACTTGTTGCTTAGAGGGGCTCTAAGCCCATAATATTTCTTATTCTTCGTAATGTCCCTATCTGACCACCATGATGATTGACCTTACAATATACTTCTAGAGTATGCCAAGTACTCCAACTTAACCTTTAGTGAACTTTAGGTGAGTTGTAGGTTTAAAGAATAATAATGTTAAAAAAAACATAGACCAAGAAGATAACTATCCCCATATAAGATCTTGGTAGGACTCTTGGCTACTCATGGTAGTACCTTGAGGCCGATTCCTTGGTTCTCATGGGATAGGACATTATGTCACCAATAAACTAATAAAAGGAAAAGGCTAAGTTATCACCATATAATCAAGAGATTCCTAGTGGTCCTTAGATACTCATGGTGGAGGTCTATGGGCCATTACCATGGTTCATGGGTTGGTGCCTTATCCTTATTTATCTTTATTTATTAAAAAAAGAGAAAAAAGGATAAAAATCAAAAGTCTAATCACCTTCACTCTTACTCTACTAAGAAGTACATAAGGGTTTCAGTATCTTGAAACTAAAACATAGCTATAGGCATATGACTATGAGCACTTTAGGTGTAGATAGACTTATTATAATAACATCTACATTGAATTGGCCTAGCATAAGTTAAGTTCACCCAGTCATAACCAAAAAAGAACATGCATGCATATCTGTTTTTTCAAAACCATGATTCATGTTATTTTTTACAAAGAAAGGCCATTACCATGGTTCATGGGTTGGTGCCTTATCCTTATTTATCTTTATTTATTAAAAAAAGAGAAAAAAGGAAAAAAACAAAAGTCTAATCACCTTCACTCTTACTCTACTAAGAAGTACATAAGGGTTTCAGTATCTTGAGACTAAAACATAGCTGTAGGCATATGACTATGAGCACTTCAGGTGTAGATAGACTTATTATACTAACATCTACATTGAATTGGCCTAGCATAAGTTAAGTTCACCCAGTCATAACCAAAAAAAGAACATGCATGCATATCTATTTTTTCAAAACCATGATTCATGTTATTTTTTACAAAGGAACATTTTACTGGTTTAATCATTTTTCATGAGGACAGAATCTACATTAGGAAGGGGATCATGTTAGCCCTTGCCAAATACCTTTATGGTGTCAATGTCAGCCTACCGTATCATTTTTACTTTCTTTGGACCATGGACACCGGAATGGCTGTAATTCATTTAAAAGGTGCACCATGGGATCACGCAATTTAGGTTACTACCTTTGGATGTGTTTTCACACTAGCCTAGGTGGACTAGAGACTTCGAGAACCTTATTTTTAAGTTTGTCCTCTCAAATGGTGTAAGCCCTGGAAACGAAGGAAATAAGGCAAAAGCAAAGCCAACCTCTCATTGTCTTGTATTCTCTTATTCTAATTGAATAGAGTGCTCTTCTTCTCTACTATCTTATGCTATTGCTTTAAGGCAAAAGGAAAGCCAACCTGTCATTGTCTTATATTCTCTCATTATCTTGAATAATAGAGTGCTCTTCTTCTCCACTATCTTATGCTATTGCTTTCTTGCTTGCCTCTTGCTTGTTGAGCTCTTGTGTGCTTACTTGCATGTATGTGACAGACTGAGTGTGTGAGATTGAGTTGTGATTAAGGGTCAAGCTTCCATTGGTGTGTGGCAGGGATGGGTGTGGTAGACTAGAGCCTTAAGTGCTTTTGTACGGCGATGACAACACTACCTATGAGAAACCTAGGCAACCTACTTTCACGAGGTGAATGACACACCCCGATTTTGCATTTGTGAACTAGGCCATGGTATATTGGTTTCTCAGTTGAGCTGTTTGTGCTCCCGAGTAGTGTGGTTAGGCAAAGCTCCATAATATTGGAATGTTCCCTAGATCCTTTCCATGATGCCATGGTCTTCCACCTATATGTATGCCTCTACCCATAAGTAACAACCACACATAGATATTCTGCAGATCCCAAAGACATTGTTGATGGAAGTATATTCGTGGCTCTATCTCATCATTAGAAGTAGATGTTAGTGAGTTGACACAAAGATTAATGCATGCATTAACATACAAAGTAACAAAGGAATGGGTGCAATGCATAGCACCAATGCCAACTCCCATCATGTTCACTCATGCAGCTACAAAAGTATGTCACAAAAACATGATAGAGATGCAAGTACATCTAATGATGAGAAGGACTAAAAGGAGGAAGAGTTTCCATATTATGCATCATGAAGTCTCAGAATGTTAAACCTTCCCCTTCTTATGCATCAAGCACACAAGCTACCCACCATTGAAGTCGCACAAGGAATGCTTGCATCCATGTGAGAAGGTATTGTGCATTTCCTAACATCTTCTTATGAAAATATTGATGAATATCAGGAGAGAAATTTGCAAGCAACAAAGACACATGAAAATTGGGTAGTCTACTTATCTAATGGATAAGAAAACAAACATTGCACAAATAGATGATCAATAGGCTAATGGATTCAAGAAAAAGTATTTGGAGCTTAAAAAGGTAAATAAAGATAGAACAACAACATAAGCCCAAGCAACATAACTCCAAACACTTAAAGGAAATCAATGAATTAGAAGAAGATAATAACTTATTAAGAGAAAATTTTGCATCAAGAGAAAAGGAGGTTGAAGATCAAAATGCACAATATGAAAAGCACAAGGAAACTACAAACTACAAAAATATAACTCAAAGAAACCTACATACAACATGAGAAAGACCTCAAAATTTAAGGAGAAAGATTAGACAAGAAATAACCAATGATAAAACAAAAATTCAACTCAAGGAAACTTAGGTAATACAGCATGAGAAAGACCTCAAAATTGAAGGAGAAAGATATAACCAAGGATAAAACATACAAAAGATGCAATAAGTGTATACAAAAGGAGTTTTCTAGAAATGGAATCACCAGTATACAAAAAGAGATTTCTATAAATGGATAATGAGGTAACCAATCTCACATAATAGTTAAGTGAGTTCCAAAAGTAAAGAGATTTGTTAAAACAAGTACTGTTATGATATTTCATGGAATGCTCAAGAAGAGAAAGATAAAATGCTCATAATCCACCAATACATTGTAATTTTTATACAAAAGAGATTTCTATAAATGGAATTAGAGGTAACCAACCTCACATAATAGTTAAGTGAGATCCAAAAGCAAAGAGAGTTGTTAAAACAAGTACTATTAGGATATTGCATGGAAAGTTGGCAAACACTTAAGAAGAGAAAGATAAAATGCTCAAGATCCACCAAGACATTGTAATTTATCTACATGAGTAAGTGCATGAGACACATGCCAATGCCATCAAAGCTCAAGGTAAGCTAGCTCAAGCAAGAATAGAAATGCAAACATCTACAAAAAAGGCCAAGGAGGCAAAAAGATAGTATGCCTAACTTCAAGAAGCAGAAAGCAAGTATCTCAAACTTCAAGGAGGCAAAAAGATAGTATGCCAAACTTCAAGAAGCAGAAAGTAGAAAGCAAGTATCTCAAACTTCAAGAAGTTAGAGCTATAAATCTCAATGTGAGCTAGCTCAGGCAAGAATAGCAATGTAGATATCTACAAAAAAGGCCACAAGAAAAAAGCAAGTATGTCAAAGTTCAAGAAGCAGAAAGTAAGTATGCCAAACTTCAAGAAGCGAGAGCCACCAAGGAGGTAGAAATATTAGACTAAGGAAGACATTATTATTCAACTGCGGCAACAAATAGCTTAGTAGATTAAGTAGAAAAGGCCCCCAATCAAATTGACAAGCTCATTAAAAAGGTAACAAATGGGTATTAATATATTTACAAATATCTACAAGGTAGGCCCAATTTATTACTAAATAGTTTTGCCTTGGAATATATAGAATATCCCCATTTTATAAGTGGGCACAATTAGAAACCTTTTTGTAATCTCAGAAGCCACCACCACCACTGCCTTGGGAACATGCCTCAATACACAATTAGAAACCTTTTTGTAATCTCAGAAGCCACCACCACCACTGCCTTGGGAACATGCCTCAATACACGTACCATCATAAATCGATCTCTTACTTCTAAGCTAATGACTTCTCATCCCAGTCCTCAATCACACTAACATTTCTTATTCTCCTCCACAAGTAGATTTTTCCACTAACACTCTAGACCCTGAAGAGGTTTGTTGGCCCTAGAGAAAATATATATCCCAATCAATGTGGCAAGCTCATCAAGCTACTTAGAAGAGGTCATGCAAGCTTTAACATGTAATCCATTGTTAAAGACAAAACTAATGCGTAAGTCTCTCATGGAGATTATTCCATTTAATATGGCTACAAGGATATGTCCAGAGGCATATACAGATATGCCAAAGAAAAAACCATGGATGATATATCCTATTAGAGAATAGAGTCTAGAATGGATAGAGTTAATGCCTTGGCAAGAGAAGGGACCTTATGAGAAAATATGACTAATCACACCATGGTCATTAACTCTATCCCCACCAAAGGTCAGAATGGATAAAGTTAATACTCATGGCAAGAGAAGGTACCTCATGGGAAAATGGATAGACTTAATTCCCTTGGGAAGAGAAGGGATGGGAAAATGTGGCCAAGCACACCAAGTTAGAGAATCCTCGATTACAAGACTTATTGAAAATTTTCTTGGTCACATATAATATAATGCACAACTACAAAATATCAAAGCATATGCATCGTATACATACATGAGTTGGATAGATAAGCATATGCATCCTATACATACACGAGTTGGATGGATAAGCATTGATTATGATGGTTTCATCCAACCATTTTCAAATGGATGTAAAGTCAATATTTCTGAATGGCCATCTCAAGTAGGAGGTTTATGTAGTGCAGCCACTAAGGTTTGAGATAGATAAGCATATGCATCCTATACATACACGAGTTGGATGGATAAGCATTGATTATGATGGTTTCATCCAACCATTTTCAAATGGTTGTAAAGTCAATATTTATGAATGGCCATCTCAAGTAGGAGGTTTATGTAGTGCAGCCACTAAGGTTTGAGATATCTGATTCAGAAAACAAAGTGTACAGACTTCGAAAGGTACTATATGAGCAAAACTAGGCCCGTCATGCATGGTGATAGATGCTTTCTTTATAAGTATTGGTCTTTCTAAAAGCCCATCATATGAAAATTGTATATTTTAACTAAGCAGGGCATGCACATGATCATTTTCCTATATGTGGATGACCTCATCATGACAACGAACCATAAAGAAAAGATTCGATAGGCATAGAGTGTTATGGCTCACCCTAACCCTCCTTGAAACACATCCAACAAGAGATTATTTGGTGAACCGTAACTGTTGTGAGGATATTTCCAATGGCCGAGCTCGTAACCCTTAAGGTCTCCAAGCTCTACAACTCCTGGAGAAGCAATTCCATAACATCTCCCGTGAGCGTTGTCACATCGTCACATTGCACTACATGTACTTATCCCTTCTCTCACCTCACATAATTCACACACACTCACTAGCATGCATTAAAGAGAGAGAGATTAGCAAGATCAAGACTCTATTGCACAATGGGAGTGTCCTCGTATTATGAGAGATATTCACTTATATACATGGCCATAAGTGTTCACCCTCAGTTAACTCTATGGCCGACTGGGCACTTTAGGCTCATAAGGGGCCTAATGCTATCATAATGACTACTCTCATAATGTATCCATGAATTAAATCACTTGAGACTTCATCTTAGCTTACTACCACACACTTTTGAAGTGGAAATCACCATAAGTATTCCATAGGACCATTACGGGCACCCGTCCAAGTTGTAGATTTGGACACCATTGCTTCATATCTTGTATGTATGACCTTTTGGTGTATCTACCTTGACTCCTTGATATAATATAATGGTATTAGCTCTTTTTAACCCTAGAATGGGTTAACATTCCCCCTTTCCTGATGTCGATCGTGTCCTCTTCGTGATCGTGTTGAAGATCTTTGTGTGAGGAGAATTGAAAAGTTGATGGCTTTTGATGTTGAGTGACTTTCAATGGTCCTTGTTCCTCCGAAAGGAATAAGAAAGGGTAGCTAGTAAATAAAAAGGTTAGAGGTTAGCGAAAAATCATAATGGGGTGGGAGGGGGGTTGGGGTATTTGCGACGAATGATTGTATTTTTATATTTTTGTGAGTCCTTTTTTTGTTTATATTTTTTGGTCACTTTGTTTTTTAGCAATCATAAGAAGAGTTACATGGGATTTTGTATTAGTTGGGAAACTAAGAGATGTTAATAATGGAGGAGAAGAGAAGAAAGGATCTAGAGGAACATAGACAAAATCATTAGAATGAAATTGTGATCCTCAGTTCGTCATCTGATTCATTGAAGCAACATTCATCATGTGAATAATTTGGCCTTTGATGAAGTCCCTTTTAGTGACAAGATTCTTGCCAAATGTTGTTGAGTAGGACATGTTCCTGCATGCTTCTTCCCATGTGCTTTTTATACTTTTATGTGCTTTTTATGCTTTTATGTATATCTAAGTGCTCTATTAAGCAGATATGCATGGAGTACAAGAATTGAGTCATATAGACTCTTATTGAGATGCTCTTGTGTTAAAGTGGCCACTTGTTGGTGAGGCTTTAAAGAATTACGTCAACATGCAAGGCTTAGATAGATATCTTCATCATCACGAAGGATTATATATCATTGTGTTGTGAAGACTCTAGCTTCATTTGGAGAAGTTTGTAATTTGAAAGAAAATTCCAAGCGATGGGTTGTACCATTGACCAGGCTTTCACCCCCATCCCCAGAGATGTACTTGGAAAGTTGTCGATGATGAGGCCTTGGTGCAAATGCCCTCTAGTGCATGAGCATGGATATGTACTCATGAAGTAGCTGCTACATTAACTTAGCTAAAAGAATAGTAAGCTATAATCGTAACAAAAAATGTAATGGCTATTAAAGATCGTTTTTGGGAGTTGTTTGTTATATTCTACCATTTTTAGGTTTAGTCCATATGTGTGACTCCCTTGTGTCTGTGTCTCTTTTTGTTTTTCTTTTTTTTGCTACCACCTTGCGATCAACAGGTTCTTTTGGCTACTCTCGTTTATAAGAGAATAAGTTCTTAAGTCTACCACATAGCTTCTACACTTATGCTTCACATCCAGAGGGGTGAAAAGAGAATTGTAAGTTTGCCTTTGATGTGCTCATAAGTCTCCATTTGTAGACGTGGGAATTGATTCTTAAATTTGTGGGTCAAGTGTTGTCGAGGCGGTAGGTACAACTTCTAGTTAGTTACCATTGGTGTTGATTGAACACACAAGCTCTTCTATATTCATTGAGTCTTTTGCTTGGTGTTTCATTCTCGTTGAGCTTTAGGTGAAGCTGTTGGGGTTGAAGTTGGTGGTGAGGCTTTCACTTTGTTCGATTTTGGCAACCATCTGACGGGATTACCATCATAGTATCCTTGTTTAGTTGAAGCACGTGCATAGGCACCCATCTTTGATGAACATTATAAATTGGTGGGCTGATGCTTTTGGTGCTGAGGTTTCTTTCTTTATGCAAGCTTAGGGGACTTTTTGATGTGCTTAGGAATCCAAGATTTGGTATTACCTTGGTAGTACCCTTGTGCTTGCAGTAATCTTTTTGGTACCCTCACTTGTTGATTTGTTGGAGTTCTTTGAGGAACTCGCATAGCTTTTGTGGACGGTGTGGAGTACTTTTGTTTTACCTTGGCCTCTAAGTGTTGCATTGAGAGGCTTTGATGATCGAGGCACACAAATTGGATTGGTGCCTTGTGTAGTAGCCTTGGGCTACAAGTAGCTTCTTCTCCACCCACATTTTGATACCTTGATTTTGGTTGTCATAGTGGAGTTTTCTTTTTGAATGAAGCGGATGAAGTGGGGCACTCCTTCACATCAGTTAGCACTGAGATTGTGGTTGTGAGACTCATGGAAGTTGCTGACAATGAGATTGGAGTCTCTTGTAGAGTGGTTGTTGATATTGAGGCTTTTGAACATGCATCCATCTCCTTTGTTAAGGTTGGTCGATGAAGAGGCGTTGGCTTTGGAGCTTTTCCCTTGAGCTCCTTGTGTTAGATGATTACGCTTGGGGAACTTCTTCAGGAATAGATGTGGATTGCAAGGTTGTGGCATTGGACTTTGTTGAGGGGATAGATGCTTTATCGGAGTTGATCATTGATGCAGATGGTAGGACATTGTGTAGAGGGGATTCTGTGGAAGAGGCTTGTAAATTTTTGCATTTAGTATCATAAAAATCCATTAGGATTGGATCCTCTTCCTGGCAGTATGGTATTGTCAACATTGTGTTATTGACCAACCATGATGATGATCCTATTGCTAGCAAAGCACAAAGGTTCTTAGGCAGACATAGTCCATTTATGCCCTAATATCAAATCTTCTTCCAACATATACTCAACCATAAAAAAACTTATAAGGGGGTTAGTTTAAGTAACCCGAACATGGCATGTTCAAATCTTGTTGGTTGACCTAACAAATCCCATAACTCAAGGGTCATTAGACTGTGTTCTCTTTGTGAATGAATCTGTGCGTGGATTATCGTGATTTTATTGGAAAGATCTAATCCAACCATAATTCTTGTTATATTATCTGCTGTAAGATATGTTGGAAGTTCTAATTCTTCCAAGGTCTCTTCCTCCTGGAATATTACACAATGCCTACAGGAGTGTTTAAGGTGACTATTTGCATGGATTCATCAATTATTGAATACAATGAGTTACGTATCCAAGTTCCACCAAGGATAATATCACACTTAATATGAAATCTAAATTCCACATCTCCATCGATTGTTTGAGTAGCATAGCTAAAGTAACCTAGAACTTTAATGTTTTGTCCATTGGCATCTCTTGCAAGACCATTGTGATTTTAGGTTGTCCCAATGAAACCCAAGTGTCTATTGTCATGATGTTATGACTAGCTTGAGGGCTAATCAACACGCATTTGTGCTTAACATCATTGCTTGTAGGAAAATCCAACCATACTATGATAGAATCTTCAAGTGGAACCATGTATGTTTCAACTTTAGATCCCATTTCTGTTTCATATTCACATTCACTTTCATCCTCTTTTTGGCTCTCAGCTTTTTCAAGAGTACCCAATGTGTACAATGGCACACTTGGTCCTTTGACAATTATAACTGAGGTCTGTTTGGAGACTTGTGAATCCTCACAGTCATGTTCTATGTAGCTCTTGATGTCTTGGTATAACTCATGTTTAGCCTTTAAAGGTGCAAGTGCTGACGCTATGCTAGCTTTGCATGAGAAGAGCACTCCTCTAAATGAGGATTTAAGAGACTACTGTAATTTCATAAGGGATTCATCGAATTCCTCATATCCTTTTCAAATGCATAATTCATGCAATTTGCCTCTAATGACTCTTCTATAGATAGTATGTCTTCCTCTTGAAAGGGAAAGTGGTACTCCTTTGGGTTTTGTATTTTGGTTGCTTTTTTAAGATTGGCATTATGAGGTTTAATCTCAATCGATGATCTTGTATGACACTCAACAATGCTAAGAATATTCTACTGAGCTTGCTTTTTGCATTCCGCATATGTCATGTGATCATAAATTTGGGGTGGTTGGGTGGGTTATAGTTTCTTGATTGGTCTATTTGGTGCACTGAGTGACGAATCAGAACTTGTCTCATCCTCACTAGCGACATTCTAGAACTTGTTCCATCTTCTCACGTTCTTTGGCTCGTCAGATTTTCATTATATTTGCCCGACGACGAGAACAAACTTTTTTTTTTTTTTTTTGTTCTTTGTTGCGCATGTGGGTTTTGTATTTTGAGTGGCAGCCATTGAGGTGGATGCTTTTGCATCATGTGTAGCTTTTGGCTCGTTTGGATTTATGTCCTCAATAGGCTCCTTTTCCCTGTCGTTTAATTTAACCTTGGTGTCGACAGTTTGTTGCCCCTTGTTTTTTTGGGTTTAGAAGGTTTTGCTTTCTCTTTTGGTTTCTTCTTTAAAGCATGTTCTTCTACCCATTTCAAAGTGTTTTCTTTTGCATTTTTTTGAATGTTTCTCGTGTCTTTTCTTACAAGTGTGTAAGCACATTCAAAGGTACCATGGAAAATTACTTGTTTTGCACACTTAATATGTTAAGAGTTGTATTTTGTGAGACAGGTTGCAGGGAAGCAACTCGCCTTGGGAAATCTTGGAATATGTGATCGATGCCACATCGTTCACATAGGGGTTGCAAGGCGTCGATGATTGTGGGCATGGAAGTATTCCAAACTGTGCAATCTGCCATCTTGTGTGGTCCACGACAATAGAAACACTGAAGTGTTTGCTTAACTACTTTCTAAGCAATTTCTACCCTTTGGACTGTTTTTGTTTGGTGCACGGGAGATGGAGGTTTTGAGTTTGTAGATAAATTGGGACATTGGGATGTGTTGTGACCAAAGGTTTTGCAATATATACAATACAGAAAAATAGGCGCTTTATACGCACAATGGGGATTGGGATGCTCGTATTGATTGCACTGAACCCAAGACATTTTGCTCATCACTTGGAGAGGAATCAAGAATGTTTGGTTTTGGAGGAGCTCATCCTCTCCTAGAGATGTCGATTGTAAGTTTTTAAACAAGGTTGTATAGAATTCAAGGAATGACAATTATGAGATCATTTTGTCTTTAGTTATTTCTTAACTTGGTTTAGATAAGGAACATCTCATATCATGATCATCTTCCATATCATGTTATCATCTAAACGTATTGCTTCTTTACAACATTGATCAAATATGTCCAGATTAGATATAATGATCAAGTTGTGTAAGTTGTTCTTCTCTAAGCCCATCATGAAACATGTCTTCAATTGAGAATCATTTAATTTTTTCCATGTCTCACATCGTGAGTCCAAGAGTTTTATCCGAAGGATAAAGTCTCTAATAGTTTCGTTTGGTTTATGCTCAATTGAAGAGATTTCTCTTGGTGCAGTCCACCGATCACCTTGTCTTGAGAAGCTGTGGATAAAGGTTGTTCTCAAAGTCTTGAAGTTCATCTTGATCACATGCGTCATCGTCTAGCCTTTCCCACTAAGCATAGGTTCAACGCATGTACCTTGGTGGGGCAGTTTGGATTTCCAAAGGCTTTGCATATCTCTATTCAAACATTTGTATGAATTGAACAGGATCAGTTGTTCCATCATATTTGTCCATGATTTTGGAAATCTGTATGGCCGTGTTTTTGTATGGGTCACTGAGGCCGTGAATGAGTGCTCTTGTGGGTAGGGACTCACTTAGTCCTTGGGTAACCCCCCTTCCTAGATTAGTCAGTATGTCCAAGGTATGAGCATCTAGGGGTTGAAGAGGGTTGGTACCTATAGGATTTGTGGGAACATTAGATAAAGGACCAAAGCCCAGTGGGATTAAAGTGACAAGGGACCAAAGCCCAGTGGGGTTAAAGTGACAAGGGATGTAAAACCCGATGACACACTTATTGTTGGCATGGCAAATGGTATTGGGAGTTGCAGTAGGGGCATGGGTGTCAATGGCTCAAAGATAGCCATTGGGTTCAATGAAGGTGTCGGCCCACGTAGTCCCTCTAACATTGCCATGTCTTGACATTGCTAATTGCTCCTTTAATGAGCAAGCACAAATTTTTTTTTGCCTTTTAGGTTTCCATAGAGTCCGCAGCCTCACGAAGCTTGGTGTACCCTTCATTGGGTCAAATGAGTGTCCATTTTTCCTAATTAGCTATGTTACATGCACATGAATCTCTTATGAGATATTTTTTTTCAAAAAAAGTACATGCTAGTAGCATCCCATATGAAAGAGGAGGCCTCAAAAAGTATTTTTTATCACTGTCTGAAAATGATTTTTTTTTCAAAAAGATTTTCCCTATTTCGTAGCCCGTTTTTGGTGTTCCAAAAGGAATTTGGAAAAACTCTATATGAGAGAGTCATAGTATTTTTGGAGTACAACAACTTTGTCTCTGAGTTTTTTTTGTGATTTTGTCGTTTAGATCCTCCAAAAGTAGCCCAAATATGGTTCACAATCATTTTTGTGATGTTTTGGGCGATTTTTAGTTCTTTAAGAACCGATTTCTACCTCGATTTCATGGTCAAATTTTTAGGCTGTTGGTCGAAGGCCAAAGTGATGGATTTTTCCCTTGGACGCTCAAGACCAATTTGGAAGAGCTCGATACCCGCTTTTCGATGAACACTAGAATGAATTCATCGGGTTCATGGTTTAGTGGATACAAGCCTCCAAACATGGCTATTTTCCAGATAGACCCCCTTTCATGACATAAACCAACAATGTGTAGTTCACGACTTGAAACGAACTTCATGGATTTTATCAATTTTGATTTTTTTAAAAACTTTTTTTGCGGGGACTGTTTCACGATGTGAAAGTTCATGAATGGTTCATGACGTTAAACACGTGGCTCACGGATTTTGTTTTTTTTTTGCGAGGACTGTTTCACGACGTGAAAGTTCATAAATGGTTCACGACGTGAAACACGTGGCTCATGGATGTTTTTTTTAAAACGTGAAATCGTAAGGCGTGAAACCTTTAAGGCATGAGTTTTTTTTTAACGCAAAACCTTTAAGGCGTGAGTTTTTTTTTGACGCAAAACCTTTAAGACGTGAAGTTTTTTTTTCTAAAGGCTAGTGGGAAATTCGAATTTCCTTGTTTGGGGGGGATATTTTTTGAATTTTAAATTAGGAAGATATTGAAATTTTTCCAAAAAGGCAAGTGGGAATCAAAAAAGTCAACCCTTTTATAACACCCCTTACACCCTTCATAAATGACTCCCAAAATGGACAATTTTATAACACCCCCTTACACCCTTCATAAATGACCCCCAAAATGGACAATTTGATAACTCATTGGTATCTTCTCATTCAATGCTCATTAGCCTTAATGAGTTATGTAAAAAAGTGATTATAAGAATTAATCAAAGATTAATCCTCTCACTAATCATTCCTCCTTTTGGATTAATCAAGGACTCTAATTAACCACTAATCAAGGGCTCTAACTAACCACTAATTAACCACTAATCAAGGGCTCTAACTAACCACTAATCACTAATTAATGAAGGACTCTAATTAACCACTAATCACTAATCACTAATTAATTCACAACATTGAGCACATCATTGGATAGTGCATGGAACTGCTAAGCTATATGCATCAAATAATATGTACATTAATCTATAATTAAAGATTAATTAAACTCTTAATTCTAATCTCCTCTTTATGCAAAATTAAGAAAAAGAGAGTAAAATTTTCTAAATGATGAAGAAATTGATGCAATGAGATGTTTTGATGCATCTAAATGCTCCCAAAACACCTAAAAATACTAATTTTGACCTCTTACATGATCAATTTGGATCCTAAAAAACACATTTTCTAATCTTTTTGCCTCTTGAATTGGATTAATCACCCTTAATGCTAAAAACTAGTCAATTAAGGAAGATTAGTCGATTTCAAGGGTTTTTTAATGGTTTTGAGAAAAACTTTCAATGATGAAGCTACTCCTAATTCTTGCTAACACTCTAATGCATACAATTCAAACAAAAAATACACAAATCAAACAAAAATTAATGATTCTAGCTCTATGTTTAACTTAAAAGAGAACTAAAAATCACTAAAAATTACATTCTATTGTATTGTTTGATGTGATGGATGCAAACAAAGTCTAATAAACTCTATGTGCAAGCCCTAGGAACATTAAAAACCACATTAACAATAATAAAAATCATGATTTAAGCTAAAAATTAAGCAAAAAAGCACTCTTTATAAAACAAAAAAGAGAGCTATTCTACACCAAAACACACACAAATCTCCATCAAAACCATATCTTTTTCATGGAAAACCATTAATCAAGAAAATGAGAAATGAGTAATGCGTAGAAAAACAATAGAAAAAGCTAAGGGATGATTCCTCGGCAACAACGCCAAAAATATTATGGCTCACCCTAACTGTCCTTGAAACACATCCAACCAGAGATTACCTGGCGAACCGCAACTGTTGTGAGGATCTTTCCAATGGCCAAGCTCGTAACCCTCGAGGTCTCCAAGATCTACAGCTCCTTGAGAAGCAATTTCACCGCGTCTCCTGTGAGCGTTGTCACACTGTCGCATTGCACTACGTATACTCGTCTGTTCTCTCACCTCGCATCACTCACACTGTACACACACTCACTAACATGCATTAGAGAGAGAGAGAGAAATTAGCAAGATTTTTAGCAAGAGCAAGACTCTATTGCACAATGGTAGAGTCCTTGTATTATGAGAGATATTCTCTTATATACATGGCCATAAGTATTCACACTCACTTAAAACTGTGGCTAGCTGGGCACTTTAGGCTCATAAGAAGCCTAATGCTATCACAATGACTACTCTCATAATATATCCATGAAGTACATCACTTGAGACTTCATCCTAACTTCCTACCACATGTTCTTGAAGCGGAAATCACCATAAGTATTCCATAGGACCATTATTTATGCCCGTCTAAATTGTAAATTTGGACACCGTTGCTTCATATCTTGTATGTATGACCTTTTGCCTTGACTCCTTGATATAAGATAATGGTAGTAGCTCTTATTAACTCTAAGAATGGGTTAACATAGAGACTCTTGAGTTCACAATTTGATGTGACAAACCTTGGGCTTATGCATTTCTGTTTGGGGATTGAGGTCTAGAAAAAGTCAGATGGAATCTTCATTTCTCAATAAACATATTCAAGAGAAATTATGAAGGCATTTGGCATGGCTAACTTTAAGTTAGTTAGCTACACCTATGGAGGTTGATGGTGCGAATATTTCTGTGGAAGATTCTTCTCCACTTGTGGATATAAAGGAGTATAGGAAGTTGGTGTTGATTTTGATCTTTCTAAGAAATACACAACGTGACATCAGCTTTGCAGTTAGTGTCCCTAGTAGGTTCTCAAATCAACCCCAAGAGAATCACTGGAAGCTAGGGATACAGATGTTCTCAAGTACATCAAAAGTACCATTGGGTATGGAATTACTTACAAATTAGGCATTTCCTTAACTAGATTATGTGACTCAAATTGGGCAGGAGATTGTGATAGCAAGAATTCAGTTTCTGGTTACTTTTTTCTTATTGGGTCTAGAATTACATTCTAGATCAGCAAGAAGCACGTTACAGTGGCACTTTCTTCTATAAAGAGGCTAAGAACAAGGCATAATGCTTTACTTCATGTAACATAGTTTGGTTAAGAAGGATTTTAGGAGATAGTGCGTTTCTCAAAAGGAAGCAATAGTGTTGTTGTATGATAATCAAACTTACATATCAATTGCCAAGAACTCGATCTTTCATACTCGTACAAAGCACATTAAGATACAATAACATTATGTGCATTCATGAGCTTATAATGGATGGAGAGGTGGAGCTTGTCTACTACCTGATGATAGAGAATTATGCACAAATTTTCACAAAGGCTCTAGGGAGAGATTCTCTAGAGCGCCATCTTCATTTACTCGAAGTTTGACTGAAGAGGTAGTTCACAATTGAGGGGGGGGTGTCTCAAAACACTCAATAGCAGGTGAACACATCCCAATCAATGTGTGAAATGATCTATCACTTTATATGAAAAGTCCCTGCCAAGTGTATATGAATGCCCATCAAGCTCAAATCTATCCACATGGCATATATGAACACTCTCTAATAGCACAAAAATATGTGTATACATCCCCAAAGATAATGGCCAGAAAGATGGATGCTAATGCACGTGAACAACCTTCTCTACAACGCTCATATACATGCTGGTCCACTGTAACGTCAAGTAGATTATGAAATGACTATAGAGACAATGGACAAGTGTGGTAATTGGCGGATGTCCAATCTAGGTGGACAAGAGGGAATGACCAGTAAGAGAGTGGCAAGTGTGAGGTAGAGAGGTGGCTTTTACCCTAAGCGTTCCCTTCATCTGAACACCAAGGATCTGAGTCGTTTATGGCGTAGTATGTCCATGTGTTTTCTGGTCTTTCTGAGGAGAGGCCTTCATAGTTGTTGTGACTGCTGTGAACACCAAGAATCTGAGTTGTTTATGGTGTAATATGTCCATGTGTTTTCTGGTCTTTCTGAGGCTCTATTTGACGCCAACAAATACAATGTGCAGGGAATTCTATTGATATGTCTCTAGCTATGGCTTCTCCTTTTTTGCGGTGGTGGTGGAGGCTCTTGTATTGTAGAGGCCGACGAACCATGATTTTCTCTTAGAATCAATTGTAATAATGCATACATATGCCTTTGTAATTTTACCACACGTGTCCTTGTACTAAGCCCTCAACTCTATCTGTGGCCGCCGGTAGACTTTATGGTGAGCATTGCTGCCATACCCCACAGCCGCTTGCACTGTGAACGCTCTTAATACATGAAAAGAGAAGAGAATACAGTACGAGTACTGTGCAAGCAGAAATTGATGAAAGAGTTACACTTCCGATTTATGTTTTAGGAGAAGTAGAGGATGGTATATTTGGAATATTTAGTCATCTATAACACTTATAGGAGGATATACGTATATGTTAAACACTTCTTGATTTTGTCACGTGACACTCCCCGTCTATATCTATTCTTCATTTTCACTATTCCCATGCCTTTCACTTGGATGGTTTGGGAGAGAAAGGATTACACGTGGTAGGTATAGGAGAGGAAGGGTTATGTACACGTAGTAGGTATAGGAGAGGAAGAAGGAGCATTGGCATAGGCTTGGGAGGGGACGGAGAGAACTTTCAAAAAGCGAGCAGGAGCTATGCTAGTACTCATTGATTTTATCTTGCCACGTGACACTCTATGTGGCCCATGATATCACCTTGATACCTCATTGAATGTATCATTGGGATTTGGGAATCTGTTCTTTTATGACCTTTTACTTAACTAAACAAACTTGGCATTTGGATAATTTAATCTTTGATTTATGGCTCTTTAGACTACCATATAAATGTTTACATATGTATATAAAAGTTATATGCTCGAGATCCCAACATTTATGCAAGATCACTTTTGCAACATATAATTCTTTCCTTGTGAAGAGAGAGAAAGTAAATCCTATCTTTCAAAAGGTTTATACATGGGAATATGATTTTTAAGGATCCAAGAAATCATTTAAGCTTTTGGATCTACTCGCAAAGTATCACCCGCATTGGACACTGTACGAGCATGATGCCCCACCCAAACCCACTATTTTTTGCATAGGGGACCCCTTGGGCACCATGTAAAAAATAGTAGGTGGCAACACACCGTCCACCCATCTGGCATCCAATGGTGGTAAAACTTTGCGAGTGGAGGGATAATAGTCCCATGGACCCACTTGTGAAGTTTCACCCGCATCGATCGCCATACGATAATGATGCCCAACCCAAATCCGTTATTTTTTGCATAGAGGACCCCTTGGGCACTATGCAAAAACAGGAGGTGGCAACACACTGTCCCACCCAACCGGTGTACAATGGTGGTGAAACTTTACGAGTAGAGGAGTAGCAGTTACATGGAGAAGAGAGAAAAAGGGAAAAAACCGGTGTACAATGGTGGTGAAACTTTGCGAGTGGAGAGGTAGCAATTACATGGAGAAGAGAGAAAAAGGGAAAAAACCGAACAGACTTAGAAGTCGTTGAAAGGAATATTTGAGCATGATTCTTTCGCGCTTCTCCCAGAGATCTTTCCTGTTAACGCAACTATTATTTTGCCCATTCATGGAGTTTTGTTTAGTACTTTCAAACAATATGATTATCTACTGCTAGTATGTAACGTGGGTTGGCTCGGTTTACTTAGTGTTATGTGCCTAAGAAGGCACGTTCTGGGATGCGGAGGTTGAAAGCCATCGCTCGGATGGACTCCCTAACCGGCGGGGATCGGACCGCTGCCGAAAACCATAGCATGGGGACTATCCGCTCGCCGCAGGGTTAGTCGTACGCAACGGGAGCAAGGTAACTCCCCCCAGTTTGTGGAATGTTCCGGGAGGCACTTGAGTCCGAACGCTATTATTCATGTGCGACCAACCCTCCGGGAGTAACTGTAAGAAACAGGTTCTGTGTACGCAGTACCAAACGGCGAGTCAACTACCAGACGCGCAACCTAGGGATCACCCGAATGCACAAAGTTTCACTCTCATCCGACACCGTACGAGCGTGATGCCCCACCCAAACCTGCTATTTTTTGCATAGGGGACCCCCTGGACACTATGCAAAAAAATAGCAAGTGGCAAGAGACCATCCTCCCCATTCGGCATCTGATGGTGGTGAAACTTTGCGAGTGGAGGGGTAGCGTCCTCATCAATCCACTCGCAAAGTATCACTTATGTCGAACACCATACGAGTATTTTTTGCATAGGGGACTCCTTGGGCACTATTGAGAAAATAGCGGGTAGCAGCACACCGTCCCACCTACCCAGCATCCCGATGGTGGTGAAACTTTGTGAGTGGAGGGGAGGTAGTAGCCCCATGGACCCACTTGCAAAGTTTCAAAACCATCGGACGCCGTATGATAATGTTGCCCCACCCAAATCCTCTATTTTTTGCATAGGGGACCCCTTGGGCACTATGAGAGAAATAGCGGGTGGCAACACACCGCCCCGCCCATCCAGCATCCGATGGCAGTGAAACTCTGCGAGTGGTGGGGTAGTAGCCCCATGGAGCTGCTTGCAAAGTTTCACCACCATCGCACATCGTATGATAATGATGCCCCACCCAAATGTGCTATTTTTTGCATAAGGGACCCCTTGGACACCATGTGAAAAATAGCGGGTGGCAGGGATTTCATTAACGTCTTCACAATTTCGTGATCACGTTAACAAAACCTGTTGTTAACATATTAAAACTTGTGATCACATTGTATATTCACATGACCTGAGCAATGACCTGCCAGAACCTACTAGTCCCGTAACACCTCCGGGCTTTTTGTTTTCCCGACGGGCCCGTCGGGCTTTTTAATATCCCGGCGGGCCCGCCGGAAAAACAAAAGAACCCCGGCGGGGTTATGTTGTGTTTATAAACATTGCCCGACACCCATCGTAGAACTTTTGGGGAGATAGTCCTTGTTTTGGGGGCGTGATATCTCTCCTCAAAGTACTTGTAGAGCTCTCGAGTTGCTAGAAGTGTCCTCTTGGGAAGAACGTCCTTATCTTAGGGGCTGTCGTCTTTCCTTGTAGGTACTCCTAAGGCTATTGAGCCACTCATCCTTAGTTCTTTGAATTGGGGGCAGGGTGTGGTTCGTAGCTAATACTTGCGGAGATTTAGGGATAAAGTTGGAGTCATTCAGCTTTGCATTTGAGCTACATAGGTAATCTACCTCATTCTGCTTTATGAATGGTTTGATGGAGCCAAGAGTCCTGCTTAGGGGCTTGTATTGGTTCTTGATACTTGATATAGTTTAGAGTAGACAAGGGTCTATTGTCCTATACTAGAGTATTGGACAAGCATAGATCTTTGATTTTCTTTGTGAATATTAGAGGTCTATTGTCCTATACTAGAGTATTGGGCAAGCATAGATCTTTGATTTTCTTTGTGAATGTTAGAGGTCTATTGTCCTATACTAGAGTATTGGGCAAGCATAGATCTTTGATTGTGTAAAGTATCCTTAATTGGGTACAAAAGGCATCCTTCATTGGGGGTGCAATGTGCATGATAGTTTCGAAGTAGTTTTCTAGTCAGACCTTGCAAGATAGTTTCGAAGTAGTTTTGTGTTATGTGATGATCTTTTGTGTTTGTCAAGATAGTTTCAAAGTAGTTTGTCTGCTAATGTATGTTTTGTAATACTACGTGAGTGACTTTGTTGTTTTTTTATTTGTATATTCATTGTTATATGCTTGGTTGAATAGGTTATTTGTTGAGATAGAGGACAATGTTGGATCCACTGATACCTCCAATAGAGTCCAAATTCCAAATAGTAGGAAAAAAAAGGCACCTGGGATAGAGTGGCAATATGCAATTAACGTTGGTGATCGATTCATATATTGGGAGTGTAAGCTAAGCCATGCAGTAAAATCAGGTGGGGCGCCTTGACTAAGAGAACACTTTTTAGGCGGACCGAAGAAAAAGTCATGTACTCACCCCTCTGCACCTGCAGTGGCCAAACATATAAGAGAAGAAATTCAAAAGAAAGATTCAAGAAAACATTACACTCCTACCGTTAATGTATCAAGGTAGCAAGAACACTATTGTTCTAATCATCAAACTCCCGCTACATCACCTGCTGTACTCCGAACGTCAATGTGCAACCAGAAAGTAATCTACCCAGTGCATCTTCCTGCAAGCGAAACTTTGACGTAGGAAATATACCCATGCGTCAAACTTCATTACAAGAAAGCCTACGTCAAGGTCGGCTCGATGATGCACAACTCGCCCTTGCTGAAGTGATTTAGTTTTTTGGGAGTGCTATGATGATGGTGGACAGTGAGCATTGGAAGAGAGCATAGAAGAAAATTGGTGAGTTTGGACCAGGGTTTTCACCGCCTACGTACCATGCTATGCGAAATGATCTATTAGAGAAATGTTATGCGCAAGTAAAAGAACGTGTACAAAGAATAATTCTTAGCAATATAGAGCTTTCTGGATGTAGTATAGTAAGTGATGGATGGTCTAATGTACAAAGAAAACCATTAATTAATATAATAGTTATTTCACCTAGAGGTGAGACTTTCATCCGTGCCGTGGATTCTGCTGGTTCAATCAAAACTAGGGCTTACATTGCTCAAGTCAGTGGCTCTGTGTGATAGAGGAAGTGGGTGCCAAAAATGTAGTCCAAATCGTCATGGACAATGCAAAGAATTGCAAGAATGCATCCAAAATCCTAAAGCGACAGTATCCACATGTTTTTTCGGTAGGCTGTAATACTCAGTTTGAATCTTGTATTAAAAGATTGGTATAAAAGTGATGATACCAAATGGTTTGCCTCAATCGTCGACACTGCTCGCCAGATTGTGAGATTCATGCTCAAGAGACAGAGAGTGTTAGATATTTTTCGACCTCGCATGTCAGTTATGTTAAAGCTTCCAGCGGAGACTAGGTTTTGCACTCACTTTTACACTTTTGAGTCTCTTCTTTGAAATAAAGATGCAGTTTGTGAAACATTTACATGCATGGCATTTCATGACTGGGAGAGCACTCAACTTGAAAAAGTAAGCGCTGCCTTCAAGACTTTGATTTTTGCTACCTTTAGATGCACTAGGAGTTGCATCTAAAGGTCCTGGTGGTTTATATTCACTAGCCATGCCGAACACTATATAAATACCTTGATTTATTGGGACACTGCACAATGCACATGTGGAAATATTTTGCATTTGCCTCACTAAACATATTAAGTGGTAGTAGTGTCCACAGGGTAGTATATACTGGCCGCTCCACCCATCGAATACTTTGTAACATACAGGACATTGGGGGGTAGAGGAACTAGTAGCCTCAGTAGAAACTCCCACAAGATCAGGATGTATCAAAAAATGAGAGATGTGGTTCCCTTGGCGCACAGGAGCAATACGTGAAGAGATGGTCTGTACATCTTGGCTGATCTTTGTGAGCTGCTCTTGAATCCCTCTATTGGCCGGGGGAGGAGTTGACGCTTGAGATAATCACATAGCTTCTTTCTCCTTCTCTGCTAGCTGTGTCCCTAAGCTTTCTTTGACCTTGTTTAACTCCAATCCAGCGCCCTCCACCATGAGAGCAAGTTTCTCCCTTGTGATTGTCACTGTCTCTTCACGTATGTCATGAGTGTTGACAGTGGCCTCTCTGGAGGTGTCCACTGGAGTTTCTAGGATAAATTGTGCATATAGCATCTTAGCAAAATAGAGTGGAGCGTCGGCGTTATGGAGAGGACGACCGTACACCTCCAAGAAAATGCGCTCGGCATTAATTTTGATATCATTATGAGTGCAATGTGAAACCTTCCATCTTCCCTTCTTAATCTCGCCATCTAGACATGGCCATATTTCCTATATCTTCTCTATGGTTACGCGTTTATTTATGTCTTTCCATGGGGCATAAGTCGGATTTATCCATTTCGACAACCTGCATGCTGTTCTCGTAGCTTCGCGGGCTGTCAGTCCATGTGCAAGGGTCTTCATTCACTCATATGCCTTCTTAGCTAACTCTTGTTGCTCGTTTGCTTGCGCTTCTGCCATATCTGCATGAACGTAAATGACTTTAGAATTTTAATGAACTGTAAAGATCAACGTAAGATAAATTGACCATTATCCTCAAAAACTTAAAGTTTAACACCACGAGATGAGATATGTATTGCAAAGACTCAATGAGAAATATCCACTTGACTCAAAAAATACTTCAAACAATGCGCGCACATCAAATTTTGAAGAGAAAACATAAACTTAAATACCACAAGAGGAGAGAGATATTGCAAAGACTCAATGAGATAATATTTCAAACAATGGACACATATCAAAATTTGAAGAGAGACAAACAAAGTGCCATTTTTGAAACTTAATCTCCTGATACTGTATCTTTACAAAATTGGGGTGAATTACACCGATAGCTCTACAAGAGGATGTTGTGCCCTCGTTGGGTCAGTATTTAGTGATCTAAAAAATTCCACTACTTGCAAAACAGATTTTCGCTCGTCGCGATTAGGTAGACACATCCAATTTTTGACTCTAAAAATAATAGTATCCATGGTAACTTTGTCATAGGAACTATTGTCCATCCACAACTCTTGTCCTTTCTGCCAAAAGTCATATAAAATTTGTAATAAATATCCTAAAGCAAAAACATCGGATGCAGGAGTGTATGCATCTACCAAAAACGGATCATAAAGTTCCGGGGCTATCCACGGCCGTTTATTTTGCTCTCTGTCTGCGTAGGAGACCGCCTGTGCCACCTTCTCAGGATTCTTATCTGCTTCAAATACAAAATTGAGAGACACCCGTTTTTTGGGCGCTCTCAGCAGTAACCCCCAATCGATAATACCTACGCGTGGCTTCAACTCTTTTATAAAATCCAACACTACATTGAATGGATGTAGGTCGGTATGTACAATTCGTGCCAAATGTGCTGCCGCTAGGCCTTCCACCAGGGCATGCATAATATGTGGCATGGTTATTACTATTTGTTTCATTTTAGAAAGTTCTAGATGACTTAAAGGAATATTATCGAGTGAGGGTTGTCTCCATCCTAGATCCAAACAAAAAATTGCTCTGGTGAACTCACTGAATCTGAAGGAGACCTTCAGAAGAGTATCACCAAGCGAGCCGCCATTATAGTATGGGAAAATAGCGATCCAAGGAGATTCTTTTGTGAAGGCAATACACCTGACAATTGATGGGTGTAGAACTTGCATGCCCTGCTCTGCTTGGAAGCTCTCGAACTTGGCGCTGCCTTCTCCTTTGTAGTGCTTTCTGCAAAAAGTAATGTGCTCTAGCAAAAATGATATACCTCTATCTGTATACTCTTTTATTGTGCCAAAAGCACCAGAGCCTATTGTTCGCCCTTCGAGCAGAGCCTCGTGCGGGACGCCAATGAGGTGTGTGCACATAGAATTGTAGATAGTACGATTAATGGCACTTGTCCCACTCGCATCTACTTGGCTGGACGTTGCAGCGACATATTGGGCAATGCGCACTCTTTTGGGGAGTGACTCTGCATCCAGCACCTTCATGCGCTTGCCCTTGGCTCTTTGCTCACTCCATATAGCGTCCCATAACTGTAGACGATGCATATTAGCTTCAAGCGGGGTAGCATCTCTAAGATCATTGCATGCTACACGCATGCTCCCCAAAATAGTTCGTGTTATATGTTGATGGTTAAAGTCTGCTATCTTTTGTCTATCAAGCAACTCAGCGTTGCCTCCGAAGTTGACGCTATGCATTTTTCCATATCTGCTCTAATAGATCTCGCATGAGTATCTCGGACTCATTGATCTTTTTGACGACATCATCTGCACATTGTGACACTGTGATGACGAATTGCTCGTAGAACGATTTTACGCTCTTCAGGGGGGGGAAGCATGTTGGTCGTCTTCGTAAATCTAGCAAATATCACTAAACACAACAAAAACAGAATATTAAATAACATTACTGAAATCAACATCAAGCAAATATGAGAGAACAGCAATAAGTGTATCATTACTTATCAATGATCAAACAAAAACAGAATATCAAATAATATTACTGAAATCATCATCATCCAATGCATCATCAAACGTGAGACAATCGCAACAAGTGTATTATTGCTTATCAATGATGAAACAAAAACGGAATATCAAACAATATTACTGAACTCAACATCATGCAATACATTATCGAACGTGAGACACCCGCAACAAGTGCATCATTACTTATCATTACTTATCAAGTGTATACATGTTGCACTCCTCATCTACACACCTACCGTGAGTGACAGAGAGAGAGAGAGAGAGAGAGAGAGAGAGAGAGAGAGAGAGAGAGAGTTGTGAAGTGTATTATGAGAGAGAGAGAGAGAGGGGGGGGAGGAAGAGAGAGAGGTGTGACAGATAGAGAGAGAGGGGACATTAGATGACATTTTTAATAGTTTTGTGAGTTCCTAAAGAGAGGAAAATAATGTTTTGTATTCCTAAAGCACTCCTCATCTACACATCTATCGTGACAGAGAGACAGAGAGAGCGAGAGAGTGAGAGAGTTGTGAAGTGTATCATGAGAGAGAGAGAGAGAGAGAGAGAGAGAGAGAGAGAGAGAGAGAGAGAGAGAGAGAGAATTGTGAAGTATATCATGAGAGAGAGAGAGAGAGAGAGGGGGGGGGGAGGAAGAGAGAGAGTTGACAGATAGAGAGAAGAAACATTAGATGACATTTTCAATATTTTTGTGAGTTCCTAAAGAGAGGAAAATAATGTACTGTTTTATTTTTTAAGTAAATAGAGGGAGAAAAAGAATTTATTAGGGATTATGTATATTTTAAGAGGAAAAAAAAAGAAATCCTCATCTACACATCTATTGTGTTGTGAAGTGTATCATGAGAGAGAGAGAGAGAGAGAGAGAGAGAGAGAGAGAGAGAGTTGTGAAGTGTATCATGAGAGAGAGAGAGGGGGGGAGGAAGAGAGAGAGAGAGATTCATTTTTTCGAGTTACGATATTATGAAATTAAACGTAAAGACAATATGATGTAAACTTTGATCCATGAGATACTCATGCCATGTTACCAACCAAGTATCGCATGGATCACACATAATAAAAACAATACAAGTCAAATCAAGCAAATTTATGATATTTTTTTGACCGGGTTAACGATCACATGCCGTAATATGCAAGCAAATTTACGACATTTTTCCGACCGCGCTAACGATCAAATGTCGCAATATGCAAAAAACAATATATGCACTAGCGGACGACACCAACTTGCCGCGTTAACGACAAAATGCCGCCCGATTCTATGGGAATACGAATAGGATACGGACATACACTGGCCGTGTTACCGACCATATGCCCGCATTTGACAAAGGGAAGGGAAGGGAAGATGACATCGCCATAACGATACTATGCTTGCCGCGTTACCGACTAGTACCGCTACGTCGTGCCATACTTACCATAGGACACAGACTAGCTGCATTACCGACTAAGTACCCCAGAGTAAGCACCATTCCGAAGAATGGCCTCACACACACACCCCTCGTGTGGCGGACCACCCACATCCTACCGCGCATTGTGACAATGGGCGGTTGCCCGCACGAACACACACCCACACCCCCACACAAACACACACACCCACAACTCTCATTACCTGTGTATACTGTCAGCAATGAACTCCCAAAGGGCCCCCCGGCCCATAACATAATGGTATTGTAGAAAGAAAAAATAGGCACGTTGCCAAAGTGGCACATGCCTTGATGGGCTGAATGGAAAATATTAAAAGATAATTATTATTTTAGAAATGATGAATGAATTAATTATTCTGAATAATAAATATTATTATTATTTAATAAATAAATAAAATTAATTTATATAATATGTAAAATTTATTTGATTAATAAATAATATTAAAATTTCTTTAGATATATTTCAAGTTTTTTTTAAAAAATAAATTTTTAAATAGTAAGAATTTATTTAATTATATCATAATATTCACTTACTTGAAGAATCAAATACATACTTAATTTTAAATAATAAATTTTATTTAATAAATATTATTAATTTGATAAAAAGTTATCTTTATTTTTTCTTTTTTTTGGAGGAGAACCTTAAAATTATATTACATAATTTTATTCTAAAATTTTTTATTAAAGAAATTATTTTAAAAATATTTTTTAATTTTTTTCGTACTAATTAAATCATGAAATATAATAGTGAGGTGGCAATTGTTTTGCCATGTTACAAAATTTTGCTGGCACGGAACCTCCACATGGGCACTCCTCATGCTCAAGTGTGAGGTGGCAAGATGACATGGACATTCTTGATTACGTGGAAATGTCATGTATGCATTCGATGTGGCATGCCATGTAGGTTAGGGAGTCAACCTTGTTGACTACGTTGAGGTGGCATGATGACAAGGCATGATGAGATGGCAAGATGCTTACGTGGAGTCTCCTCCATATTGTGTGGCATGTACATGTAGGACCAGGACTATAGTACCATAGCTCGATTTCTTGGCAAATGGCATACTTTCTAGGCTTAGTGAAACACCAAGCCTAATAGGGTTCCTTTGTTTTAGACTTTAGGCGGACAAACAATGAAAATTTGATTAAGATAGCTGGAAACGGGCTTCCCTTCAAATTCACTCTAATTTTTTTTATTAAATTCATCATGACAAGTACTTTGATCTATAAGAAATTGAAATGCAATGAGGGTTGTATAAAATTTATATAGATAAATTATTAAAAATTTACAGGCCCTCATAGAGACTGAGTGAATTTTCTATGGAAGATCAGAAGAAATTCAACCGTTAAAATTACGATTTGGCAATATGGCCACATTCTATACATATTTATCTAACTTCTCACCGTTGGATCTTCAATGATGAGCTTCACATTTGCTAAGATCTTGAATAGAAAATCACATGTTGCTTTACAATATAAATTAGTGAAAAAATATTTATAAAAAATAGTTAAATACCAAAAAAAACTCCAAATAAATCAAGTTAAGCTCTATGCAATGTGCTACACCCATGTACGAATTGGGATGCCAATTGGACTTGGGATGCAGAAGTACTAAGCATTGTATGTGTGTACTGCAGTAAAGCAAGTTGGAAAAAGTAAGTTGTATGTGTAACATATACTGCAGTAAAGCAAGTTGGAAAACGTAAATGCCAAAAATTCCATGCAATGAAACAATCACTAAAATAAATTGGATTTCTGATCAAGGGGTGCCATTTAAACACCCACTATTTAAATGTATAATGTGCCCCAAACACCACGCAACTAAATTCCAAACATAACTACGAGAGATTGGAACTTTAAGTTGTGAGGATGCCTGTTTTGAGGCTACCTTTAAGGCGCCCAATTGTCAAAAGTGGTGCCCTTATCTTGCAACCACCCTATGTGTATGTGTGTGTGTGTGTGTGTGTGTGTTCTCCAGTCATTGAGCTTACCTAAAATAAAAAATTCATGATTCCTCCAAAAGTTCAAATTTTCCTTATTTCCAAAATTTTTTTCAATTTCCCCAATCCTCTTTGTTTTCCAATTTCCAAATTCCGTAGTTTTTGTTTTTTAATTCTGGAGGAGGGTATACATTTTTTTTCTCTCACCATGAAAATGTACCAATTCATAATCATAAATTAATTTAAAAAAAAGAATGATAGAGCATTTGCAATTTTGCAGGACCTACCTTGAGGATTCGTCTAGTAGAAGAAGCTTGATTAGGATTTGGAGAAGGAACGCTAATTTGAGGAGGAATATAATTGAGAATCATTTAATGGTGAGAATCCATACTTTAAGGAAAAAATGACACATGGTTTTTTTAATGTTGAAAAAATTGACATGTATCTCATGGTTTTTTTAAATGTTGAAAAAATTGACATGTATCTCATACACAAATCCATTTTAAAAGGAAAGGGATGGTTTCCATGAGATATGATTATGAATAGTAGTTAATCTATATTGTTTAGGATTATATTGATGTTTCCAATGTTATGTGTACCTTTGGAGGATAAGGACTAGAAGAAGTGTGCTAAATTGCGGATCTCTTTAGCCGTAAGAATAAGAGTAGGGACACCAACAAATAAAAGGGCCGTGTAAACGTAAGACTAGGGACATCAATTGTTTACAGGATAATAGAAAATTTGCAAACATAAGGGGGGCTTGCCATGCAAATATAGGGCTAGGTAGTTAGTGGCTTGTCATAGATAGGTGTATGTAAGTCATGAATTATTAAGTCTTTTTCCTTTATAAACACACGTGCATGCATTGCTAGTGGCTTGCCATGCAAGCATAAGACTAATGATACCAAAAAATAATAGGGGTATGTTACGTAAGACTAGGGACACCAATTGTTATAGGGTAATAGAAAATTTGCAAACATATGGGGCTTTCAATTGCAAATATAAGGCTAGGTAGTTAGTGGCTTATCATAGGTAGGTGTATGTATAAGTCATGAAATATTAAGTCTTTTACCTTTATACACACACACAAATATGCATTGCTAGAAGACTTTCCAACCTCTTCACATCGAAATAGAGGTTTAACATAAGCCCTTCAAATGAAATTTTGAAGGTTGCGGGATGGGGGTTTTTATCCTTCTTTGGAAAAAGGGTAGAAAAAAGTTTGCCCTTTAAAAAAAAGGCTAAGTTTTGAAAAAAACTTATTATGAATTTGCAATCTCTTCATATGGAGATGCCCTTCAAATGAAATGTTAGGGTTTTCTTCAAATTCAAGGGCCACAAATAGGCACATGCGCACATGCACAAGTGCACACGCACAAAAAATGTCATCATGTTTCTACAGACTCCTACATTTGCATCATATACCAAGCCATGATGCCCCTCACTCATTAACACCGCAATGGTTGAGCACTGCCTCACTACTCTCATTGATGTTGAGCTTAACCATCACAATCTTGTGGCTTGCATTCATTCTAGCCATAGAGCATAGATCTCTATTTAGGACGTGTGGAGAGACATTCAAAATATGAAGATAATGTGTGTGTGTGTGTGTGTGAGTGACATATCCCATAATGACACTCGCCCATCATTTTTGCATACATTTTACATTGCTAAGTGATGCTTATAGAGAGAGCAATATTTAGACTTCAATATCTTTAAATTTATTGTGCTTTTAGGCATCCTTTCACTTCTCATAAACCCTTTGGGCCTTTTGGATATGTAAAAATATTCCCTCTTTCTTTATCTCTCTTAGATCATGTGTATTATTGTTGGTCACATAGACCCTTTGAGTCTTTCATAAATGTAAATAAAATCTCTCTCTCTCTCCCTCTCTCTCTCTCTCTCTCTCTCTCTCTCTCTCTCTCTCTCTATATATATATATATATATATATATATATATATATATATATATGTATGTATGTATGTATGTATGTATGTATGTATGTATGTATGTATGTATGTATATTCCCCAGTTATTGAACTTACCTAAAATAAAAAATTCATGATTCCTCTAAAAGTTAAAATTTTCCTTATTTCCAATATTTTTTCAATTTCCTCGATCCACTTTGTTTTCCAATTTCCAAATTTCGTAGTTTTTGTTTTTCAATTATGTAGGAGGGTATACATTTTTTTTCCTCTCACCATAAAAATGTACCAATTCATAATCATAAATTAATTTTAAAAAAGGAATGATAGAGCATTTGCAATTTCGCAAGACCTACCTTGAGGATTCTTCTAGCAAAATAAGCATGATTAGGATTTGAAGAAGAAACCCTAATTTGAGGAGGAATATAATTGAGAATCATTTAATGGTGAGAATCCATACTTTAAAGAAAAAAGGACACATGTTTTTTTTTAATGTTGAAAAAATTGACATGTATCTCATACACAAATCCATTTTAAAAGGAAAGGGATGGATTCCATGAGATATGATTCTGAATAGTAGTGAATATATATTCTTTAGGATTATATTGATGTTTCCAATGTTATGTGTGACTTTGGAAGATAAGGACAAGAAGAAGTGTGCTAAATTGTGGATCTCTTTAGTAGTAAGCATAAGAGTAGGGACACCAACAAATAAAAGGGCCATGTAAACATAAGACTAGGGACATCAATTGTTATAGGATAATAGAAAATTTGCAAACATAAGGGGGGGGGGGGGGCTTGCCATGTGAATATAAGGCTAGGTAGTTAGTGGCTTATCATAGATAGGTGTATGTAAGTCATGAATTATTAAGTCTTTTTCCTTTACACACACACACACACACACACACACACACACACACACATGCATTGCTAGTGGCTTGCCATGTAAGCATAAGACTAATGATACCAAAAAATAATAGGGGTATGTAACGGAAGACTAGGGACACCAATTATAGGGTAATAGAAAATTTGCAAACATATGGGTCTTGCAATGTAAATATAAGGTTAGGTAGTTAGTGGCTTATCATAGGTAGGTGTGTGTGTAAGTCATGAAATATTAAGTCTTTTGCCTTTTTACACACACATTTCGAATTCTAGAATTTAAAGGTTGCCGGATGGGGGTTTTATCCTTCTTTAGAAGAAGGGTAGAAAAATGTTTGCCCTTTTTTAAAAAAAAAGCTAAGTTTTGAAAAAATTGTAGTATGACTTTCCAATCTCTTCACATAGAAATGGAGGTTTAACATGAGTGTGACTTTCCAATCTCTTCACATAGAAATTATAGTATGACTTTCCAATCTCTTCACATCGAAATGGAGGTTTAACATAAGCCCTTCAAATGAAATTTTGAAGGTTGTAGGATGTGGGTTTTTATCCTTCTTCAGAAAAAGGGTAGAAAAAAGTTTGCCCTTAAAAAAAAGGCTAAGTTTTGAAAAAAAATTATTATGAATTTGCAATCTCTTCATATAGAGATGGAGGTTTAACAAGAGCCCTTCAAATGAAATGTTAGGGTTTTCTTCAAATTCAAGGGCCGCACATAGGCACATGCGCACATGCACAAGTGCACACACACAAAAAATGTCATCATCTTTCCTCAGACTCCTACATTTGCATCATATACCAAGCCATGATGGTGGTTAATCATGTGAGTATTATTTTTACTTAAGACATTTGTCTTAAGGTGGGATTTGGTGTTAATTAACGTTGTAAAAAAAGAAGAAGCTTGCATCATGTATAATATGCGCCATGACACCATTTGTAAATGATTCTAGTTTCTTGGCCTCACATGGGCAAACGAGCAGGAAGCCATGCAGCATCGCAGTCTTCGGATCTCTCCATTTCTCCCACTGATGCTTGCATGTCTTCTTGTGCCACCTGCTCGCCTTATATATAAATCCATATTCCTTTCATAATCACTCGAAGCCGCAGCTCTAATCAGCGCTAATTACCTATTGCAGTGGCCTAATTAGGCTACCTAATCCACGCATTAATCGCCATGGCCTTGTCCACTGCTAGCTGCGGCCAAACCCTCATCGCTCAAAATCATTACGATCCGCTGCTCAGCGCCTGCAGCAGCAAAATCCCGATAATTAAACCTTGTTTGTTCAATGGGTTCTCGAAATCGCAGCTTGTCAGCCGCACCACATCAAGCTCTGATTCAATTAAGTTTAAACCACGCGGTTATGTGGTAAGGTGTGCTAATCCGATTGATAATAATAGTCATGTTCATGGAAAGGTGATTAAGATGGCCGCTTCGAAGACGGCTGTTCACGCGCAGGCGGCTGCAGCGCCGCCAGCAGTGGCCGATCAGCCGCCCCAAACACTAACCCCTGGTTACTCCTCCTGGCGAACTGTGCCTACCGAGCGCTGGGAGGGCGAAGTCGCCGTCCAGGGAACCATCCCCCAGTGGCTCGTAAGTATATCATAATTCCCTTCGATTTAATTGGCTTCTTAATCTCTCATCATTATAAATAATACGACCTCAATTAGTGGCCAATCCATTGCTAAGTAACCCTTAAACCACTCTTGCATATCCCACCTTAATCAACCTGTACTCATCGAAAGATGTTGCTAATCAACCATTCATTTACATGCTTATATTATCAACCTGCCATCATACGTTAATAATCGCCCAGTTTCCTTGCAAATAATCATCTCATGTGCTTCTCACGTCTGTTGTCATCACTAATCTCATAGGTCAGCAACGCCCAATTCTCTCAATAATGTTTTTGCCAAACCAAAGGATCTAATTATCAAGAAGAATGCTAATAAGCATATCATCAAGTGCGCTAACTTCGCAGAATTAGCATATGCAATCCACTTAAGCGCAACTAATTAGGCGTTAACTTCGATACAGCATAATTCAGTCGGATCATACTATTATAATAATAAAGTAAAAGTATTAAATTTGAATATTATCTTACATCATTGCGCTTTATTGTGAATCTGCCTCGTTGTTCATAACTAATGCTGTTTTGTTTGATCATAGGATGGAGCATACCTCAGAAACGGCCCTGGGCAATTCAATATCGGCGACCACGAATTCAAGCATTTGTTTGATGGGTAAATTTGCTAATTAATCTCAATTAATCTGGCTACTAATTCACAATCACAGACCAAAGATTAATGTCGTCAATCTATCTATCAATACTAGATCTGGTGAGCAAGCTCTAGCAGACCTTAAAATAATCACTAGTATTGCACCCGCGCGTTGCTGCGGCCAACCAAGGTTCCAGAAAAGAACTATTCTCTCTCTACAACCATCTCTCTCTCTCTCTCACACACACACATGCACATGCACATGCACATGACTCTCTCCCTCTCTTTGTCACGTACACACACTCTCAAATGTTGAAACTCTCTCTCTCTCTCTCTCTCACATGCACACACATATACACACCTGCTCTCTCTCTCTCTCTCTCTCTCACACACACACCATACACACATACACACACACACACATGCACACACTCCCTCTCTCTTCTTACACTCTCCCACACATAGAAGCGCTCTCTCTCTCTCTCTCTCTCTCTCTCTCTCTTTCAATCTCTCTCTCTCTCTCACTTACTCTCTCTCTCTCTCTCTCTCTCTCTCTCACGCACACATACACATATGTAAATATATAGTATATACAATATTATGTTTTAGATACATAAACCTATACATAGACACATATACTTATACATATATACATGTATTTAAAAATATAAATACAAACATCGACATAATTTAATTAATTTTGATTAAATTTTTATGTGCGGAGATGGGTGATAAGTTGTGGTCACTTTTAAATATATAGATGGATATATCTCTCTCACACACACACACACATATATATACATATGTATGTATGTATATATAAATGTAAATAAAAAACACACACACACACACATTTATACACACATATACATATATGTTTTCTATTTAATTTATATTTTATTAAAAGATACTTTTTATTCTCTATCTCTCACTCTCTTTCTCTCTCTTTTACCCTCCCTCATTACATCTGTCTCTCTCTCTCTCCAGGTCTGCCCCATCTCACTCTCTCTCTCTCTCTCGCGCACATTCTATACATAGATGCAGATGTATACACATGCATGCATATACTCTCTCTCTCTCTCTCTCTCTCACACACACACACACACACACACATGTACACACCGCACATACACTAATCTAAACGCACTCTCTCCTCCCACATAAACTATCTCCAACGTAGAAATTATCTGTCGTCTCTCTCTCTCTCTCTCTCACACACACACACACACACACACACACACACATGTACACACCACACATACACTAATGAAAACACACACTATCTCCTCCCACACAAACTATCTCCTACATAGAAATTCTCAGCCTCTCTCTCTCTCTCTCTCTCTCTCATGCGCACACACACACACACACACACACACTCTCTCTCTCTCTCTCTTCACGCACACTCTCTCACATAGAAACTCTCTCTCTCTCTCTCTCTCTCTCTCTCTCTCACACACACACACACACACTTAAATAGATTTACACACATATATATAATTTTAATTAATTAAATTTTAGATTAAATTTTAATGGTAGGGATGAGTGGTGAGGTGTGCTCACTCTCTAATAAATGCATCTTTCTCTCTCTCTCTCTCTCTCTCTCTCTCTCTCTCACACACACACACATGCACACTATTTATATATACATGCTTACATACCTATAGATACACATAGATACATAATATATATAAGTGTGTATCTATAGGTATGTAAGCATGTATATATAAGTGTGTGTATCTATAGGTATGTAAGCATGTATACAAAGATTTCATTGAAAGATGTGAGATGAGATCTTCTTAGATTCAAATTCAAAATTGCATTGGAAGATGTGAAATTTGGCTCCTCCTCACGCTTGCAGGAGGAGTGGTTATTTTGAAATAGTCCCACCTCCTTTGCCCACTTGGAGGGAGGTGGGGTTGTGATTAATCCTGTATAGATTATATCATGAAACAGGAAAAAAAAATCTAGATGTGATCATGATTTTTATTTAATGTTAATTAATTTTGGTCGATCATCTAAGACTAGAATGAGATGTGATGATCTAAGAGTAAATTAGCATGTGATCATGATCTTGATCACCTAAGAATAGATCATTAACACGTGATGATCTTGATTGAATCTTTGATATTTGTATCAGTGAATATTTGCTGGGGAGAAAAACACTAATCAATATGATGATTTAATTTTAACGTCAAATAATCTTGGGTAGATTAACATGTGATGATCTAGGAGTAGATTAAGATCTGACGATCCTTCTAAGAGTAGATTATTAAGTGATGATTTTAAGTAGATTAACATGTGATGATCTTGATTGAATGTTTGATTAAATAATCTCGAGAAGATTGACAAGTGATGCAAGAGACCATTAACATGTGCAGAGATGATATTAGTCAACGAAAGAGTCTTAATTATGTACTAATGAGATTGGATTAATCAGGTATGCTACGCTGGTGCGCCTGCACTTCAAAGAAGGGAATTTGAGGGTGACGCACGCGCAGCTGAAATCGCAAGCGTTTGAGAATGCGAAGAAGCTTGGAAAGCCGTTTTTTAGAGAATTCGCCGAAGCACCCAGACGTGAGAACTTGCTCTCCTACTTTGGTGACCTTGCCGGCATGGCATTTGGCACCACCTTGACAGACAATGCCAACACTGGGGTGGTGAGGTTGGTGATCTCTATCAACATAATCATCTTTCTTAATTACACTAATGTAGATTATCCAAATCTTTCCATCCTTCATTTTTCTTAATCGTGTGTGTGTGTGTGTGTGTGTGTGTGTTGAAGTAGTAAGTAAGAGTACATGTTTGCTTGCATGCATTATTATAAAATTGAATTGTTAATTAGGTCACAAAATTGAATTGTTAATTAGGTCACAAACTTAAATAAACTTTCCATTGCATTTTATACTAGTTAGTAGGTGTTGTTGAGTGATTAAATTATTATTAGTGTCAACCTTCATTCTAAATTCTTATGAGTGATTAAATTAGCAGTGATTAAATTATTATTAGTGCCAATCTTTATTCTATATTATTATTAGTGTCAACCTTCATTCTCAATGGTTTGCTAATTAATCACTTCTATTTTTCCAAATGTATTAGATTGGGTGATGGAAGAGTTGTTTGTTTCACGGAGACAATCAAGGGTTCAATACAAATCAACCCTGATACATTAGAGACCATGGGAAAATTTGAATATGATGATAAGGCAGGGGTAAGACTAATTTGTGGTTCTGATTATCTTCTCCTTTAATAGCCCTTTACTACACTAAAAAATGGGATTATTGACCCTTTTTGTTTTCCTAATTGACATGTAGGGACTTATTCACACTCCCCATCCTTTTGTGAATGAAGAAGAGTTCATCACATTGTTACCGGATTTACTCAATCCAGGTTACACTATTGTGAGGATGGAAGCCGGAACAAATACTCGCAAAGTCTTGGGAAGAGTGAGTTAAAATTAAAGGAGTATTTTCAATCAGAAAATATGAAAATATTAGTGCCCATTGTGTATAATATTAAAATGAAAGTATATAAATCTAGTATTTTCAATCAAAAAATATGAAAATATTAGTGCTCATTGTGTATAGTATGTTAGTCAACTCTTGAAATAAATTAATGAATGGATGGTATGGATGATTTTCTCTGACTACTCATTATTAGACATATGCCTGATGGTATGGATGATTTTCTCTGACTACTCATTATTAGACATATGCCTGCACACATGTACACATCTCGTTGTCTCATGCATTCATGAATAATAGGTGATACACTTAACATGAAAATAAGCTCCCTTTAACCTTGTGTGTGAATGGGGTGCTTATTTTTTCAAGTGGATAAATCTCAAGCTACTTGTAGGATGGGAGATGTGCAAATGGCCCCATGTGCCTTATGCACATGCTATATCCTCAGAGTATGTAAATGTGTGTGTGTGTGTGTGTGTGGAGAGAGAGAGAGAGAGCTCAGTATGTGTATGTTGATGGTAATTGAATGCTTAACACAAGACTAAATAATATATCTATCTTTTCTAGGCGAAATGTAGAGAGCTCAGTGTATGTATATGCTGATGGTATTTGAATGCTTAACACAAGACTAAATATTCTACCTATCTTTTCTAGGTGAAATGTAGAGGAAAATCTGTTGGATGGGTTCACTCATTCCCTGTCACAGAGAACTATATCATAGTGCCAGAGATCTCCCTCAAATACTCCATGGTGAATTTGCTCAAGAGTGAACCTTGTCCTTACTTCAAGTTTGATTGGGAACCACACTATGAAGCCTTCATCCATGTGGTGGATAGAAAGACAGGAAAAGAGGTAACGAAATGTGTAGAAGTGCTAGGACAAGTCATGTCTTATATCAAATTATTCAAAACCATTCCAAAGACTTCATTCAGTAACTTAATCTAATAATAACATTTATACATTTTCATATTAAATTTGCAATGATCTAAGAATAAGATTAGCATTGCATTTATACATTTTAATATTAAATTTGCAATGATCTAATAATAAGGTTAGGCATTGCATTTATACACATTTGCAAATAACATGTTTTATTATTTTCATATTAAATTTTCAATATTACATGTGTGTATTAATATTTTTGTGTGTCATGCATATTACATTATTGATATTCATATAAACAAATGCTAAGACTTGTCGTTGCATTTATATGCATTTGCAAAGTAGCATGTTTTATTATTTTTATATTAAATTTGTAATATAATATGGTTGCTGGATGTTACTCATATACTTGCTTAATCACACCATTGTTTATCTTGACATAAACAACTAAATTTCTACATTTGCAAATTAACATGTTTTATTATTTTCATATTGAGTTAGCATGATATGGTTTGCTTAAGGTTACTCATCATGCACTCATACACTTCACAAAAATAACACCGTTGTTTATAATTAAGAGATTCATATTACAATTTGGAGAATGACATAAACAAATAATACGATTTGTCATTGTGTTTGTGTGTGTGCACATATTACATGTGCTAATTCAAGGTATGGGCTACCCTTAAATATAAACTAATCTATATGACGACATGCTTGCATGCAGATAACAAGTGTGCAGGTACCACCATTTGTTACATTTCACTTCATAAATGGATATGAGGATGTTGATGAGGCCACAGGAAAAGCACGAGTGATTGCAGATTGTTGTGAGCACATGGGGAAGCCAACCATACTCGAGCGCATGCGACTTGATGCTCTACGAGAGGACCCGAAGGATAACATCCCGGATGCTAGGTTTCTCCTCTAGCTTTATAACATTGTGTGTATGCATGTATGCATGCATGTATGCGAATCTAAAGTCTAGTAGGGTAGTTAGTTAACATAGACATATAAAGCCCCAGCTTTCCTATATTGATGAACCTAATTTATTTAAAAATCTTAATCATTAATTTGAAGGTAAGTCAAAATTCCAATTTGATTTTTCAATCTCAGCCTTGGAAAATACACTAAAGGATGATTTTTCCCTACCATTGTATTTGTTTGTTTTCCAGAGTGGGTCGTTTGATTATCCCATTGGATGGAAGCCCCAATGGAGACCTTGTAACCGCAATCCCACAAGATTATCATGGGCGAGGTTTGGACATGGCCACAATCAACCCTCTCTACATGACCCACAAGTATCAATATGTTTATGCATGTGGGGCTCATCGACCAGCTCATTTTCCAAACATGCTAACAAAGGTAAGGTGGCATGAATCACACCACCAAAAGCATGTCACTAGAGTGAAACAGCTACATAATTGATGTTGAAAATTATGGTTAGAAATTTTTGGTAGTGAACAATGGAAACCTTTTCCTTATTTGAAATCGAGATGGCATGAGTCACCAAAAGCATGTAAAAAATGTGAAACAACTTGAGTGTATAATTCTTATTGAAAGTTTGCTATAAGAAAACTAAAAAAATTAATGTGTATGTACTCTATTTTTGGTAGTGCTAACAATGGAAATCTTTTTATTTAGTATGTCTTAATTAACTTTAGGTTTTGCAAACAATTAAACTAGTGTTAAAAATGATATGGCTGTGTGTGTGTGTGTGTTCAAGTTTTGAGAGAGTACATTTTTCTTAGCAGATCACAAAACTTAGAGACATAAAATTTTGAAGGTTTTTCTTGGGGATTTGTAGATTTTTTAAATGAAATATAACTAAAAACTAGTAAATATTACAATTTTGCAAAAAAAAAAATGTCATCAAGAGTGTAAAAAACAGAAATGTTGCAGATCCTAGGTTTTTATTTATGTGGACACTGGGGGGGGGGGGGGGGGGGGGGGGGGGTGACAGAGGGAGAGAGAGAGAGAGAGAGAGAGAGAGAGAGATTAATGTGTTGCTGTGTTTGGAACTGTGTAGGCGGATGTTGTGAATAAAACAACTGTGAATTGGTATGAAGAGGGTGGGATTCCAAGTGAGCCTTTCTTTGTGCCCCGACCAGGCGCTACTGCTGAAGATGATGGTAAGCGCACAAGAACTTCCCCTCATTGGCATTTGCATTAATTACCTCTAACCACCATTAATTACCTCTAAATAACACACACACACACACACACACACACACATTTCCAACTCTATGACCTCTATGGTAAGCACAAGAACTTCCCCTCATTTGCATTTGCATTAATTACCGCTAACCACCATTGCAATACTTATCAAAAACACACACACACACACACAGATTTCCAACTCTGTGAACCTTTATTTTGATCCTTCCCCCACAGGTGTTGTGCTGTCCATTGTGAGCGACAACAAGGGGAGCTCCTTTGTGGTGGTGTTGGATGGGCCCACCTTCACCGAGATTGCACGTGCTCCTCTTCCACATGGCCTCCCATACGGCCTCCATGGCTGTTGGGTTCCCAATTAGAAGTGAACCACCACACAATCCATTTCATGATATGATTCATGAAGTGAAAATATTGCACAATCAATTTTATGGTATGATTAGTAATATGATTGATGAGCAATTAACCATATGTAATATGTGCATGAATACAACCAAGTGCAAGGTAAGGCAAAGATCCTCAAGCACCAAACATAATCTAAAGAAGACACATTTTTAGCCTAGCTCTGCACTACTTGCCAATACATCATCAAAATACACCGCCCTTGTAATACAAGAAGCCTACTTCAAACTACACTTGAAAATCCCCCACTCAAAATATATATAAAGTCCAGTATTTTTTTCTCAAAATTCATCTCTCTCTCTCTCTCTCTCTCTCTCTCTCTCTCTCTCACACACACACACACAATACTTGAGAGGTTCTCAATCAATGCAATGCTCATATTTTGTATCATTTTGTGATAATGTTGGTGCAAATTACACACATGAACATGTATCTTAAGATGAAAGAATAATAATTTTAATTGAGTGTGAAATAGTACAAACCATAGATTGATTGCAAGCAACAGGATTCACAAGCATGCAAAGTTTGTGGGAGCATTACACTTGCATCAAAAGTGATCACCATCGGGATGGCCAAAGGTCAGGAGCGAACGATAAAAATTTAAAAATGAAGCACGCTCCCGTAGGTGGACTATGACTATAAGGCTATTACATGGTGATATAAATTTAATGTTTTGAATAACACATACAATATGATTCCAACCTACTAGTAAATTGTGATATGAGCACAATGTTGTATATATCAACATATATGGTGTTATTACATAGTGATAGGTTCATTGTTCTATGAATCATTCAACATCAATGTTGTACATTTCATTCAACAGTTGCTTATTCTGAAGAAACACTATATATTCATGTGCAAGTCCCACATCAATCACTACAACACCAACAGCTAGGTGATTGTACATAAATATATAGTGCAAATTCATTTACTTCTTTTTTTGGTTGGATTACATGCCCACATCCACATCTGGGCAATGTGATAGGATAGTCACTCACACAAGGGCCTTGCAATTACCCATCTACATAACAAAATACTTTGAAGTATTAAGGTAGTATTAAACTTCTAGTAAAAAATGCTATGAAATACTAAATAGCAATTAACGGCTGAATATAGTAGAAAAGCATCATAGATGGGGTTTCCACTCCCAAACTAGACATTATCAAAAACCAAAAGGCTCTTAGAAACAAATGGAGTATTGGAGTCCATCTCATTATTCTGCCATTTTGGTTTAATTATTGTGCTATTAAAGATCTTACTTCTTGTGAGTGTTGCCTATGTACATCATATGCCATATTTGCTTTTACGCTCTCAGAGACGTGTCATGGTGCAAAGCTTCTTTGCTAGTTGTCTTTTAACGATACCAACTACAATTAAGGAGAAATTAAGGTCCCATCACTACAATATAGTGTTGATGACACCAACTACCGTTTAAAAGTTCAAATTGAAGGTTATCATGTGCTCTTATCAGCTTTTAAATATCATCATTTGTACTGGTGTTCATCCTCCATGAACATCAATACCAACAAGGAAAGCTAGTATTAATTGTTGTCGACCATATTTTGACTAAGAAATGCTCTTTGTGCCATTACAATAAGTAAGAAAAGTATTGTGCTGATAATGGTTGAGCATTTCTCCATAGCTGCAGCTATGCTAAGGAAGGATGTTGGATATCAATGCTCCACTCTCATATTGCGATGTCCAAGTAGAAGCTAGCTCATGTATGTAGAGACCCCATTACGAGTAGCCACGGTCGAGTACTCCGAGCATGCAACACCCATGTATCCACATGGGATAGTGGCTTGGGAGAGTAATAAACTTTGATAGATTTGGCACACTACAGAATAGGCTACATGCTAAACTTGGCCACTATCTTCATGATAGTCTACTGATATGGTATATAGACTTTACTCTTAGTCGTCATGAACGAAAATTGGGCACAATGGAAACCCAAATGGTTTCGAGTGGACTCCTAGTGTTTTATTGACCCGTCTACGTGAGACAATCATATTGACCCAGTCACACCCACCACACCATGATGTAAAGGAATACTGGGATCAAACATGTTACACGTGTACTATTTATGTAGTCGCATTCCATCCCATCCACACTAGTTATCTACCTTACTATCTATTGCATCATAGCTTCTCTTAGCACATAGCCATCAATCCGAGCTGTTCCAAACCAACCAAAACACCCTTCACAAGAGCATGTGAAGCTTAGCCATATATTATATCGCATTAGTGATACAATAGTGTTCTCCATCAGTGTTAATGTGCAGCTTGAGCTAAAGTTTTGTGATGTGAAAGGTTCTACTTTTTGCGAGTATATGTCGCACGTTGAATCCTCTTACATAGGTCGTAATGAGGACTCCAAGGAGTGCTCTCTCATGGCATGGTCTAGTTGAAGGCGCTTGTGTTTCCTCATAAAAAAGCTGTGAGAAGCATTTGACCATGGTCATCACACCTTTGCCTTCTCATGAGTTTGATCATGGTCATCACACCTTTTCCCTTTCATGAGCTTGATCATGGTCAAAACACCTTATTAGTCCATGCACCTAGTGTTCCAAGGGGTAGACAACTACTGCTGGAATCAGAGTTCACAAGATGTTTAGATGATGTGTTACCATTCCATTGAGAGGGCAAGCAATGAGCCTTGAAGGTTAACCAAAAAGATTAAAAGAAAAAAAAAATCCTTATATCCCCTCATTTTTAGCGCACAGATTCTCTATGTGGGCTACAAGCTGCTTGGCAAGGCTAAGAAGCTTCAAGTTGTCTTGTTGCATCTGCAGACATGTTTGACAAGAACTTTTCATGGTATCAACTTTCTGAAAACCTTGGCATATTACTCTAGCTTGCCACCTCCTCTGCATGACCTCCACTTCGTTAAGGCTACAGATCAAACAGAAATAGATAGAAAAAAGTGGTTAGTACTCTCTCTCTCTCTCTCTCTCTCTCTCTCTCTCTCTCTCTCTCTCTCTCATTTTACCTAGTAGCATTAGCTTCCCACCCTCCCTAGTTGCTGCTTCCGGATGCCCCCTACTGATGTATTGTGGGGCTAGATACTTACCTTCAGTTCTTTCTTTTCTTTTCCAGACAGTGTATCAGATGTCACATGGTTGTAACTTTGGTCTCATAGGTCACTTTGGCCTTTTGAAGACGTTAATATAACATTTCATTTCTCTCTCTCTCTCAAGGATGCCCACCATGCACAAGTAGGTTTTCAGCGAGACAACTTTACATGGGAAGACATTTTCACATTCAGGGCGCTCCTTCAGAAGGCCAGGCACGCAAACGAGAAAATGTGTTGCTACTTGCAGGTTTTGCAAAAAAAAATTAATTCAGACCCGCGAGCCAGGCTGATTAGCGATATGACAGATCTACTCTAGCAGAGAGAGTAGTCTTCATCTTGTTCTTTGCACATGATATTGTACATGGTACTGGGCTTGGAAACACACTTGGATGCACTGACATTTTTGTCAAGAGGGACCTTACAAAAACCAAGGTTAAGGTCTTTAACAAAGGCCCTGGGGAATGCATAAGGATTGGATTCCTTCACATTCAGCCCAAAGGCTGTGGACATTGAAGGCATATATTCACCACTTGGGGTGGTCTTTTAGCAACCAAAATTCAGCAACCCACAACTGCAATCACAATAATGTCTCCTGCAAACTTCCAACAGGTATAGACTAAGACCCCTCTTTTCAACCTTTCTTTTCGACCAACACGCAGCAGCCTTGTCTGCAGCATGCTTTTGGGCAGTTGATTTTCCATCTCTGAAGTGGAGCTAGGTTTTAAAAATCCATTATGATGTCCCATCTCCCATGCAGCAAGAACTCCATATAGCACGTTATTCTAGCTGAATCTGCAGCTTGACCTCTCCATACAGATGTTTCATTTCAGTTGATCAAAATTTAGTGTGTGCACCAGCAAGATGCAGTACAAGGCTGACTGGAGCTACCAGCTGGTCTTAATCCTACACCCGGTACCTTGCTTCAAGAGGTGGAAACTGCTAGTATGTGTTACACAATACATCGCATAACACTGGCTCTCCTTTTCTTTTATGGGAAAAAGATCCTTCTATTAGTTAACAAAAACCAGCCACGAAGGGCTGAATACAACCAAGAGGTGACTAGATACAAACTCGCCTCCATGTAGAGGGCAAGGATCAAAGAATCAAGAGGTGGAGAAAGATGCACTTCTCCTCCGGCTGGCCGCTCTATGAGGAGAAGGCTATCTCATACAGGGGGAGGGAATAACCACATAGGTGGTCTGTAATGCCAAGTGGGCTCACCACCTCTATATGTGAGAAAAGGGCCAGGTTGCTAGAGCCTCAAGAAGGCTCCCCGCCACTTGCGCATGGGGTCAGAGCCACCTTGCAACTTCCCCCACTGGCCACGGAGGGTATGAATGATGTCGAGCCAAATGCTCCTAATGGATTCTGCACATGGAGTGTGGGTGCCTTCGATGGCTTCGTTGCATCGACCTCTGCAGATGTGCCAAGTTGCAATGCTGCTACGAATCTCCCATCTCTGGCAGAAACTCGGAGTCCAATGATCGCTAGATGGGGCTGCGACTGGTTCTGCCAAAATGCAAACATGAGAGACCTGAAGGGCTAGGCCCCACCTTCCTCCTCATAAGCCGTGACACACTCAGCCTTAGTGGCCCGAGCGATAGTGCCCCATGAAATGATATGGGTTATGGCCTTGTCCATTGTGAAAATGCAAAGAATCTACTACCAAACCTACTAAGCTTTCAGACAATCCCAAAGACAATGTCGCTGAGACCCCTGAGGGTGGCCACACTCGGACAAGCTACTGGTCGACCGCCAAACTCCTGTGTGCCAGCAACCAAAGAAAGAGGGTGATCTTTCGAGGCCGAAATTATCCCAGAGCCTCTTCCAAAAAATGTAAGAGAAATTCTTGTGAGAGGCTCTGTGACTGCCCATGTATTGCTGCTACCGGGGTGCCTTCGACCTCAAGCATCTGGATCCTGCGGCCTAGCCGTGTGGTGTATGCAAAGAACGGGGTAACCAGCGTCTCCTCCCTGTCAGCAGGATCACGCAGAGTCCACTCCCTTGGGTCCCACAAGAGGCACGTGAGGGACCGGGTCTCCCAAATCCATAAACGCATGAGTTTCTTCCTGGCCACCTTGGCCGGAAGAGATTCATGTGCCACTCATGTGCTCCACCCCAGACCTAGCAACGTTGGGTTATGGTCAAAGACGACAGACGACATACGACATCTTCCTGTCAAATCCCCACGGATCCCCTCGTGATCGATCTTGGTTCGAAACTCGAATCCTGCAAACAAACGAGCAAACAACAAACAAGGGGGTGCAGGCCTGACTCACCTCTCCCAACCATGACAGCCGTGGGCAAGCCCACAGTCTTGGCTGTCCCCACCGAGCCACGAGCTGAGCTAACTAGGATGACGTACCGACCAATCTCCTCCTCGCGGCGTCCCATACCACCACGAAGCTGCCCTCGCGGGCCTCGAGACTGTTGCCGACCTCGGCTGCATAAAGCAAGTGCACGTCTGCACTAGATCCAGACTCCAAGACCATAGAGCTCTCACAAACTCGCGAGACTCTCTATAATACAATAACTAACCTTGGCCACCCTTTTATAGGCTCTTGGCCGGTCATCGGGCGTCCACACTTGGCCGCCCGCCCGTCCATACTTGAGTGCCCGCTTGTTAGTATTTCCCTAACTCAGCTTGTCAATCAGCCACCTTGACAGACAATGCCAACACTGGGGTGGTGAGGTTGGTGATCTCTATCAACATAATCATCTTTCTTAATTACACTAATGTAGATTATCCAAATCTTTCCATCCTTCATTTTTCTTAATCCTGTGTGTGTGTGTGTGTGTGTGTGTGTGTGTGTGTGTGTGTGTGTGTGTGTGTGTGTGTGTGTGTGTTGAAGTAGTAAGTAAGAGTACATGTTTGCTTGCATGCATTATTATAAAATCAAATTGTTAATTAGGTCACAAAATTGAATTGTTAATTAGGTCACAAACTTAAATAAACTTTCCATTGCATTTTATACTAGTTAGTAGGTGTTGTTGAGTGATTAAATTATTATTAGTGTCAACCTTCATTCTAAATTCTTATGAGTGATTAAATTAGCAGTGATTAAATTATTATTAGTGCCAATCTTTATTCTATATTATTATTAGTGTCAACCTTCATTCTCAATGGTTTGCTAATTAATCACTTCTATTTTTCCAAATGTATTAGATTGGGTGATGGAAGAGTTGTTTGTTTCACGGAGACAATCAAGGGTTCAATACAAATCAACCCTGATACATTAGAGACCATGGGAAAATTTGAATATGATGATAAGGCAGGGGTAAGACTAATTTGTGGTTCTGAATATCTTCTCCTTTAATAGCCCTTTACTACACTAAAAAATGGGATTATTGACCCTTTTTGTTTTCCTAATTGACATGTAGGGACTTATTCACACTCCCCATCCTTTTGTGAATGAAGAAGAGTTCATCACATTGTTACCGGATTTACTCAATCCAGGTTACACTATTGTGAGGATGGAAGCCGGAACAAATACTCGCAAAGTCTTGGGAAGAGTGAGTTAAAATTAAAGTAGTATTTTCAATCAGAAAATATGAAAATATTAGTGCCCATTGTGTATAATATTAAAATGAAAGTATATAAATATAGTATTTTCAATCAAAAAATATGAAAATATTAGTGCTCATTGTGTATAGTATGTTAGTCAACTCTTGAAATAAATTAATGAATGGATGGTATGGATGATTTTCTCTGACTACTCATTATTAGACATATGCCTGATGGTATGGATGATTTTCTCTGACTACTCATTATTAGACATATGCCTGCACACATGTACACATCTCGTTGTCTCATGCATTCATGAATAATAGGTGATACACTTAACATGAAAATAAGCTCCCTTTAACCTTGTGTGTGAATGGGGTGCTTATTTTTTCAAGTGGATAAATCTCAAGCTACTTGTAGGATGGGAGATGTGCAAATGGCCCCATGTGCCTTATGCACATGCTATATCCTTAGAGTATGTAAATGTGTGTGTGTGTGTGTGTGGAGAGAGAGAGAGAGAGAGCTCAGTATGTGTATGTTGATGGTAATTGAATGCTTAACACAAGACTAAATAATATATCTATCTTTTCTAGGCGAAATGTAGAGAGCTCAGTGTATGTATATGCTGATGGTATTTGAATGCTTAACACAAGACTAAATATTCTACCTATCTTTTCTAGGTGAAATGTAGAGGAAAATCTGTTGGATGGGTTCACTCTTTCCCTGTCACAGAGAACTATATCATAGTGCCAGAGATCTCCCTCAAATACTCCATGGTGAATCTGCTCAAGAGTGAACCTTGCCCTTACTTCAAGTTTGATTGGGAACCACACTATGAAGCCTTCATCCATGTGGTGGATAGAAAGACAGGAAAAGAGGTAACGAAATGTGTAGAAGTGCTAGGACAAGTCATGTCTTATATCAAATTATTCAAAACCATTCCAAAGACTTCATTCAGTAACTTAATCTAATAATAACATTTATACATTTTCATATTAAATTTGCAATGATCTAAGAATAAGATTAGCATTGCATTTATACATTTTAATATTAAATTTGCAATGATCTAATAATAAGGTTAGGCATTGCATTTATACACATTTGCAAATAACATGTTTTATTATTTTCATATTAAATTTTCAATATTACATGTGTGTATTAATATTTGTGTGTGTCATGCATATTACATTATTGATATTCATATAAACAAATGCTAAGACTTGTCGTTGCATTTATATGCATTTGCAAAGTAGCATGTTTTATTGTTTTTATATTAAATTTGTAATATAATATGGTTGTTGGATGTTACTCATATACTTGCTTAATCACACCATTGTTTATCTTGACATAAACAACTAAATTTCTACATTTGCAAATTAACATGTTTTATTATTTTCATATTGAGTTAGCATGATATGGTTTGCTTAAGGTTACTCATCATACACTCATACACTTCGCAAATAACACCATTGTTTATAATTAAGAGATTCATATTACAATTTGGAGAATGACATAAACAAATAATAAGATTTGTCATTGTGTTTGTGTGTGTGCACATATTACATGTGCTAATTCAAGGTATGGGCTACCCTTAAATATAAACTAATCTATATGATGACATGCTTGCATGCAGATAACAAGTGTGCAGGTACCACCATTTGTTACATTTCACTTCATAAATGGATATGAGGATGTTGATGAGGCCACAGGAAAAGCACGAGTGATTGCAGATTGTTGTGAGCACATGGGGAAGCCAACCATACTCGAGCGCATGCGACTTGATGCTCTACGAGAGGACCCGAAGGATAACATCCCGGATGCTAGGTTTCTCCTCTAGCTTTATAACATTGTGTGTATGCATGCATGCATGCATGCATGTATGCGAATCTAAAGTCTAGTAGGGTAGTTAGTTAACATAGACATATAAAGCCCCAGCTTTCCTATATTGATGAACCTAATTTATTTAAAAATCTTAATCATTAATTTGAAGGTAAGTCAAAATTCCAATTTGATTTTTCAATCTCAGCCTTCGAAAATACACTAAAGGATGATTTTTCCCTACCATTGGATTTGTTTGTTTTCCAGAGTGGGTCGTTTGATTATCCCATTGGATGGAAGCCCCAATGGAGACCTTGTAACCGCAATCCCACAAGATTATCATGGGCGAGGTTTGGACATGGCCACAATCAACCCTCTCTACATGACCCACAAGTATCAATATGTTTATGCATGTGGGGCTCATCGACCAGCTCATTTTCCAAACATGCTAACAAAGGTAAGGTGGCATGAATCACACCACCAAAAGCATGTCACTAGAGTGAAACAGCTACATAATTGATGTTGAAAATTATGGTTAGAAATTTTTGGTAGACAATGGAAACCTTTTCCTTATGTGAAATCAAGATGGCATGAGTCACCAAAAGCATGTAAAAAATGGGAAAAAACTTGAGTGTATAATTCTTATTGAAAGTTTGCTATAAGAAAACTAAAAAATTTAATGTGTATGTACTCTATTTTTGGTAGTGGCTAACAATGGAAATCTTTTTATTTAGTATGTCTTAATTAACTTTAGGTTTTGCAAACAATTAAACTAGTGTTAAAAATGATATGGCTGTGTGTGTGTGTGTGTGTGTGTGTGTGTGTGTGTGTGTGTGAGTGTTTAAGTTTTTTGAGAGTATATTTTTCTTAGCAGATCACAAAACTTAGAGGCATAAAATCTTGAAGGTTTTTCTTGGGGATTTGTAGATTTTTTTAAATGAAATATAACTAAAAACTAGTAAATATTACAATTTTGCCAAAAAAAAATGTCATTAAGAGTGTAAAAAACAGAAATGTTGCAGATCCTAGGTTTTTATTTATGTGGACACTGCCACAACACGTGTGTAGAGAGAGAGAGAGAGAGAGAGAGAGAGAGAGAGAGATTAATGTGTTGCTGTGTTTGGAACTGTGTAGGCGGATCTTGTGAATAAAACAACTGTGAATTGGTATGAAGAGGGTGGGATTCCAAGTGAGCCTTTCTTTGTGCCCCGACCAGGCGCTACTGCTGAAGATGATGGTAAGCGCACAAGAACTTCCCCCTCATTGGCATTTGCATTAATTACCTCTAACCACCATTAATTACCTCTAAATAACACACACACACACACACACACATTTCCAACTCTATGACCTCTATGGTAAGCACAAGAACTTCCCCTCATTTGCATTTGCATTAATTACCGCTAACCACCATTGCAATACTTATCAAAAACACACACACACACACACAGATTTCCAACTCTGTAAACCTTTATTTTGATCCTTCCCCCACAGGTGTTGTGCTGTCCATTGTGAGCGACAACAAGGGGAGCTCCTTTGTGGTGGTGTTGGATGGGCCCACCTTCACCGAGATTGCACGTGCTCCTCTTCCACATGGCCTCCCATACGGCCTCCATGGCTGTTGGGTTCCCAATTAGAAGTGAAGCACCACACAATCCATTTCATGATATGATTCATGAAGTGAAAATATTGCACAATCAATTTTATGGTATGATTAGTAATATGATTGATGAGCAATTAACCATATGTAATATGTGCATGAATACAACCAAGTGCAAGGTAAGGCAAAGATCCTCAAGCACCAAACATAATCTAAAGAAGACACATTTTTAGCCTAGCTCTGCACTACTTGCCAATACATCATCAAAATACACCGCCCTTGTAATACAAGAAGCCTACTTCAAACTACACTTGAAAATCCCCCACTCAAAATATATATAAAGTCCAGTATTTTTTTCTCAAAATTCATCTCTCTCTCTCTCTCTCTCTCTCTCTCTCTCTCACACACACACACACAATACTTGAGAGGTTCTCAATCAATGCAATGCTCATATTTTGTATCATTTTGTGATAATGTTGGTGCAAATTACACACATGAACATGTATCTTAAGATGAAAGAATAATAATTTTAATTGAGTGTGAAATAGTACAAACCATAGATTGATTGCAAGCAACAGGATTCACAAGCATGCAAAGTTTGTGGGAGCATTACACTTGCATCAAAAGTGATCACCATCGGGATGGCCAAAGGTCAGGAGCGAACGATAAAAATTTAAAAATGAAGCACGCTCCCGTAGGTGGACTATGACTATAAGGCTATTACATGGTGATATAAATTTAATGTTTTGAATAACACATACAATATGATTCCAACCTACTAGTAAATTGTGATATGAGCACAATGTTGTATATATCAACATATATGGTGTTATTACATAGTGATAGGTTCATTGTTCTATGAATCATTCAACATCAATGTTGTACATTTCATTCAACAGTTGCTTATTCTGAAGAAACACTATATATTCATGTGCAAGTCCCACATCAATCACTACAACACCAACAGCTAGGTGATTGTACATAAATATATAGTGCAAATTCATTTACTTCTTTTTTTGGTTGGATTACATGCCCACATCCACATCTGGGCAATGTGATAGGATAGTCACTCACACAAGGGCCTTGCAATTACCCATCTACATAACAAAATACTTTGAAGTATTAAGGTAGTATTAAACTTCTAGTAAAAAATGCTATGAAATACTAAATAGCAATTAACGGCTGAATATAGTAGAAAAGCATCATAGATGGGGTTTCCACTCCCAAACTAGACATTATCAAAAACCAAAAGGCTCTTAGAAACAAATGGAGTATTGGAGTCCATCTCATTATTCTGCCATTTTGGTTTAATTATTGTGCTATTAAAGATCTTACTTCTTGTGAGTGTTGCCTATGTACATCATATGCCATATTTGCTTTTACGCTCTCAGAGACGTGTCATGGTGCAAAGCTTCTTTGCTAGTTGTCTTTTAACGATACCAACTACAATTAAGGAGAAATTAAGGTCCCATCACTACAATATAGTGTTGATGACACCAACTACCGTTTAAAAGTTCAAATTGAAGGTTATCATGTGCTCTTATCAGCTTTTAAATATCATCATTTGTACTGGTGTTCATCCTCCATGAACATCAATACCAACAAGGAAAGCTAGTATTAATTGTTGTCGACCATATTTTGACTAAGAAATGCTCTTTGTGCCATTACAATAAGTAAGAAAAGTATTGTGCTGATAATGGTTGAGCATTTCTCCATAGCTGCAGCTATGCTAAGGAAGGATGTTGGATATCAATGCTCCACTCTCATATTGCGATGTCCAAGTAGAAGCTAGCTCATGTATGTAGAGACCCCATTACGAGTAGCCACGGTCGAGTACTCCGAGCATGCAACACCCATGTATCCACATGGGATAGTGGCTTGGGAGAGTAATAAACTTTGATAGATTTGGCACACTACAGAATAGGCTACATGCTAAACTTGGCCACTATCTTCATGATAGTCTACTGATATGGTATATAGACTTTACTCTTAGTCGTCATGAACGAAAATTGGGCACAATGGAAACCCAAATGGTTTCGAGTGGACTCCTAGTGTTTTATTGACCCGTCTACGTGAGACAATCATATTGACCCAGTCACACCCACCACACCATGATGTAAAGGAATACTGGGATCAAACATGTTACACGTGTACTATTTATGTAGTCGCATTCCATCCCATCCACACTAGTTATCTACCTTACTATCTATTGCATCATAGCTTCTCTTAGCACATAGCCATCAATCCGAGCTGTTCCAAACCAACCAAAACACCCTTCACAAGAGCATGTGAAGCTTAGCCATATATTATATCGCATTAGTGATACAATAGTGTTCTCCATCAGTGTTAATGTGCAGCTTGAGCTAAAGTTTTGTGATGTGAAAGGTTCTACTTTTTGCGAGTATATGTCGCACGTTGAATCCTCTTACATAGGTCGTAATGAGGACTCCAAGGAGTGCTCTCTCATGGCATGGTCTAGTTGAAGGCGCTTGTGTTTCCTCATAAAAAAGCTGTGAGAAGCATTTGACCATGGTCATCACACCTTTGCCTTCTCATGAGTTTGATCATGGTCATCACACCTTTTCCCTTTCATGAGCTTGATCATGGTCAAAACACCTTATTAGTCCATGCACCTAGTGTTCCAAGGGGTAGACAACTACTGCTGGAATCAGAGTTCACAAGATGTTTAGATGATGTGTTACCATTCCATTGAGAGGGCAAGCAATGAGCCTTGAAGGTTAACCAAAAAGATTAAAAGAAAAAAAAAATCCTTATATCCCCTCATTTTTAGCGCACAGATTCTCTATGTGGGCTACAAGCTGCTTGGCAAGGCTAAGAAGCTTCAAGTTGTCTTGTTGCATCTGCAGACATGTTTGACAAGAACTTTTCATGGTATCAACTTTCTGAAAACCTTGGCATATTACTCTAGCTTGCCACCTCCTCTGCATGACCTCCACTTCGTTAAGGCTGCAGATCAAACAGAAATAGATAGAAAAAAGTGGTTAGTACTCTCTCTCTCTCTCTCTCTCTCTCTCATTTTACCTAGTAGCATTAGCTTCCCACCCTCCCTAGTTGCTGCTTCCGGATGCCCCCTACTGATGTATTGTGGGGCTAGATACTTACCTTCAGTTCTTTCTTTTCTTTTCCAGACAGTGTATCAGATGTCACATGGTTGTTGAAGACGTTAATATAACATTTCATTTCATTTTCATTTCTCTCTCTCTCTCAAGGATGCCCACCATGCCTCAAGTAGGTTTTCAGCGAGACAACTTTACATGGGAAGACATTTTCACATTCAGGGCGCTCCTTCAGAAGGCCAGGCACGCAAACGAGAAAATGTGTTGCTACTTGCAGGTTTTACAAAAAAAATTGATTCAGACCCGCGAGCCAGGCTGATTAGCGATATGACAGATCTACTCTAGCAGAGAGAGTAGTCTTCATCTTGTTCTTTGCACACGATATTGTACATGGTACTGGGCTTGGAAACACACTTGGATGCACTGACATTTTTGTCAAGAGGGACCTTACAAAAACCAAGGTTAAGGTCTTTAACAAAGGCCCTGGGGAATGCATAAGGATTGGATTCCTTCACATTCAGCACAAAGGCTGTGGACATTGAAGGCATATATTCACCACTTGGGGTGGTCTTTTAGCAACCAAAATTCAGCAACCCACAACTGCAATAATAATGTCTCCTGCAACAACAGGTATAGACTAAGACCCTTTCAACCTTTCTTTTCGACCAACACGCAGCAGCCTTGTCTGCAGCACGCTTTTTCTAAAGTGGAGCTAGGTTTTAAAAATCCATTATGATGTCCCATCTCCCATGCAGCAAGCCCTCCATATAGCACGTTATTCTAGCTGAATCTGCAGCTTGACCTCTCCATACAGATGTTTCATTTCAGTTGATCAAAATTTAATGCGTGCACCAGCAAGATGCAGTACAAGGCTGACTGGAGCTACCAGCTGGTCTTAATCCTACACCCGGTACCTTGCTTCAAGAGGTGGAAACTCCTAGTATGTGTTACACAATACATCGCATAACACTGGCTCTCCTTTTCTTTTATGGGAAAAAGATCCTTCTATTAGTTAACAAAAACCAGCCACGAAGGGCTAAATACAACGAAGAGGTGGCTAGATACAAACTCGCCTCCATGTAGAGGGCAAGGATCAAAGAATCAAGAGGTGGAGAAAGATGCACTTCTCCTCCGGCTGGCCGCTCTATGAGGAGAAGGCTATCTCATACAGGGGGAGGGAATAACCACATAGGTGGTTTGTAATGCCAAGTGGGCTCACCACCTCTATCTGTGAGAAAAGGGCCAAGTTGCTAGAGCCTCAAGGAGGCTTCCCGCCGCTTGCGCATGCGGTCATAGCCACCTTGCAACTTCCCCCACTGGCGGGTATGAATGATGTCGAGCCAAATGCTCCTAATGGATTCTGCACATGGAGTGTGGGTGCCTTCGATGGCTTCGTTGCATCGACCTCTGCAGATGTGCCAAGTTGCAATGCTGCTACAAATCTCCCATCTCTGGCAGGAACTCGGAGTCCAATGATCGCTAGATGGGGCTGCGACTGGTTCTGCCAAAATGCAAACGTGAGAGACCTGAAGGGCTAGGCCCCACCTTCCTCCTCATAAGCCGTGACACACTCAGCCTTCGTGGCCTGAGCGATAGTGCCCCATGAAATGATATGGGTCGAGGCCTTGTCCATCGTGAAAATGCAAAGAATCTACTACCAAACCTACTAAGCTTTCAGACAATGTCGCTGAGACCCCTAAGGGTGGCCTCACTCGGACAAGCTACTGGTCGACCGCCAAACTCCTGTGTGCCAGCAACCAAAGAAAGAGGGTGATCTTTCGAGGCCGAAATTATCCCAGAGCCTCTTCCAAAAAATCTGAGAGAAATTGTTGTGAGAGGCCTTGTGACTGCCCGTGTATTGCTGCTGCCGGGGTGCCTTCGACCTCGGGCATCTCGATCCTGCGGCCTAGCCGTGTGGTGTATGCAAAGAACGGGGTAACCAGCGTCTCCCCCCTGTCAGCAGGATCACGCAGAGGCCACTCCCTTGGGTCCCACAAGAGGCACGTGAGGGACCAGGTCTCCCAAATCCATAAACGCATGAGTTTCTTCCTGGCCACCTTGGCCGGAAGAGATTCATGTGCCACTCATGTGCTCCACCCCAGACCTAGCAGCGTTGGGTTATGGTCAAAGACGACAGACGACAGATGACATCTTCCCGTTGCACCAAACCCTTAAGTAGTGGAGCACCCTCACCCCTACGCGTCTCTCTAATGATGCAGACTCCCCAGAAGCAGATGATTCAGGATGAGTGCATGTACATCCAAAATTCAAATGCAGAGTATCACCAAGTGCACCCTTACCACCAAGAGCCTGCAATGCATGTACCTCAAGCTCAGTACAAAGACCAATCGCTGCCACCAGGAGATGTGATGTATGTACATCCAAATGCAAAGTATCACCAAGTGCTGCACCCTCATCACCATGAGAGTGCATGTTCCATCGGTTTCCAACACCCCAAAGCCGTTTCCGTTCCATACTTGCAATGTTCACACATTTGAGAGGCGCTAGAGATGAAACTAGGTTGGGTGCCAGACCTCTAGCTCAAAACCATGAGAGTTGTCTCATGGACTCTATTCAGGGTCTAGGTGGTATTCTTCATTGGCACTAGAAGCAGTTCGTTAGAAACCATCTTCACCCTGCAGTCACGGAGGCTGTGTAACAGGGGACGGGCGGGAAGGGGGCCCGGGACGCAGGGATGCCGTCCTGAAACGGGGGGTGGGGGGGGGGCGGGGACGGCCGTCCCGTCCCCAAGGTGACGTCCCCTCCCACGTCCCCCAACAAGGGGACGGGCGTCCCGTGTCAGGGGACGGGCGGGACTCGGCGGGACGCGTAGTGGCGGAGGACATTAAGAAAAAAATTGGGCATTTTGCCCTTGCATCTCTGGCCGGCCGTGTCACATAACGTGTTTGTCTTCTGCAACGCCCTTGCGCAGGCCAGCCGCCAAGCATTGCAAGGCTCAAGTGGCAAGCCAGCTGCGCTGCAGCCTGCCCCTGCCCCCAGGCCAGAGTCTAGGGCCCAAGGGCCAAGCCTCAAAGGCCAAGGCCGGCACCAATGCTCAGCCCGCTGCTGCCTGCACAGTGCCCTCGGCCCTCTGCTTTCAACGCCCAGAACTCGAGTGAGGAGTCTCTTCAATCTTGCCTGCAGCCCAGCAGCCCAGTCTCTTCAATCTTGCCTAGCAGCCCACGACTCTAGTAGCCTATCAGGCAGCAGGCTGCAGGCTATCTCTTTTCTGGATTGTGTACTCCCATGGCACCTTTTGTTTGATGCACGTTACAGGCTCCTTAGAGTGTTGACTACTCATGACTACACTCTTTGGGGTTCATAATTTGGTTTTCCATTATATTATGGCATATGCACAGTATGTCTTATCACCTTTCCTATTTTTCGCGACATTTATATTACGACTCATGAGCCATGCCTTAGTTGTTTTCAGAGTTAAATGATCAATTTTCTTTGCTTTCTTTAAAGGGTACTTGAATATAATGAAAATACTGACAAAATATGCATTTTTTAAACACCGTCCTGGGTCCCCGTCCCTTTCCGCCATCCCCTATTTTTGGCCGTCCCCCTGTCCCGACCGTCCCCATCCCATGTTGCTGTGATGGAAGGTCCTATGGAAATCCTCCTATTGCAGGAACACAAACTTGCTTCTGGTCAGTGTAATATAGACTTGCTATTACATGAACACAAACTTGCTTTTGGTCAATGTAACAGGTCTGGGAAGATCTTATCAGGGCGCACGTTTTGGTCAGGTGCTGAGGTACCCACTATTCTTCCCTTCATTATTGGCCAAGGGATCATTATGCTTGCCGCAAGAACACAGTGGGTCATTCTTATGCAAGATGGGATGCAACTTGGCATTTTGAATGGGACTGTTGGTGGCAAAAGTTGATGGTTTCACTTTGATCACGTCTTGAATTTACAAGCACACCCTTATGAAACTACACCACATTTTCACATCTCTCTCTCTCTCTTCCCTTAAATCAAGATGAAGATAAAGACATCAATTGTGAGATTGTAATTTATAGAAGGGAAGATAAAAGAATCGGGAGCAGCAACTCCTTTGGCTAATCTCTCCGCTCCAAACAAGAGGGAAATTCTTTGTTCAAAGAAAATCTTCTGGCTCAAGTCTATGTTAACGGAGATAATTATTGATAGGGTTCATCCATGCGGCTAGGGCAGTTTCAGCTAGAACATTTTAGAACAATTGAAGATTTAAGGGACTTTAGAATAAAGGAGATACATGGGACTTGCAATTAGGCAAAGAAATTAAAAAGGAATTAATCATGTTTAAGAGAAGCTGTGATTGTTATGTTGAAAACAGAGAGAAACAGAGGTTTACAGTCTTTTATTGGAATGGTTGCAAAATATTTGAATTATATAGGTGCATGCACCTCAAAGAGAGCTTCATGCCCATATAAGAACGGATGAGTGATTCAAAAGTTATGGCCATTTAGTGCAAGGTGGTAAAGTTGTCCCAAAAACGCCTTGAAAAATAGCAATAAAAAGAGAATCAATTCCCCATGGGATTGAAGACTGAATTACACAGTTGAAAAGGGCTTTGAAATAGTTGTTAATTGTAGCCTTTGCTTCAACTCACCTGGTTGCATAATTTGTAGCCACAAGAATATAATACTTCCCTTGTGAAGAACGAGGAAGTGGACCCACAAAATCCAATCCCCACCTTTCGAATGGACCATATGTTGGAATTGGATTCAAGGGCCCAGGAACCAAGTGGTGGCACCCAAATAGTTGGCACATTTCACAACTTCCACACCACTCATAGACATCTTTGTGAAGCCAAGGCCATAAATACCATGTGTTAAGGATCTTGCGAGTTGTGTTAGCTGAGCAAGCTATCCGTTTAGATTCCTCAAGACCCACTACCCTCCTGAGAACCTTATCCTTACCTTACCTATAGAGAATGTCACCCAAAAAGGTATAAGGGTGAGCTCTCCTTTCAAGCCTCTGCTTTTGTTAAGCATTTAGTCCATGGGAAAAACAACCTTCATCTAAGCAATGTTACACATCCTCAAGCTCTAGCCATCCTGTGTCTTTTAAGACAGGAGTAAACACTTTGAGAGAAGCCAAATTAGAGTGGCTAATTCATCAGCCCTTTGATTATCCTTTCTTTTAACATGAACAACTTCACAAAAGACAACAGCTTCTTTTAACTTCATTGTCCTTTCATGAAGTTCTTGTAAATTAGGACTCCTTGCCTATTATACTCAGCCGCATTATTTGATCTAGCATTAGGAAATTCCTTATCCTTGGCCCATACCTGATTTCCTTGTGCATCAAACAAAACCATCCCCCCAACTCCACATTGCTTAGAGATGCTTAAGTCTCCTTCAAAAAGAAGGATTGAAGCTACTGGTGTGGTATCTCCAAATGAAGGAGATTCCTCATCCTTGGTCCATACCTTATTTCCTTGTGCATCAAACAAAGCTATCCCGTCAAGTCCACATTGCTTAAAAGGGCTAAAATCTCCATCAAATGAAGAATGGAAGCAATTGGTATGGTGTCTCCAAATTTTCACACATTTCTTTCTTTCTCTGTCTTTCCTCTTCCTCTTCTTGTGAGAAGATTTATAACGATAGCTCTAGTTGTTTTTTATATGACAAAAGTAAAAGAAGCCATTTTGCAAACCTCCCTACAAGATTATGTTTGCGAAACAACGCTTGCAAAGAAGGCTGGGAAGTGAGAAAGAAGAAAGGGTGAGTAAACAAATATGACCTTAATTTGTTTACTATAAACAAAAGTGACAAACCTTCTTTCTCTCACCATACTTCTCCTCTGCATCACTAAGTTGTCGGCTTGCATAGTAAACTGGCTGCATGTATCCTTGCTCTCCCTTCCGTAGGAGTATTGCATCCACTGAATGTGTGCACACTTCGATTTACATAAAAATCCTCCTCCCACCTTCGAGGGTACACAATTAGACTATGACTCATGCATTTTTTAAGCAATGCAAAAGAATGAATTAACTCTAGGCCTCAATGAAAATATACATTCTTCTTTGTAAAAATATTAATAGGAGATACCATTTCATAAAACATATCGACAAAGCGTTCATAATACTTTGCCTTTTCTAAGATTCTTCTCTTTCCTCTTACATTCGTGGGTGGTGGGAGAGAAACAATAGCCCGCACCTTCTCCCACTCCATCCCAATGCCTTCTTTTGAGATCTCTGATATGACAGCGGAGCCGTGTCCGAACACCCCGGTGCCGTGCCCTCACGCCCCCTGGCCCCCGCGCAGCTGTGCCCGAACACCGCGGTGCCATGCCCTCACGCCCGCACGGCCCCCACGCAGCCGTGCCCTCACGCCTCCCGGCCCCCCGCGGAGCCGTGCCCGAGCACCCCCTGGCCCGTCCCCTTGAGCCGTGCCCTCATGCCCCCCGGCCCCCGCGGTGCCGTGCCCGAACACCCCACCCCGGCCCCCCGTGGAGCCATGCCCGAGCACCTCCCGGCCTGCCCCCCTGAGCCGTGTCCTCACGCCCACCGGGGCCCCCGCGGTGCCGTGCCCGAACACCCCACCCCGGCCCCCGCGCAGCCATGCCCGAAGAGAACCACCTTTCTTCAGGCTATTCGGCATTTGGGAATTGAGACATCCTCTTGCATCCACAAAACATCTCAAAGACATCCTTAACTTTTCTAAGTGATCCATGTGCTTAGAATAAATGTAGAAGTCATCTAACGAAACCCTTATGATTACCCAAATACGATGCAAATACGTAACTCAAGAGGCCATGAAATGTTGTCAGTGCATTGGTCAAACCAAACCGCATGACTCTATAAGCATACATCTCCAAGGTGTGACAAATGATGTCTTCTTTTGATTTTTCGTCTAGATTTTAACTTGAAAATATTTAAAGTATCCATCACACATTGAACATAGTTCATAACTTGCAACTTATTAAAAAAATCTCATCAAGAAATGGTAGAGGAGTAATGTTGTATCACACCTTTTTGTCTCCTTGGAGAATCAGATCACCTCTCTTCTATTTTTGAATTGCTTTCACCTTGTGGAGTCATAATCTTCCCAAAACTAAAGGGAAAGCCCTAATATTGGGCTTGGTAGAAATCACCAAAAAAGTAGTAGATACAGAAATACCACATACATTTTCTTCCAAGTTTTTAACCACTCCTAAGTTCTTCACCCTAGTGTTATCAACAAGCTTGATTCGATATGGAGAATTTAGAGAAAATAGTTTCAAATTTGCAACTCTTTCTTTGTCTTCTCACTCAAACATTGATGGATATCCCTCCATCTATATATGCGTTGGAAATGAATTGACCATCAATAAGAACATCTACCACTCTTACATCATCTCCTACATCTGTCCACCTTTTGAGCCATTAGAGTCCCATCACTCTTCTTCTTCTTTTTCTTTGCCTCCCTTATACTAGCCATTTTACCCCATTTTCTTCCAAGTTTTTAACCACTCCTAAGTTCTTCACCCTAGTGTTATCAACAAGCTTGATTTGATATGGAGAATTTATAGAAAATAGTTTCAAATTTGCAACTCTTTCTTTGTCTTCTCACTCATACATTGATGGATATCCCTCCATCTATATATGCTTTGGAAATGAATTGGCCATCAATAAGAACATCTACCACTGTTACATCATCTCCTACGTCTGTCCACCTTTAAAGCCATTAGAGTCCATCACTCTTCTTCTTCTTTTTCTTTGCCTCCCTTATACTAGCCAATTTATCCCATTTTCTTCCAAGTTTTTAACCACTCCTAAGTTCTTCATGAAACCGGCCTGACGGGCGGTGAAACAAACACTCGCACATAAAACACTTCAACGCCATTGAAGACCTAGAAAAGGAAAACAAACAAGGGGAGCTAGAGTGCTCCTGCAAACAGTACACGGATACCGATTGGCCCCAAAACGCAGTGGCGCCCCTTGCGGTATTTCTTTAATTGATTATAAGAGCTTTGATAACAATAAGACTGGGAACTCAGCCGCCGTCACAGTAGAACCCTTGAAGCCTGCAAAGAACGTGCATCATGGCTTCTTGTCCACACGGCATCCACAAACAAATCCAGCCATTGTTCACATCGAAAGACTCTCTCACTATGAGTCTCCATACAGAAGCTTTCTCCCATGATCGGGGCTGCCACAACCATCCATAGCCTCTCACACTATGAACAGTATCACACCCTGACACATCCAGTGCTTCTGCATCACAACACAGACTCCCAAACTGTCTCTCAAAAGAGAACTCGTATCACAGCACAGCATACCATACAGTCGACACACCTGTATCAACCTTCTCTACCTTCCAAGGGTATATCCATCTCTATCATCGATTCCTTGTCCCCTGTCCAATCAATAGCAAGGCTGTACCATACATGTGTCCATTCCTGTACATTCTACCTGCATGTGACCTATCTCCTGGAGAAACCCAAAAACATGTTTCTTCGAGAAACCTACGACTTGTTTCCACATGAAACCCTTAGGCTTGTTTCCCTTTGAAACTTCTGTCCTGTTTCCATACAGAACCATTCATGGCACCATTCAACAACAGCGCCAACAACGGCATACATCAAGTTACCTGTTCCCTCATGAAACATCTGGCAACATAGAGATGCCCATAGCTGTAGGTCCCTCTGTTCCTTTCTAGCAGGAAGAGAACAATCTGCTCCATGAGCACACAGCCATGCGAGCTTGCATCACTCCCATGCCCAGAAACATAACCAAATGACCTGTACTTGCAGCCAGAAACCCAAGTACATAGCTGAATTTGCAGCCAAACAAAAACAGCCCATAAACTATCCCAAAACAGTCCCGGCTATGCGCCTCCTTCTGCCCGCCTCCTTCCAAGAGAAAGAGAGCGTGAGAATCTGTTGGCTGGGCGCTTTTTGCAGCCAGCCCACCAGCCTCTCTTCCAAGCCAGTAAAGCACGTGTCTATGCTGCATCTGCCCGCCCAGACCTTCCTGCAGGCCTATCCACTTTTCAGCAGAGAGAAAGAAAGAGAGAGAGAGAGAGAGAGAGAAAGCAGTACTGGCTGTCCCCACGTGTACGCCTCTGTTTCTCCTGCAGTCCCCTCTTTCCAAGAGAGCCTCCCATGCCCTGTTCAGTCCAACGCCTCTACAGTTGTGCGCTTCCTATGGCTGCCTGCAGCCCATCGCTTACTTCCATGAGAGAGAGAGAGAAGCACGAGAAAACCTGCTCTCCGTCCAGCCCAACCTGCAGTCCAGCCCTGTTCGTACACTGTATCAGCAGTCGTACAATATTGTACCTGCTGTCGTACCTGCCTGCGCTGACTGTACCAGCAACTGCAGCCGCCGCCAGTACCTCTAGCATCCGTACGCTGTACCTGCAGCAGCAGCCGTACAGATCTGCATGAGTTCTCCTGTGCGCAGCCAACATAAGCCGTCCACTTCTCCTCTCTTCCACGCATGAGAAGTTGCACCCTTTTTCCAAAAAGCTAGAGAGAGAGAGTCCAGAGAGAGACGTGGGCCTCCAAAAGTGGAGTAGTCTCTAAAAATTGCCCTAGGGGCCTCCCAAGGTTTTGAAACCTTTTAAAACATTAATTTTTGGCCACCAAAGGTTATAAAACCTTTTTAAATATTGTCTCTTTTCCCCCTTCACACTTGGGGTTGTCCACACATGGGCTTCCTTTTTAACTCAAACCTAATGCCATTCACACTGTCCACCATGTCCCCATGCACACCTGCATATTGTCCAGAGAAAAACACAGGGTCGTGACACTTCACCCTAGTGTTATCAACAAGCTTGATTCGATATAGAGAATTTATAGAAAATAGTTTCAAATTTGCAACTCTTTCTTTGTCTTCTCACTCATACATTGATGGATATCCCTCCATCTATATATGCGTTGGAAATGAATTGACCATCAATAAGAACATCTACCACTGTTACATCATCTCATACGTCTGTCCACCTTTTGAGCCCCATCACTCTTCGTCTTCTTTTTCTTTGTCTCCCTTATACTAGCCAACTTACCCCGTTCCTTTCTAAAATTTGGAGAGAGTGCAAAAAGTTATCCAAATGTGATTTTCTCTAAGATCTGTGAGGAGGTCATAATTAAGAGATCGTTGACCAAGAGAAAAATTGGATAGTCCAATTTTTCTTCTAGATGACTTCTTGACTAAGAGAAAAGTTGGATCGTCCAATTTGCCTCCTAGGCGACTTCTTCTTCTTCCTGACTTCTTCCGACTTTTCTTCTACTTTCTATCCCCTTTTTCTTCTTAACTCCTAATCCTACAAGTTCTTTTTGCCATCAAAACTTCCTCTTCATCTTCAGAACATGTTTCTAGAAATGCTACCATTTTTATCTTTCTTCTTTCTTAATTTTGAACATTATGCACGGTAGTGGCCTTTCTCTAGACATTCATAGTATGTGATGCTACTATTATTCCTAGACCTATCATCAACTCATGGGACCCTGGGTGGCCATGCGTTTTTACCAAATGCAACTTCAAATCCGCAAATTCAACCATCAATTGTGATATATTGTGATCCGATGCTAAGGATTAAAGGTACATGAGAGATTGTAGGTGTCTGAACTCGAGATGGTGGAGTTGACACACTTTGAGAAGCCTGAAACGTGGACTCGATGTGTAGTGTCCTTCAAGCCAATGTGAAGAGCGTCCTTATAATTTATGAGATCTTTGCTAAGCACCTTCCTACATAAGAAATGAGCATCCAATGCCATGACAAACTTGCTCATTCTCCATCGCTAAAGAGTTTTTGCAATCCTCCACAGAAGAAGACGTAGAAGTAGCTCTCTTGGGTGTGATTGAGGTAGGCTATCTCTCCACTTGGTTTCTTTCATCATTACTATGAGCATTAGTCCCCAAGGTTCATCAAGAAATTAGTGTATAACAGTATTTTTTTGTATTTTTTTCCAAGATTAACTTAATTTAGACATTAATCTCTACAGTTTTTGTTTTAAGAAAAATTGAGTGCAAAATCATGGCATTGAAGTGTTGATAAGCATTACTATCATGTCAAAAAACCTAAAAAAACATCAACATAATCTCAAAAAAAAATCTAAAATCTTTAAAAAACTATGTATTTTGCTCACTAGCATTTTTGGATTGTCATCCACTGCAAAAAGATAAAGCATTTGGTGACTCCACTGTCCCAAATCTTTCTTTCATTGCCCTGATCAGCTTCTTCCAATCATTCTTGGTATCTTTTGATAAAGTCTCATGCCACGATAAGACCACACCTTCTAAAAAATAAAAAAGTATTTCTGCTCCCTTCTTTATAGACCAATTAGTTAGTCTACATGCACGATTCAACTTACTTACTGGATCTTCTCCTTTTACTCCGTGGAAACCTAAAATGTTGAACATTGTGAGATAGCTTGTACGAAAAGCAAGTAGAATGAAGAGATAAGGGAACACCTTGCTTTTCCTAAATCAAGCTAGGACGGTGAGGTTGAGAAATAATATTTTCCGCCGTCTCCACCAAAAGAATGCAACACAAAGTTTGGGGGTTTTACTTTGGTCACTTCTTGAATTTACAAGCATGCCCTCGTGAAACTACACCACACTCTATTGAGATATTAAGCTTCTTCTTCTTCTCTCTATTGAGATATTGAGCTCAACCAGTGCTATGATGACCCGCCTGCGTGATAGCTTCTGCACTTATGCCACTGGCATGGTTGGTGAGATTATGTTGCCAGTGGGACAACAAGCCGTGTGATAGGCCAAATTTGGATTACTAGAGTATGGCATAGTTATAGCGCCAACTCGTATAGTCGCCACCATTATATGTTATAGTTAGAGAGTACTTTCTCTTATAGTATGTACTCTTATCTCTTTAGTTTTAGAGAAAACATTTTATAACAATTGCAGATGGAAGGGACTAAAGAATAAATGAGATGCATGTGACTTGCAATTAGGCAAAGATATTCAAAGAAATTAACCACTTTTTAGAGAAGCATTGGACTAAAATGTTAAAAAAGTAAAGATAAATAGACGATTAATGCGTTTTATTTGAATGGCTGCGTAATAATTAAATTATATAGATGCATAGAGCTCAAAGAGAGCTTCGTGTCCATAAAAACAGGTGAGCGAAGCAAAAGTTATTACCATTATTTTAGAATGGGGTAGTAAAGTTGTCCCAAAACCATTTTGGTAAAGGTGGGTAAAACTGCCAAGAATTACACTGCTTCCTTGCATGAGTTTCAATTTCGAGAAACACTCTTGCCTTATGGCAGCTCAATGATTCAAAAGAAAGAGCAAGAATATGTCAATATCCCTAGTGAATTGCTTGTGTCTGGCACACACATAATATCTAGATATTATTCTCATCTCTCTAAGAGTGGGTTCACACACAAACAAGACACTTACACACTAACACTCTCTAGGAGGTGGTTCACACTTACACACTACCACTCTCTCAAGGGATTGCCTCATACTGTATCAAGGATAAATCTAGACTCATGATTTCCCATGCCAGTTTTCTTGGTTAAGGATAAATCACATGGCTCAAGTATCACATGCCAACTATAGGGTCCCAAGAGTAAGGATATACAAGAGATCAAATCACACAAAAGAAAACAACACACAATGGACTTAAAAAGCCCAATCATCAATACAATAGTTAGCCTCCTGTGTGGAAGGCTCTTCAACAATATAAGCAATGTTCTTGGAATAGCAATCTTTTTCAGATGATTGCTTAATAAAAAACAATCATTTTTCCAAGTGATTGCTTTTACCACATATTCTGCAAGCTTTACCTTTGGCTTCTCCTTTGAACAATCATTTGAACCTTACAGCAAAGCCTTATTCTGTGACTTCTTCTGTACACCTTTGCTTCTTCTTTCTTTCTTCTTCTTGTAAAGAACTAATGATTCCCTCCAAGGTAGAACTAGGAATTTTCTTCGAGGTGGTCACCAGGTTGTCATACTCCTTAGGCATGCTTTTGAGAAGCACTGCGATGGCATTATCTTCAGTAATTGGAGACTAAACTGCAGCTAGTTGAGTCATGAGACTCCTCATCCAGCTGACATGCATAGCAAGGGATTCTCATGTTTTCAATTGTAGCTCAAAGAAAGTAATTTTCAAAGAAAGTTTTTAGTTTTAAGCACTAGCTCCAAAAAGCACATCATGTTTAGCCCAAGCTTCAGAAGGTGATTCAAGATCATGCAAGTAGTCATCACCTGAGCCAAGAGCAATGATGACATAAGCCCTCTCTACTCTAAATAGATCCTATAGATTTCGTGAACGACCGTGTAAGCTCCCCAAACCCTGCCTGCACCCCTGTGCTTGTGTCACCTTTGTGCCTCCTTCCTTCCTCTGCCTCCCATCTATCCTTCTCCGCCTTTGTGCCTGTGTCGCCCCTTCCTTCCTCTGCCTCCCATCTGTCCTTCTCTGTTGTTCGCCCCTGCCTCTGCCCACCATCACTCATCCGCCTCATCCCTCTGCGCAACGCCCATCTCCTCCGCCTCCCATCTTTCCTCCTCTGTTGGTTGCCCCTCCCTCTTCCTCCGCTCATTCCTCCGCCTCATCCCTCTGCGCAGCTCTTCCCTTCGCCTGTGTATCTACCTCCCCCCCCCTCCCTTACTTCTCGTTTTTTTTTCTCCTCCCTCCCTCCCTTTCTTTCGCCTCCTTGCCTGCCTCTTTCCCTTGCTTCGGATTGCTCCTCATCCGGGTTCAAGTTGGCCTCCTCCTTCGATTAGCATCATGCAGGGTTAGTTCCGTACGTCGTACGGATCAGTCCGTACGTCGTACGGATCAGTCCGTACGTACGATTCGTACCGTACGGTACCGTACATATCCGTACGATCAGGTACGATTTTGCTATTTTGTAACTTCTTGTCTGCAATTTTTAAGTTTAGGAAGTATTTTTTAAAAAATGTACGAATATCGTACCGTACCTCAAAAAATTTTAAGGTACCAATTAGTACCATATTTTATTGTACCGTACCGTACCGTACCTTTCGTACTAACTAAGCCTGGCATCATGGCTAATCATTCTCCCTTGGCTAGGAGAACCATTGGTTTTTCCAAAGCCAAGCTCGCAATCCTCTTCGCCAAAATCGAGAAAGACTCCAAAACAACCGTCATTGCCAGAATCTTTGGATCTCACCCTTCCCGTCTCCAGGCTCGGGATTGGGTCCTGGCGGCTCTACCTTCTAACCTCGCTCCACACTTTCGAGATGTCAGGCTGCTTGGAAGAGGTTTCTTCCAGGTGGATTTTGATTCCCAGGACGCAGCCTTAGAAGGTTTTGAAGGGCAGCCCTTTGCCATTGGGCCCAAGGAAGGTTTTTTTTCTTCCCTACTCCAGCTATTTTGACCCTGTTGAGAAAGACCGGAGCCGTTTCCCGATTACTCTCGGATTCCCAGGTCTTCCTCGCGCATATTAGTCTATGCTAGAGGCCATCGGGTCCGCGCCTTTGGGCTGGTTCTTCGAGTGCCCCCCTTCCACGCTTTGCTGACATCCTTTGCCCAGGTGGTCACTACCTCGACATATGCTGCCCCAGGGTCATGGTTCTTGCCCGTGACTGTGAGCTTTTTGAGGACTATGTTTTGCTTCTAGGCCCTAGTGGTCTTTTGAAGCAACGTATGGAAATTGCAGGTAAACCCGATCAATGCCGGGTTTGTCACCAACAGGGTCACTTTGCTGGAGATTGCCCTCGGGCTCAGGGTCGCAGGAGGCCTCGCAAAGCGTGCTTCTCAAGCGCCACCTCCCTTGGATCCTTCCCGTCCTACAGTCCGCCAACTGTGGCGAGCTGTCTCTCACGCCCGCTCCCCTGGTGCGATTGATGGGAAAACCTCCTCGGATCTTGTACCTCAGATAGATGATGTTTCTGGGCAGAGGGATGTATCAGCTCATGCTTCTTTGCAAGGAGATGATATATCAGATCGGGATGATTTTGTTGAGTCCTCTCTACTTGGAGGGGGCGATATGCAGTATGCTCAGTGCAGTGGGGATCATGTATTGCAAGATTTTCAGCATGATGCCATTGCCCTTGATGCCCCGCAGGACGCACAGGTTTCTTGTACATATGCACGTACTATGCAAGGCCCCGGACAAGAGCATGTGAGTGGACTTTGCCCCATGGATTATCCCGTCCTCCAGCATTATGAGAGGCGTCCTCAAGTTGGTTGCCCATCGTCTTCTTAGATTGGGGGTCAAACCCTCTTCTCTTCCATGAGAATCGTCTCATGAATTGTTCAGGGCCTTGGAGGGCTTCCCACACCCGTAGTAGGAAGCGCCTTCTGAAGGACCTGCTTCACACTGCTGTTACAGGAGGGTCTATGGATATACTTTTGTTGCAGGAACACAAATTGGATAGATCTCATTGTGGCAAAACTCGTAAGATGCTTTCTAGCCACACCTTCTCGTCCTCGGCTGTTGGGACTAGAGAGGGTGTTTGCATTTCAGTGGCAGCATCTGTTATGCCTCATGTTATTGGGCACAGCGTTATCATCCCTGCTAGAGCGCAGTGGATCTTGATCATGCATGAGGGTCAGAAATTGGGAATCTTGAATATCTATGCACCTAACGTGAGAGGTGAAAGGGTGGCCTTTTGGGACACCATTACAAATGTCATTCCCCAGGTTGATCATTGGATAGTGGGAGGAGACTTCAATATGGTTGAGCAACCTTCTGACAAGAAGGGTGGACGCGAAGGGGTTTTACACCCTTTGGAGCGAGCCTCATGGGAGAGGTTCATGCTCTCTTTCTTTGGCAGGGATTGCTAGACTAAGGATGACTTCCAGAGAAAGCCAAATTCCTAATCTTTCTCTTGGCATAACCGTAGGAGCGAAGATGAGAGCATCTTTGCACGTTTGGACAGATTTTGTGGATGATTCGTCCCTGGACAGAGGAGGCACCATTGCTATTATGCCTGGCACCACCAAATCCGATCATTGCCCCGTCATTTTGTGTCTCAGGGAGCTTGGGGCTCACTCAGCCTCTCTCCGTGTCCGTATCCCTGACTCTCTTTATCTAGATGCTAACATCTCCCTTGAGATGAGAGAGAGATGGAGATCTTGTGATGGTCCTGATTCTCATCATAATATTGCACTGGCTCTTGAGAGGACCCGCCATCATTATCATAGCGCTGCCTTGTCCAAGAAGAAGGAGGATCTGGACAAGGAGAGAGCTATTAGGCGTAGGATTGTTGCTCTTCAGAGGGAACATGAAAAGCATCCACATGCGACTTGGATTACAGACCTCTTGACCACAATTAGAGCAGAGCTGGAGTTGGCCATGGACAGGAGGGCTGAGTTCGCATTTCATACGAACGAGGCTTTTTGGACTCAGATGGGTGGCAGATGCAACAAAGAGTTTTTTTCATCACACAGGGATTCCCATAGCATGGATTCTGTGAGGTATTTGCAAGATTCACAGGGTGAGGTTCAGATTGAGCCTGACAAGGTAAGGGGTATTGCTTCAGATTTTTATCGGTCTTTGTTGACTGCAGAGGTGCCCTCTCCTCCGAGAGATGTGGCACGGCAGAAAGTTTGGGAGTGTACATGCCCAAGCTCATTACAGATGCTGTGTTCTTCCCTGGATGCCCCTTTCTCAAAGGATGAATTCCTTCACGCACTACATGCTCTTTCCAGTGGTTCATGCCCAGGGGATGATGGTCTTTCTCCCGCCTTCTTTATTCTTTTTTGGGATCATATTGGAACTGCTATCACTATTGCCCTTAAGGAAATGTAGCTGTCGGGTATGATGCCACCATACCTCACGGAGGGGCTGATTCACCTTATCCCCAAGAGTGGGGACAAGACTGACATTAAACAATGGTGGCCCATCACTTTCCTGGGATCTGCATATAAGATCTTAGCTAAAGCCTTGAGTATAAGGTTGCAGCCGATTCTCCAAAGGATTATTAATGATACACAGAATGGGTTCCTCCAAGGAAGGAGTATATTTGATAACATCTTTTCTTTGTGGGCAAAGTCTAGTCACTAGCCTCTTGCCATTCTTTTGCTTGATTTTGAAAACGCTTATGACAGAGTGGATTGGGATTTTTTGGAGGGCACTATGGCACATATGGGGTCTTCCCAAAACTGGATCAAAGGGGTGTCTTGCCTATACAAGGAGGCTCATAGCACTGTTTTAGCTTGTGGGGGGCGCGGCGAGCGTTTTCAGATTTGCCGTTCGGTGAGACAGGGCTGTCCCCTCGTCCCTTTGCTGTACTGAGGCTATGAGCAAGTTTCTTCAGGCTGCCACTGGTGTTGTGGGTCGTCTCAGGCTGCCTTTATGCACGGAGGAAGAGTCTTTGGACTCTGAGTTAGCGATGATATGGAGGCCTTTTGTTTGGCAGCAAGAGCTACTATCAATTGGCATAAATCGATTGGTTTTTGCATCAGTGATTCTCCTCTTGCAGATTGGGGTACAGATGTTGGTTTTACTTGGAGATTGAGAGAGGATGCTCTGCCAGATACCTTGGTTGTCAAGTGGGCATTGACATTTCCCATGCACAACAATTTGCTCCAGTGCTCTTAAGCATTAAAAGCAAACTTTATCACTAGAGAAGGAGGAAGCTCGACTTGGCTAGAGCTTTGGTGGTTAACCAACTTTTGCTAGCCACGACTTGGTTTATTGCTTCGTGTTGGATTTTTCATAAGGGCTGCATTGGCTAGCTTCGTTGCCTTATTCGGAACTTTCTTTGGTCAGGGCTTGATGGAAATGCACACACCAGGGCCAGAGTTGCTTGGGAAACCATTATCAGGCCTAAGGAGGAAGAGGGATTGAATATCATTGACCCCGAGGTGCAATGTAAGGCTTTGCTCTGTAAGCTTATTGTTAGGGGCTTTCTTCCAAGCACTGACCCGTGGAAGGATTTTCTCATGCAGCAGATCACGAAGTGTGTCCCTGTTCGCGGAGGTAACTAGACTCTCAGCTCATGCTTTATTTTTTGAGATGCAGTTCACCGCTCCCCTTCGTCCCCCCCCCCCCCCCCCCCCCCCTGTTAGGTCCCTCCTACGGGCTTGGGACTGCCCGAGGAGTTTTTTGGTACACACACCCCCCGCGTTCAGCGGAGGAAGCTAACCGACAGCCCATTCTGTGGAATGATTTGATCTTAGATGTGCATGGTAGGCCTCTTGGGGCAGCTATGTATATTCTCTAGGCTAGCTGGGAGACCCTATGCCCCACAGTGCTGGCTTGGAAGAGGTTTCAGAGCCTTACCGGGGTGCAGAGATTGGATGTCACGTAGCATTTGAGAGGTTCTAGTCGGAGGATTGCACAGATTGATGCAGCCATTCCCAACCACTCGATTACTGGATCTTTTTTGGAAGGTCGTCATCATTCTTGGTTTGGGGTTTTCTCTGGGACAAGTGTTCCTCTTCAGGTTATGGGTATCTCCTTGCCTAGAGAGGATGATGTACCGGTCTTTTTTTCTGTATAGGATGGATGGCACCTAGAGAAATGTGATGTGAACGACCTTATTGAGGGCCCCCAAATTCATTCAATCAAAGTTGTTGGCAGGTTAGGGAAGCACATCTTTGTTGACTGACCCGCCCCCCCCCCTCCCCCCCTCGGGATGATCACAGAGAGTGTTAGCCTTTGGTTGTATGGTGGCGGCCCTATCAGACATTTGCATTGGGACCCCGATGAGTGGGAGTGGAAGGATGCTTGTAACCCTTTGAAAAGCATGCCTTTTTTCAGTTATACGGTGTGGAATGCCATACATCTTATCTTGGGACACATCAGAGTGTCCCTACTCTTAGACCCCATTGGGAGTCTTATGGCATTTCGATTGACATTCAAAGGGTATTTTGGCGAAGATTGTGGCATTCTTATAGGAAGCCACAGATTTTCTCCTTTATCTGGGTTTCCCTTCATGGTGGTCTGGCCATCAATCAGTGGAGGTCTATTACTGGTGCTTGCCCAACATGCCCTAGATGTGCAGGATTTTCAGAGTCAGTTTACCATTGTTTACGGGAATGCACGGAAGCACAGAGGGTTTGGTCTGCGATTGCACACCTCTTTGGTAGGATTAAGAGGGATGTTATCATTTCTTTTGGTTCTATCATTTGGTTGACACAGTTGGGGCCTCAGCTGAGGTTCGAGGGGACTGACAGGAGCTTGGCTATTATGGTTAGGCAAGGAGTTGCTCGGCAGTGTTGTCTTCAGGATTTGCCACTTTCACACTTTGTCCCTCCGGCACAGAGGTTAGACAGTTCTTGGGAGATTATTGCTAGCATCTCAACCTGGAAGGCTAAATGCACTCAGACCATTGAGGGTACTCCCGTTTTTGTTTCTCAATGTCTTTGCAGGATTTGGAGTGATATTATTCACACCATTATGGCTACCTGAACCAGAATCCAAGGATCTTCGAGGGCTGCGGAGAGGAAGCGCACCCAGTTTATGAGAGAGTGGGACATTGTATCTTTTTCACATCCTCTCATTCAAGACCCTATTGGCAGCACAAGTCTCCTGATTGGTTGAGATCTCCACCTTGCTTGTTGTGAAATCTCCATTTTGTAAAAATTTTCATACTTAATAGAAGTCTCCTTTCTTGGGGGAAAAAAAAAAAAAGATCCTATTGTGTTACGTGCTCTTCTTCATTGGTTGCATTAGCATTCGAGCAAGAGGTTGCACTAGTAATGCTCTTCACCAAACCGCACACATTTTCTTTCATCAAATGAAACTTTATCTTCATTTGCCAATTCTGGAACCCTTGGCCATTCAACTTGTCTATGAACATGTCTGAGCTCATAGTTGCAAAAAAATAAAAGACTTTCACTTCATGCCCCAGGAAAAAATATGGCTTCCACAAATTAGGGTTTCTAAACAAGGGGGTTTTTGGAAATGATGCTATAGGAGGCTACAGTAGCACTCTAATTCTTGATTTATGTCCTCATTTTTGAAAAACTATGAAGTATTTAGGATTAATGCTCTGATTAAGTTGGATTTGCAAAAATTTGAAAAAACCCCAAAATGACCTGAGATGATATTTGCAGAAGCACTCTGTTGATTTGATAAAGATTCACCCCTCTTTTTGTTCATTGGCGGTAGAGTTGAGAGCATAGTAACATGAAACGTTTCGTCCGTTTCGTTGTTTCCTCGTTTCGAAGGTTTCGTTTCGTCTGTTTTGGACGAAACGCAAAGGTTTTGAAATGACACTTCTTATATACACATACCAAATTTATAACATAGCCAACAGAAAGATGAAGATGCATGTTTTAGAACTAGTGGGTATGAAATTCATGATTTTGGGAGTAGGTTTTTTGGTATTTTCAAAATTTGGGCAAGAAAAGGAGAGAAAGAGAGGAGGAAAGAAACAAGTTGGAAGGGAAGAGGGAGGTAAGAAGAAAAGGGAAGGAGGAGAAAAGGAGAGAAAGTTGGAAGACAAGAAAAGGAGAGAAAGAGGAGGAGGAAAGAGGAGGAGGGAAGAGGAGGGGTGGACCGTGGAGGAGAAGAGAGAAAGAGGAAAAGGGAAGAGGAAGAGGAGGCATGGAGGAGGAGTGAAGGAGCGAAAAGGGAAGAGGAAGAGAAGGCATGGAGGAGGAGTGAAGGAGCGTAAAGGAGGAGGAGTGGACAAGGAGAAGAGACAGAGCAACAAGTTGCGGCCGAGAAGAAGTGTTGGATGTGTCAAGTGGCAAATGGGCAGCAAACAAGGACGGAAATGACGGCAAAAATCGCATTTGCAAAAAAAAAATCTCTCGCCTGTTTTTTTGACCTCACTTTGCATCTGGGCACCGTTTCGATGGGCAGGTTTCGTTTTGTTTCGAAACGTTTCGTGCTAGAAACGTTTCGTGCCGTTTCGAGAGGGCAAGGGGCAAAATAGGTTTTTATGTTACTATGGTTGAGAGGCATGGCCACTGTTGGGGATAAGGCTGATCAGACCCGTGTTGTAGTGCACATGCCATGCTCCTTGTGAGATGTCCGATGAACAGAGTGGCGGCTGTTGACAATGTTAACAAACCTTGTTGATAGTAGCTCTACAGGTAGGTATAGATAGGCGGGTGTTGCAAGCAATAGCAGCAGCTAAAGCGAATGAAGGCAAGCTTCGCACAATAGCAAGGCGTCAGCGGTATTGGGAGGTGTAGGGGGTCAATGTGCTGGAGAAGCGTAGACAAGCACGCAAATCATGTCAAGCGGAGGTTGATTCAAACTAAACATTCCATCTTTGATACTATGTTGAAACAGGGGTGAGCTATGGTGGCTTGAAGGCAAAGGTAGCCATGGCTATGGAGCAACGAGAGAGAGAGAGAGAGAGAGAGAGAGAGAGAGAGAGAGAGAAATGAAATGAAAATGAAATGATATATTAACGTCTTCAAAAGGCCAAAATGACCTATGAGACCAAAAAGGTTACAACAATTGGTGGATCTGATACAATGTCTGTGTAAGAAAAGCTAAAACAACTAAACAACTAACTGAAACTAAAACAACAACTATGAGGAAAAGTAAGGTACTAGGAGCTCCTAATGGATAACATTTGGGAAGGAAAACTCCAGCAACAAAGGTAAGCATCATATACATCACTATCCAAAGATGTCTCTCATCGGTCGATGGCGGATATCCTCAATGTCCTCCATGGTGAGTACTCTGACTGGACGTCTCCCATGCTGTGCTAGTATGGTCCTGATCCTCTGTTGTTGTCTCCGCCGGTGTCGAGATGGGCCTCTCATCTTGGGGCGCCTAGACCGCCTTAGCTCTATAGCCCGATCAATCAGTGTACCTCTGGTGCAGCTATACTCTGGGGCTAGCTGCAATGCCTGCTGGCCTGATTGCTCAATCTCTGGTTGAAAGAAGTCTGTAATCTGCCTCTGTAGGTGTCTCTCCCTCTCTGATCCCCTCCCTCTCAAGAGACCCTCTCTATGTCTACGCATCTACAGCAAGTATAATCCGAGGCATCTCTGATCTTGCTATCTCATGACTCTGGAAAGTGGTCCGAAACCCTCTCTGAACAGGCAATGAAAATGGCCTCGTATCTCAAAATATACTGGACAGTGACATATGTAATGTAACTCTTGTCTCTCGCTCCATCTGGCACAACTGACAAATCCTGGCCTCAGCTGATACTCCTCTGAATCTGCCAATCTCTGGTGTGAGAACGTGCGCATCTGACCAATAGCACATCGTACCCCATGAGAAAGATGAGTATCCATATAGCTAGGTCTAATCACAAACCCATCCTCCGTGAGCTAGAGAAGATGATCTCTATAGAAAGCCATCTTTATACCAAGTTCGTGTGTCGGCTGTATCTATGTCCTCCTAGTGTCCAGCTGAGTCAAGTCCTGCCTGATAAGTCTGGTAATCTCTGCCCGTGTGAGAGAGAGGGAGGGTGCATCCACGGAGTACTGCAATGGAGGTAGCCTATCCATACTAAAGCCATGGAGTTGGAACCAAGCTGTCATCTGTGCATACCAACATGATCCATCTCCCTATGATGCCAACTGTCGTGAAGACTCCAGGGCTAAGCGAGCATATTTGTCTCTAGGGAGAGCCCAAGTGCTATGTATAAAGGAGACTGATCGAGTGAGTGCCTCTACCCAATGGGGGAGCAGCCATCTCTACACGGATAATATCGTGTGGTACGGAGGCCTTAGCCCCAATCCTTCGGGAAATCATAGAAACCAAGGGCCTCTCCATACATCTCCATCCATCAGTGCTACTAGCTCCGCTGTGGTGATCCACTGAGGGTTCCCATATCTCCACTCCATACAACATGGCTGAAGTGACCAAAGTGTCAAAGAGCCAGAGCTTTGTTCAAGGTTCCTGAAACTGAACCTGCGAACACATCCTTTCTAGTCTCCCCAATGCTGCATAAGCTCTGGTCAATCTGGTCTCCGCTGCTCTCCTCAAGGAAAATAGTGGGCCCCTAAAAACCACACCACGGTAAGTATATGCATCTGTATACTCCACTATCTCCTGACCATATGTAAAGGTGGGTGCTGACCTCCTAACCCACTGTGCTGTGGTGTTAAACACCATCACCTTGGTTTTACCAAGGTTAACAGACAATCCACTGTCATGTGCAAACGTGTGTAATACATCCAAATGACGCTGCATCCCCTCTGGAGAATCTGAGATCAACACAATATCATCAGCATACAATAACAGCAGAATCCATGTCCCTGCTAGCTGTGCTGCTCTGTCAACCTCTTGTTCTACATAGTCCGAAACCTCATCCACACACATCCCAAATAAGGTGGGAGAAAGGGGGCAGCCCTGTTTCACCCCAATAGTAGAGTGAACCATCTTAGATATACCCTGAGTAGTACGTACCTGCCCCACAACTGTCCTGTATAAAGCCATGATTCCCCAAATTAGCTTTGTGGGCACTCCCATCTCCTGTAGTCTGCACATCAGTCTGGCTCTGGATACTGTGTCAAAAGCTTTGCGGAAATCCACAAAGCAACAACAAATCCTCCTATCATATGATTTGCCCTCCTCAATAATAGCTCTGAGTGTCAAGATATGGTCAAGAGTGGAGAAACCTCTCCTGAACCATGCCTGCCCTGATGCACGTATGCCCTCTCTCTCTGCCCATCTACTCAACTCCTGCTCAAGAATAGATGCATATAATCTAGCCAATGTGTGACCAATCATGATGGTGCGATAATCCCAGGAAGCATGAGATCCCCATGAGACGAATCAGTGTACCTGTGTGGGGTATCCTCTGTCATCCCAACAAAATGAAAAAGTACTGAACTAAAAAGCTGAATCTGGGTGTGCAATAAGTACAATGAGTGGGGGAGGTGATGGAGCTCTATTACTAGGAGAATGCAAAGCTATATGCATGGAGTATACAATCATGATATGCAACCTAGCTAGCTCCATCCTGTACCATACTGGGGGTATAGAATGGTATACATCAATGAAGGGGGTGTCCACAGCATATACATGCCTGGGTCTGCTCTGAAGCGAGCCAGTCGCTTCGCACCCTCTCTGTGAAACTGAGCTCTGATCTCTGTCATCTCTCTCTGGTATAGGCGTCGTGTCCGAAAGCCAGGTGTCCTCTGTCTCCTGCGGGCTCTGAGTGTCTCTCCTCTATGGAGAGTAATTCCCTGCTGTGTAGGGACTGGGAGTGGGGTGGATCTCTGAAAAAATGTAGTAATCAGTGTCTGTCGTCCCCCCTCTAGAGCTGTCTGAGCCTGTAATGATGTCTCTCTGTGACGCTGTATGTCTAGAATGAATCTCCCCAGTATGCGCTCGTTTGCTGCCTTAAAGATCTGGCATAGGGAATGTGGCTCTCTGAATAAAATGGGATATCTCTCTCCGATGGCTGTATATGCTCTGCATCTGCATACATAATGCTCCTCACTCTCCACCTCCTCTCTGCACAATCTGCATACCCACTCCTCTCGGGGGATCCGTGCTGCTCTGCCAGTCTCGATCTCCAATCGATGTGATGAGACTCTAAGCTGACCAATAGCTACTCGGGAGCCGTGTGGTAAAAAACCCTCCATGTATCTAGGCCTCTCTATAAATCCATCATTAGTGATACTCATGAAGTGATCTATGTAGTATAGCATCTTCGGTGGAAGAGACTGTGTAGGTGATATCCATGTCTCTCGTGTATAGAGCTGCCATAGGTCCTGTCTCAATACTCTGTTCCTCTCACTATGAGAGAGACCGATATGTGGTGCATCCCTGTCATACTCGAATGGTGGTAGATGATCCATGTCTAGGCCATGCTGTGAGAACCAATGTGTGACCTTTGCATACCATGATCCTCTGTCTCCTGCCTCAGCCAGCTGTCTAGATGCCTCAAAAGCTCTGTATGACAATCTGTCCTGTCGCATCTCTCTAAATCTGTCTAGCAGGCATATAGTCTGGAAAGACCATAACCTTGGTTTTCCCAAGGTTCACAGTAAGACCCCTCGGTGTGCAGAAATCATCGAGTGCATGTAGATGCTGTTGTAGACCTCCTGGAGACTCAGACACTAATACAATCTCATCAGCACAAAGCATAATATGTACTGAGGTACCTGCTAGATCAACTGCATCTCCGCCTCCCCGTGTAATGAAGTCAGCCACCTCATCAATGTATAACCCAAATAGCGTGGGGGAAAGTGGGCATCCTTGCTTCACACCAATGGTGCTAGCAATAGTCTCGGACATACCTCCTGGGCATCTGACTCGCCCAAAAACCTGCTCATATAATGCATAGATACCCCATGTCATATCTGCTGGTATGCCAAGAGACTACAGGCGCTGAAAGAGCCTCTCTCGTGGTACTGTGTCAAATGCCTTGCCGAAATCCACAAAGCTGCAATAGAGCTTTCTCTTCCTCACTCTAGCCTGATCAATCATACATCTCAAAGTGAATACATGGTTAGTGGTAGAGAAAGCTCTCCTGAAGCCTGCCTGCCCTGATGAGCGTAAACCTACTCGCTCACCATATAAGCTAAGCTCTTGCTCCAACACTGCACCGTAGAGTTTGGCCAACACGTGGCCAACCATAACCGTCCTGTAGTTGCTCGGATCGAGCATATCCCCTGTTTTGTGGATCGGCACAATGGTGTGCATCGTCCACTCCGCAGGCAAACCCTCTGCTAGTGCCCTGTTAAACAGGTGTGCAAGAAAAGGAGCCAAAGAATCTACTGCATATATGAGATGCTCACCCTGTAGGCCCAAATGGTCGGCGGTCCGTCCATGCTGTAGGCGGCGGATAGCTTCCTTTACCATCGAGTGGGTAAAGAAGCTAGCTGTGGTAGGTCGAGGCTCCTGTGGTGGCTGACGTATAGGTGGCTGCTGTGGGGCGTGGTATAGGCCCTCTGCATATGTGTGCCATGTCTGTGGATCTACAATGGGTGTCGGTGTCCGGGGCTCTCTGAAGTGCCGCCATGAGATAGGGCTATCTCTACTCATGAAGAAATGAAAGATCTCTTGCTCCTGTATCTCTGTGAAGGCCTGCCTTTTGCGGCGAGTAAGTCTCATCATCTCTCTCCTCGACTCCTGCTCTGTGATGGCTCCCAAGGCTCTCTGTATGCGGAGCCGTGAGTAAAGGGCTTTGCACTCATCATCATACCATCTGTTCTGGGGCAGAGTCCCAGATCTCGCAGGCTCTCCTAAGTGGACACAATGTAGGAAGCTCTGTAATGCAGCCGTGTGTAGGAGTGATGCCAGCTCGGCTGTAATGGTATCCGTAGGTGCCAGGAGATCCATGAGTAGGAGCCCATCGTCTACTCTGCCAGTGTATATGTCTGCCATGTCGTGTGTGAAGTAGATGATAGTGTGTGGCGTCGGTATGTGGGGGCTGGTGATACTGGTGATCCGGCTAGTGAAAATGCCAAGTATGTATGATCTGTCCCAATAGGACAATGTGGGATGGAGAATGAGGTGACAAGCTGTGATGCCTCCAAAGACCCCATAATGTAGTCCACCACCGTGCCTCCGGTCCGTGTATGACAAAGCATGTCAGCCCTCCTGATCCCGGCCAATGTAGCATCCCGTTATAAATAACGAGACGATGCCTGGCTACCAACTCTAGTAAGTGGTCCCCATAATGTCCTCTATCTGGTCCAGTGTCCTCTGATGCCCGACTAGCCGCTATCTCCTCTAGATCCACAGGGTGGAGGATCTCCATGTCATCATAGTCATACACCTCACACTGTCTGCTCTGTGTGTGGGCATTGAAGTCACCCGTAAGAAATACTTCCCCTAGTGTAGAATAATGCATAATCTCCTCTGACAGACAAGTGTATGGCGAGGCTCCTGTCTCCTCCTCCTGTGGCATGTCCTCTGTAATGACATAGGAAGATCCTGATGGAGGAAAGTAACATAGGGCTATGTATATAACCCTATCCTGTGAGAGCTGTAAGCTAATCCACATGTATCTGGCCTTTGGATCCTGTGCTACCACTCTCAGTCTCCCCTGTAGCTCCCGTCTGAATAGAACTGCTACTCCCCCCGACCCTCTCGAGGTACCCTGGCATGTGGTCCTCCTGTATGCTGACTCCCACTGGAATCCCTCTACTCGAGGTAGCCCTCTCTCTGGGCTCTAATGTGTCTCTGTCAGAAGTATGATGTCTCTCCCCACCATAACATGCTCTAGTCGTCCAGGATGCACCCATAGTGAACCATTACAGTTCCATACTGCCATGTGTATCTCTGTCAGTGGCCTGGTCTCTCCCCCATAGGCCCCAAACCGCTAATCCATGGGCCCCGGCCATCAATGATGACCCGACCATCTCGATAGAAGGCCTTCTTGCTTTCTCTCCTCGCGTGTAAGACTTGTGGCATGCAAGCTCTCCTATGCTCTAGCTGCATCCTTGTGAGATCATCATCCAAGAAAATAGGAGCTCCCTCTAAGCCTCGTAGTATGACCCTCTTCCTCATGAAGGTGACCCTCTCCGTCTCTCCTGCAAACTGTAGGATGAGGGCTCGCTTGTGTCTTGAATCTTTCCCGGCTCTCCATGTTTTGGTGAAGGGGAGAGGGTCCTCTTCCCTGTAGCCGAGCTTCATGCATAGAAGCTGTCCATCTTTCTCGGGAGTGGAGTTGGGTGTCTCGGCTATACCTGTGACTCGAATGTTGAGGCGGCGGGCATGCCTCATCTTCTCCTCCTCAATGGTGGTATGAATGATTTGATGTTCTTCCCTTTGAGTCTCCTCCCTCACTTCTTTGCGGATGTTCTTCTTCACCACCTCAACCCATCCTGACTGCTTGGCTTCGAGTTTTCCCTCCACGTCCTTTGTGATCTCCTTGGAGATCTCTTCTTTGATGGTCGTGAGAGTGTTCTCATTGATCTCCCCTTCTTCCTTCTCGGTGTTCTTGACGGCTACCAGTTTCACTTTCAATGCACTCACCTCCTCCTTGAGTGTTGTGTTCTCTTGTTCAAGGTCCGTGACCCGTGTTTCGAGGGCCATGATGTGCCGGTGTAGTTTGTTCTCCACCTCATTGAGGTTGGAATCGGATGTCTTCCTATTCTCCTTGATTAGTGCCTTCATTGCCGTCTCGAGGGCCTCGAGTTTCTCTTGGAGACTCGGGGCCATTCCTAGAGATTGAGGAGAGAGAGAGAGTTATGTTGCTGCCTTGGGGGCTTGAGCAAGGGTGGGAGGGGAAAGGGGGATGCAGGGCTTACCGGACATGCAGGCGGGCCAGCATAGCGCCAACAGTAGTGGGCGCCAATGGCGAACAGAGAGGGCGGCTACGCACAGAGGCGCGAAGCAAACAAGGAACAGCGAAGTGAAGCAAGCGGCGAACAGTGCAGCGAAAAGCGGGCGGCGACCAGTAGCGAACAGCGAAACAGGGGCGACGAGGGCAGAGGCGAGGACGAACAGTTGTGGGCGGCGACAGTAGAGAGATTAACAGCGAACAGGGGCGGCGAGAGCAAAGGCGAGAGCGAGGAGGGTAGGCGAGGGCAGAGGCGGAGAGAGAGAGAGAGAGAGAGAGAGAGAGAGAGGGGGCAGGAGGCAGAAGAGAGAGGCGAACTCGGGCGGCGAGGGAAGGGAGGGTAGGCGAGGGCAGAGGCGAGAGAGAGAGAGAGAGAGAGAGAGAGAGAGAGAGAGAGAGAGAGAGAGAGAGAGAGAGAGAGAGAGAGAGAGAGGGTAGGAGGTGGGAGAGGGAGGCGACACAAGTTCGAAGAGAGAGAGAGAGAGAGAGAGAGAGAGAGAGAGAGAGAGAGAGAGAGAGAGAGGCGGGCTACATCATGGGTGCACACAGAGTAGAGAGGCGCGTAGGTCAAGGCTAAAGAGAGAGAGAGAGAGAGAGAGAGAGAGAGAGAGAGAGAGAGAAAGAGAAGACAATGCTAGAGAAATGAAATGAAATGATATATTAACGTCTCTAAGAGGCCATAATGTCCTATGAGACCAAAACTAAAAGTACATCTGAAGTTGGTGTCTCATCAAAGAGAACAACTAAATGAGACTAAAAAGTACAATAAACTGATTGTCTTACAGTTATAAGAACAGAATTGTAAGACTCCGAGATGATACTGAGTAGAAAATACTGGAAAATGTATATCAAGTAGATCCATGTATGCTGATCAGTTGAAGTGTCTAAGATCAAGTAGATCCATGTATGCTAATCAGTTGAAGTGTTGCCCTCTCCTTAGATCAAATATCTCCGCCATGGGGCTGTCTAGAATGGAGAGGTCGTAGAAGCAAGGTAGGCGCCTCCGATGCCGAGCACTAATGGCCCTGATCTGGCGATGGTGAGGATGCCGTGGTCAGGATCCGGTGGGCGTGGCCGACGAGCACGACATAAGATGACTGCTCTATCAGTGGTGGTGACTCCCTGGGAAGTGAAGAACATGACTCAATGATGTGATTGTGATTGATTTCTTCAATGAAGTACATGCACCTTTATAGGTTACAAAGGGTTGCCCCAATGACATCACTAATATATATATACCTAGATGAATCCAAGAACATGCCCAAATTCACCTTTTAGGAACGTGCATGTTATATACTCATGGTAGTCAACCCACAAGTCTATATAACTATCAACTCCATTATGCATAGTATGGACTAGATCATAGTAACATAAAAACGCGTTTCGTCCTCTCGAAACGACACGAAACGTTTTTGGCACGAAACGTTTCCAAACAAAATGAAACCTGCCCATCGAAACGATGTTTCACCCAAATGTAAAGTTAGGTCAAAAAAAACGGGGGAAAGTTTTTTTTTTTTTTGGCAAATGTGATTTCTGCCGTCGTTTTCGCCCTATTTGCTACCCATTTGCCACTTCGCGCATCCCACGCTTCTTCCCGGATGCAACCCGTTGCTGTGCCTCTTCTCCTCGTCCACTCCTCCTCTTTGCTCCTTCACTTCTTCTCCTCCATGTCTCCTCCTTTTTCCTCTCTCTCTTCTCCTCCACGGTCCACTTCCCTTCCAACTTGTTTCTTTCCTCCTCTCTTTCTCTCCTTTTCTTGCCCAAATTTTGAAAATACCAAAAAATCTACTCCCAAAATCACTAATTTCATACACAATAGTCCCAAAAAATGCATCTTCATCTTTCTATTGGATATGTTATAAATTTGGTGTGTGTATATGAGAAGTGTCATTTCAAAACCTTTGCGTTTCGTCCAAAAGAGACGAAACGAAACCTTCCAAACAACGAAATATACGAAACGTTTCATGTTACTATGGACTAGATACTACGACATCCCCACTAACGTCATCAGTGCCCAATAGTGGGTGTACAACTCTTTATCAAGATATGCTCTCACACACGCACTCCACACACACACACATAAGAGCATATATTCACACACAGCCCTTCGTACTGAGTTTCTGTTAAACCTCCGGAGATGCAAGGCAGACTTAGCCATAATGAAGCCTAGCACTAAGGGAAGTAGCAAAGAGAGAATTAGTATAGCAAATAAGTAGTTGATAGGGCAAATGCACCGCTAAAGATAGAAAGAATAAGCACAATATCAACTGGCCGCAACTCGGACAAAAACTTCACAATCTGAAATCTGCATGTCCGCTAATACGGCTAAATTATATACCTAGATAAATCCAAGAACATGCGCAAATTCACCTTTTAGGAATGTGCATGTTATATACTCATGGTAGTCAACCCACAAGACTATATAACTATCAACTCCATTATGCATAGTATGGACTAGATACTACGACACCCCCACTAACGTATCAGTGCCCAATAGTGGGTGTAGAACTCTGTATCAAGATATGCTCTCACACACGCACTCCACACACAGACACACACAAAAACACATAAGAGCATATATTCACACAAAGCCCTTCGTACTGAATATCTAGATATTATTATTACCCCTATAAGAGTGGGTCCACACACAAGCAAAACACTTACACACTACCACTCTCTAGGAAGTGGTTCACACACACACAAGCAATATCTTGATCAATAAGACGAATATTACCCACTTGAGACCTATCACATTGCTTGGGACAGCCTACAAGATTCTTGCCAAGGCAGTGAGCATGAGGTTACAAGCTATTTTGCAAACTGTGATTTATGATACACACAAGGGGTTTCTTCAAGGACAAAGACAATTCAATGGGCTAAGGCAAGCAATCAGACCCTAGCCATACTAGGGTTAGATTTTGAGAAGGCTTATCACAGAGTGGATTGGGACTTCCTTGAAGGCTCTAGCAAGCTTGTTCTAGCGTCAAAAGCCCTGGTGGTAAACCGGGTGTTGCTTGCCACAGCTTGATGTGTCATTTGTTGTTGGTGCTATGACCGTGGATGCATAAGACAATTGTGGACGATGATCCACAACTTCTTATGGTCATGACTTCATTACACATCAGATACCAGGGCCAAACTTGCATGAAAAACTATTATCCTTCCCAAGAAAATCCAAAGATCCAGTGCAAAGCTCTGCTTGCATGCAGGTGGTTGGAGAATTCCTTCCTAGTACGCAGCTCTAGAAGGATTTCTTCATGTGCCATATTCTTAGATCTGTCTCTAAGACCAGACAACACAGGTTTTATTTTATCTCAGGTAGATTACCACCCCCACTCCTCCCCAATGATTTCTTCCATCATCTAGGCTTGGGGTAGTCTGCAGATATTTGTACGCGCATGCCCCCCAACTTAGTAGATGAGGCTAAGAGATAGCCCATTATGTGGAAAGACCTTATCAAAGATGATCTTGGCAGACCCCTTGGTGCAGCAGGATATATGCACTAGCCAGGCTTAGGATAGATGCACAACAACAATGCTTGACTCGAAGAACTTTAAGAGTCTTCCAAATGATCAGAAAGGCATCCACCCTGCATCTCAGAGGGAGTCACTGGTGGATTGCACATGTTGATGCAACTGTACCTAACACTCGATTGCTCATACATTCTTAGATGAGTATCACCACTTGTGGGTTGAGGTTTTTCTGGGACACACATGCCGCTTCAGGTGATGGAATTCCCTAAACCACAAGAGGAAGAGGCTGTTGCTTTCTATTCCATTGAGTCCAAATGGTGGATAAAGCAATGTGATGTACAAGTGATCACACTTGGCTCTATGATCCGCCTAGTGAGAGAAGTGGATCACTCTTAAGAAGCCTTGGTATACTAACTCTACCCCAATGATGGTTACTCATGTTTCACGGTGCCTATGGCTATATGGTGGATGTCCTATCAAGATATCTACTGTGCCTTTAGTGAGTGGGAATGGACTCGTGCGACTAACCCAATGAGGATCATACCATGCTTGGGCAGACCCAAAGAGTTCTCACTCTTAGGCTTTACTGGGAGGCATATGTCATTGCATCCCCCATTTCAGAGGAGATTTTTTGCAAGGGTTTTGGCACTCATACAAGAGCCAGGTATCCTACTTGTGCCTATTCTACACAATGGAGATCTTTGGTGTGGACCCCCTCTTGTCCTGGATGCCCAGCTCCATCCGAACAGGGTATCATTGCTTATGGGAGTGCAGAGCCGCATAGAGTATGTGGGTCATAGTCACTAGAAATGAGAAATGGGAATGGAAACGTTTGAGGAATGGAAATGGGGAAATGAGTTTTTCAGGGTAGAAACCGCCGTTTTCTGTGACATCACTTGGGAAATGAGAAACGGCCATGGAAACGGATGGGGTCCTAAAATGGAGAAACGCGTTTCTCGCCATTTCCTATGACTATAATGTGGATATCTATAGCCCAGCTCTTAAGCAGACTGAAGAGTGATCCTATCTATATTACTTGGGTACTATTGCATGGTGGACTCAATCTATTCCACAGTGTCCTTTTTAGGGGACGGGAGCAGATCCAGTTATACTTGTCCGTAGGGGCATAGCTCAAAGATGTTTGCTTCAGGATACCACCCCAGTAACGACACACATTCGCTGAGTATTGACACCACCTGGGAGATTATTGCTAGTATCACGGTGAGGCATATCTGGAAGGCCAGACGATGAGATGCCTTGGAGGGTATTTAGGTTTATGACACCCACTGTATTTGCAGTATATCGAGTGACATTGTTCACACTCTTTAACCACCTGGGCCTGCATACAGGGATCCTCTACAGCTGCACAAACAAAGAACAACAAATTTATGAGACAGTGGAACCATGCTATTTTCTTCTCCTCCACTCCTACGGGGCTTTTAAGGCAGCATAGTTTCCCCGATCAGCTGAGATCTCTGTACCTTTTGGTTTGAGATCTCCCTTTGTATGATTTTATTCCACTTATAGAAGTCTCCTTTCATTGGCCCGGGGGGGGGGGGGGGAGAGGAGGAGAGAGAGGAAAGTTGAAACCCCACTTCAGCAAGGGAGGTACAAGGTTGGGAGAATATGGGAGAGGTGTCAAAGGGATATGAGAAAGAATGGAAGTGAGAAGGAAAGAAAGACAAGTAAAAAAAAAACATGTGAGAAAGAATGTTGAAAAATGTGGTTCATTTGACCTGCACATGAGGGATGTTTTGAAGCGGTCACTAGTTCTTGGGAAACAGCTGAGATGGCAAGAGGCGGAACAGCTGAAATGTGTAAAACGCACTGTTTCGAGAATTCTAGCCAAAGTGCATTTCCAGCCTAGGTAGGGCCCCACAAAAAGATGTTTTTGGCCCTGAGACCCAGTGTTTTGTGGCACTTTCTGTAGCAATGGTTAAAATCTGAAGAAAAACGACATGATCTTCGTCTTTTTGTACAAGCTTTTACTTGACACCATATTTTCAAAAACAGAGCATGTTTCAAAGCAAATGGTACCATATGGATGAGACCGTGTTTAATCAGTGCAGCACATATGATAAGAAGGTATACATAGCCGAGAAGTACACATCAACTTACCTGTCTAATATATCTAATATCCTCCATTTTTCATGTGCTCCAAAGTGTACATCCATTGTATTAGCACTTCTAGGTTTGATGCCCTTGACTTCACCATGCATCTGGCAAACATCCATGACTTTGCTCTGGCTTGTTTCAGAATGTAAATTCTCTAATCGAACCACTACCATCTCGGAAGTGACATCGTCACTGACTCTAAAATGGCACCCATCAACTGTAAACTGTTGAACCTTCAGAGCCTTTCTCTTATCGATTTCCATCTGTTGGCAATCAGCCACAACACTGTAAGATTAACTTCACAAAAATACAACTATATCTATCTATCTATCATAGGTGTACACGACCGTGTGTGTATGTGGGCATGCGCACATACACAACCACACTGTAAGATTAACTTTACACCCATGTGTGTGTGGGTGTGCACGCCCATGTGTATGTGGGTGTGTGCACACACAACCACACTGTAAGATTAACTTCACAAAACTACAAATACATATGTCTATCTATCATAGTGTGCGCGCCCACTGTAAGATTAACTTCACGAAAATACAAATGCATCTCTATATTAATCATAGATGTGCACGTGTGTGTGCACGCGTGTAATCATAGATGTGCACGTGTGTGCGCGCACACACGTGCACACACACACACACACACACACACACCTTTTTTTTTTGGTAAAAAGCAGTGTTCTATTACTTTAGTGTACAAGAGAAGCAGCCCTCAGAGGTGAGGAAAACTTCTTGAAAATCAGAAACAGTGGAAAAACAAGTCTAACTGCAGATGATCCATCTCTGGTAGTTTATGACAATAATAAAGAGATTCACACAAAGACTGAAGAAAATACAAGAAATTGCCAATCTGTGTAGAATGAAAGATCACATGATTGCGATCAATCGAGAGTGTCCAAAGTGCCCAAAAGCGTGTCAACCTCCATAATAACTTGCCTGAGGTGCTCAAAGATATACTCGCCGGACTTGTATTCCCTGGAAGTATCCATTGCCTTCAAGAACACACTACCATGAATAGAGCATGCCATAAAGTTGATGATAGGCCTACGTTTGGTATCGGACCAACCATCACACACACTAGTACATCCATATATCTTCCATTTCTCCATTAAGCCAAAAATCTCTATCAAATCATTTCACCTCATCACGCAACTCCTTTGTATGTAGTTGATTATAAGAGGGGGGCAAATAGCTAGGACATGCTTGCCCAATTGCCTTCACCATCTGCAAGAAAAATGGGCTTCTCACTTTCCAATGAGGAATGTCCTCTGCGTAAAAGAAACGACGCACGGCAATGATTGCCTCTCATCATGCTTGCAATTGCCATGCATTAGCCAATGCCCCTTTGTATTTGACACCTTTTACCTCTTTGAAGGTCCAGCTATAGCACTTGCTTGAGTACTCATCTCTATTGATCCTTGTGTGCTTTGATTTTCACCCAAAACGGCAACCTATTCATCCACATATACATTTTGACCATGCTCTGAAGCACCAGCTACTAGCAATCTCCTGCAAATGTCCTTAACTCCCTCAAGTGCACCTTTACATGCTGCCACACCATGGCCTGCAAGGCCCAAGATGTGAGCCTGATGCGGTCCAGCCCTCCATCCCAAACGTGTGTGCAATACTTCCACTTAGATGTGAATAGCCCTCTCCCAAGTGCCTTCACTGTTTCCACCTAATCCCACTTTGGCTCCTGTTTGTGCTCCATCTGCAAAACGAATGTGGGCGAGGTCACTTCATCGCACCCAGAATAGGTAGACATGTCAACAATCACATGAAATTTCGATACACAATGCAGTGGGCACTGTGCACTATGTACAGCTGGGCTTGAAATTCAGGCCTTGGCTCTGAAATTTCAAGAACATGAACTCAGAGACTAGATTTTAGAAATATGCAGGCAGCAGGACAAAAACTCGGGAGTCAGAAAATATGCTAGAAACTCAGAAGACTCAAAAAAAATGCAGAGCCATCTTACTCTTAGTCCAACTTACAAGCTTACAAGTTACAACATGCAGCATCGAGAGTCGAGAGTCCTGAAGACTTGCGTTGTCAAATCGCACGGCGTCAACAGGGTCTCATCATTTCAGTCCCGTCACTAAAATTTAGCCCTTCAAAACTTTTCTCGCCACCTAAATTTTGGCCACCCGTTTTTTTGTGGATTATGTTTGACTGTCTTTGACACAACATACGTGAACATACGCATATGTTTGCAAATGTTTGCGTGGTCAAACATACACACATGAAAAAAACTATGGCTGCAATCATCACTGTCCAAGGCTGCTCCTAGGCAAAAAAGGTGGACAACAGAGTTGCTTTTCTTGCCAAAACATGATAATGAATATTGAGAATATTCAACCTTCCATGCATCTTTGGCAAACAAATCTATTCACATCTCAAGAACCTAAGAGCTTTCTTCTGATGTCTAGTTTTCCATAAGACTTTCATGCTCTACGACATGAAAGTAGAGATGTGTTTTCTTTGTCCATACCAATAGAGGCAAGAAAAGTTGTACATAAGCCATCAAGATGAACTGGACTGCATAAAGGACAAGTAGACAATTGCCAATATTCCAATTTTTCTTTATCTTTTGAAAGACCCATTCCACCCCAACGGGTAACCCAGATGTAACAACATTTGTTGGTGGAAAAATCTATCTAGACCATAATAAATTGTGCCAGTCCGATGCTCTAAGTGGTAGTAATTCGGATTTGCAGAAATTAATGAGCAATCATGCTGCTTCCCCAATAGCTGGAGAGCCCTCATAAGGGTTTGCAAATCTTGCAATGTTTTTAGGGAAGAAAAAGGCATCATCAGCAATATTTCATCCTGTTGTGAGTATTTGGCATACTCAATGTCCACATAAGCATTACAAATGTTATCTGTGATTTGTCATCTAAGTACAAAACCATATTGAGCTTGATGTAATCCTATGTGCAACATCTCTTTGACTCTCCGAGTTATCATCTAAGTGATGATCATATAAACAATAGGCACAAGAGTAATCAGATGCCAGCCCGAAAGATTCTGACAGAGCTCCTTCTTCAAGACTAGTCTAACTAGTCCTTTCCAGGATGATGGCATAACACCCTAGTGCCATGATTGATTGATCATAAGTAATAATGCATCTTCAAGCATGTCTTGACTCCTAGAATTCCAAAAGAATTCCACAGTCAACCCATCTCATCCAAGAGATTTCCATCTGCCTAAACTTGACTACATTGTGTATCTCCATAGACGAAAATAGGCTTTCTACTTCAAAGGCTTCTTGCACATCCATTATTTCTTTTACATTATGTAGCATTTCTCTACGAGCGTGCATCAGAGCACAGGTTTAACAGGAGGCGATGCAAAAACTTGCTGGAAGTCCACACGCTCTAGCTTGAGATGGGAGGCAATAGTATAGCCGCGTGGCATATATGGAGAGCTTGATGCAATGAAGAGATCGAAGGCACCCTCACCACGCCAGCAAAGTCTATCCGTAGCATGTGGCTCGATATCATCCATACCCTCATAGGTCAGTGGGGACAGCTTCAAGGCAGCTCAGACCGCATGAGGAAGCAGTGGGAAGCCTTCCTCAAGATCTAGCGGCACGGTCCCTTTCTTACAGATACTGGTGGCAAGCCCACTTGGCATTGTAGACCACCTATGTGGTTATTTCCCCCTCCCTCCATTGTATGAGATAGCCTTCTCCTCCTAGAGCAGCCAAGTAAAAGGAGAAGTGCATCCTCACCTTTGTTCATCTTGACTCGCGTTTCCCCTTGGAGATGGATCTAAACTTAGCCTTTTTGGTTGTGTTATTGGTAACAAATGGAAGGATCTTTTTCCCTTTTTTTTTTAAAAAAAAAAAACTTGCTGAAAGTAAGTCTCACATTCCTGCTCTAGTTGCTTTATATTGTGTCCACTCTCCATTGTCCTTTTGCACTCATGAGAAGCATTGTTTTTGTCTAGTTGCCTATACACTTTATAAAAAAAGCTTTAGATGAGCAGCCCTTGTCCAACATAGGCTTCTGTCTGGACCTAACTTGCCACTTGGCATAACAAATGTGATCCTCTTCCTGACGAGACAAGGGATGAAAAATGGCTAGTTTCTTCAAGAGTTTGCAACTCTTTTTTTAACTCTCACCCATATACCATTTACCATGATATGCAATCACCCCTTGCATTCGGGATGCAAAATGATACCAAGCAATATCCATATCTTCATAAATTTCAGCAATGAAAGCAAGGACCACATTGGCAGCCATATCTCTGAAATATTGAGTGTCAAATAACTATTGTTAATCAACAAGAATCACACACTTCTCTTTAGTGAAACCATTGCTTCATTAATAGAGGAATGTTACATTCATAGTTGTCCCAGAATGGGACAGCTACAACTCAAATCAAAAACAATGCGAAAACACCTTGAGTTGCGGAAAAGAGAGCTCTCCAAGATCAAAAGAATCTCTCACAGATTGGTAAAGCGAGCTATGGAAGAAGGAAAAAGGGTTGACATGAACAATAGAAAAAAGCAACTGATTCCGGACATAGTAGATAGTCCAGAGTGCCCAGAATCTCGTCCAATAAATCCAGAAAGACTACATAAACTGGCAATGGTGGAGAAAGTTGATCAAAAAGCCAAAAGTACCTCCCAAAAAGCTTGCCTAGAAATTGTGCCCGTAGGTGCCCTAACAATCTCTCCAAGAGGGCTCAAGAGTGAGAGCAGTACCACAGAACATGGGGCACTATCTCACATGGGTGAGAGCATCGCCTACATGACGTTGAAGCAATGTGTCTACATGCCAAAAGAATCCCCACTAGAAAAGCACCCATAATAGACCTCCATAGAAACAATCGTTGCTTCAAGGGCAATTTGCCCTTCTATATCCATCCCAATGTCGCTTTCCACTAAAGCAAGCATTTAGACATTGTCCATAGATGATTCACATGCTCATGAATCCAAGGAGCAGGGGGAGCAAAAGGAGCTTGTACGCCCTAGAAGTAGCATAGGGAGAATCCGTGATTTTGTGAATAAAATGTCCAAAAACTATATCATCATAACGGGTGACCCAAAGTCCATATGCTTTCGTACGCATGGAGACACACATACTGCCCAACAACCAAGCCCATGGCTTTGTTTCTGCCACAAAATCATGTAGAAGCACCGCCTTCCTCTCAAGGACAAGATAATGGATATTGAGAATATTAAGTCCACCATGTATTTTAGGCGAGCAGACCAATTCTTGCTTTATCAGTCGAACGGCGTTTTTGTCCGCTTTTGTTTTCCACAGGCGTTCCAAGACTTTCGACATGGAAAGATCAGTCTGTTTTGCGAGACCGGGCAATAAAGGGAGATAGAATTGCACATGCGCCGTGATTATAGTCTACACTATTCGCAAACCTACATGCAATGGCCATGTAGACAGCTTCCAATATTCAATTTTGTGATGTAGCTTCTACATCACCTACTCAATCTCTTCTTTGAGAGAGATCTCCCATCCAATGGGATATCCAAGATGTCTGACTATCTGATCAGGTGCCACAATTTGTCTTGGCCAAAGTAATCTATGCCAATCATAATTTTTCAGCCGTAACAACTTTGATTTTACGAATTTGACATTCAAGTTTTCAACGCCCAGTAGCCAACCCATAAAGTGACAAAGCTTGCATGAGAACGTTAACATCAAGCTTTGTGTTCCGAGGAACAAAGAAAGAATCATTAGCATAGGCTTGAGCCACAAACTTGTTTCCATCCCCCATGGAAATTCCATGTAGCATGCCATCTTGTGCATGGTTGTCACGGTACGAAAATACGATACCGTACGATACGATACCATACGGGAATTTTTGGTACGATATGAAATTTTCGGATACCGTACGATAAAATACGATTTTTATTTTTTACACTTACAACCTATGGAGCTTCAAGCTATAGAATGTGAGGGAAGGTTGGGAGGGGAGGAGTCTACAGTGCTCGAGGAACCAGAAAATGGATATGTCTCTCTCTCGGTTGGATCTCTCGATTGTCTCCAAAAAAGAACCTGGATGGGTAATGCAATACCAAAGATCTCCCAGTGTAGCGTTTATGACTAAGGGACCGTCCTTGCACAAATACGAGGAGTGCATCTAGAGTGATAAGTTTAGGGACTCCGTCACTCCACTCTAGATCAAAATAGCCATGTCCAAATCTTCTCCCTTGTGCATAACTTGAGAATCTAATTGTCTAGCCTACCTATACCAGGGATCCCCAAGTGATGTAGCAAGATTCTCTCATCCTACCAATCAAGTGTACACTACCAGTCTACCTCGCCAGATTTTTTAGGTCTCTCAACAACCCCATATGGAATACTGAGTGGACACGAAAGTTGCGAAGTATTGCGAGCATTTGGGATCTTCGTAAAGCAGGGTTTCTATATTTTTTTTAGCATTTGGAATTTTTTTTTTCAAGGAAAAAAAAATTTTGGGGGAAAAAAAAAACACCTTCGTACCGTACGATATCGTACGGTATCGTACCGTACGAACCCATTCGTACCAGTACGAGAAACAACTATGATCCTGTGACAGCTTATCCATGTACAAGCGCATCTGATGCGTAGTAATGGAATATAGCAGGGCACTAACAGAAAAACCCTATCTGACAAATTTGCCTATTTTCCAAGAAGCTAAAAGTTCTCCTTCCAAAATGCATTTCAAAATCCCATTTTGTCCATTACCTGTGCGATGAAATTCCACTGGACAATATCAAAGGCTTTAGCTATGTCCACCTGCATAATAAGGACATCCTAGTGCGTGTATTTGGCGTATTCAATGCCTATATAAGCATTGTGGCTATACTGTTCATAATTTGTCTTCTTGGGATGAAGCCATACTGATTGTGATGAAGGTCAGCATGCACTATACCTTTGATTCTATTCACAACCATCTTGGTCACAAGATTGTACATCACATGCATCAGAGAGATGGGATACCAATCCACCAAACCTTCACAAAGCTGTTTTTTGGGTAGCAATTTAAGTAAGCCTTCTTTCTAGGAATACAACAACTGTCCAATAGATAGCAATAATTGACCATTAAGAGGATGGGCTGTTTTAGAACATCCCAAAATGTGTGAAAGAACTCCATTGTAAGCCCATCCCATCCTGGGGAGTTCCATTTACCTAGATTTTTGAGAGCATCATTCAATTCTTCCTCAGTAAAAGATGCATCCATACTAGCTGCCTTACACATTGCAAGAGTTCATGACATGCATGGAATACTTCCTCGAAAGGGGGCTCAGGGGTAGCAAACATGTCTGCAAAATTGTGATGACAAACATCAGCATGTTGTGCTATATGTCCAAGTTCCATCGGATAGTTTCACTCTCGATGTGCGCAAATTTTTAACAAAGAATTTGGAAGAACAGCCTTTGCCAAGAAGCAGCTTTTGTGGACAAAAATCACACTTTTTTGTCGACAAAAGTGTACTTGGGAGAGCCAACCACATTTGTTTTTTGTCGACAAAAGTGTACTTGGGACAGCCAACCATGTTTGGAGTCCCTAAGGAAGCAGATGATTTTCTGGATCACACAATTATATATTGGGGACCATAGTTCATATCATACGTTTCATACTGCCATACACCAGGGAGAATGATAGGTATGATAAATTCTGATTAAGCTCTTGGTGGAGTTTCATACGTGGCCTTAAATTTGGGGCTATATATGCATGTGGGAGTTGGGAGTAAAAATATTGACAATTTGACACTTGAAAGTTGAAAGTTGAAGGCTGAAAACTTGAATGTACATGGTACATATTACATAGAACATACTATGTACTATATGTACTAGTAAGTATCTACAGTACATTCGTACACTACCCAAAGTGAGGCCCAGGTTCTTTACAGCCCAAGCCTAGTAACTACAAGGTGCAGACCAGCCATGGTGTCACTTTCAGCAAAAAAGTCTCAAATTATTTATTTTAAAAAAAAAGAGCAAGAATGATAGGCTAGTTTCATACGCCATTTTACCATACGTTCGCAAACATTTGCTTCACCAATCATACGAGTATGATATGAACTTTGTTGGGGACCATCTCACTCCACTCCAAATCGGAGCAGCAAAGAACTGGCATGATTAACATAAGGGAAGCCTAAAAGCAAGGCAAGTGGGCAGTGTATAGAGACAGACGGGTGATCATTCCAGACCGTTGCCGCCCACATAAGGGTGCATGATCTATGAGACCATGGCACTTTGTGGTTAGATCCCAATGGCTTTGCAGAGACTTACATGGAGATGGGCAACACAAAGAGACATCAGACTTTATAGAGAGGATTACCAAAGCTAGAGTGGCAAAGTAGCAGTATTATTCAAACCCGTGCAGCATCCTCTCGATGGTAAGGGATGAGGATGCCTAATTCATGTGGGTTCGCCTTAGCTTCCCAACCAATCGATTGATACTCTGCACTTTGCTACTTCCCACAGGCTACCTCCAATTATGCTAAGGATTTTTGCACAATGTTTTGTCACCTTACACCCCACTTTTGCACAGATAGTGGAGTTGTCCCAGAAAGGATTGCACAGATAGTGCAGTTCTCCCTTTGCATGACTTTAAAAGCAAGAACAAGCAGTCAACAAGTCTGAATTTATGGCTTTGACACAGACAGTTATCAGGACAACCCGTCCGTATATGTATGACTGGCCTTAGGCCCAAGATCATCCCATATTTACCATTTTTTCACCACCCGTAGGAGCGCCCGTCCGTAGGCGATGCCGCCAAGGAAGCACCATGTGGGGCTTTGAACCCAAGACCTCTTGGTCCTAGTCAAACATCTCTTAAACTTAAGCTATCGCCTCATTGGCAGACCAGTCAAATTTGACAGACATTTCAAGATGGCCGTCATATGATCAGTTCACTTGTTCTCCCCCATGGCAAGTACAGTGGATTACTTTATGGGCTCCCCTGTTTTTGGACATCACTTCTCAAACTTTTCAGTCCACCCCAATTTATTGGAGAAGATCATACTTCCCTTTGCTTCACCATTGCAGGCCCTTTTTTTGCACCCCCACCAGCTGTCATAGGCAGATTTGTAAATAATGGAAGTGAGCTCAGAGATGAGCATGGATAAAGAGGTTGAGAAGTCAAGATTGGTGATGACAGGTGATCGATGTAGATGGAGTCAAAGTTGTTGTGGAAGGGGACAGATATAAATTGAAATGGGAGGACAGTTCACTGCTACACCTTCAAGCGGCACCAAAATAGCTGGTATGATGATGGATGCAAAGCTGCATGCCTCCGCCTTTTACAAGAACTCACATTGGGACAGATCTTTGCGCGTGAGATACTGAGGTTCTTCCAACACACTATCCATCGAAAGAAGTAAACCAAGTGGTCATACATTTGCCAAGGTGTATGGATTACTTAAATTTAAAAAACTTTTGGTGAGAAAAGCTAAAATTTTTCAAGACCGTGACTATCTTAGCTATTCTCACCAATTGTTTCTAGTTCAGCTCGTGAGGTTATTTCTCTACCTTAAGCATGGATTATTATATGATAATCGTTTTTACTGCTTTCTTATTGAGCTATAGGATGAGAACGTCTCCCATTCTTAAGCATAGATTATTATATGATGGTAATCTTTGTTTGTTTTTTTGTTATGACAACATTATGTGCGAGGGCAAGGTCTCAACCCCCAGTCTTCAGGTCATGAGCCTGACGAGTTGGCCATTTTCTCCACCCCTTGAATGATCTCTCTCAACTAATTTTCTAGGTTTTTCACGCATGAATATCTTTGGATTTTTATATCATGGACTATCTTTTGAAGAGAGACAGTGAACCACCTCAAAGCAAGAATCACACTTACCTACTATCCAAGATCCACACACACACAAGCATAACAATGAAGATAACCAAGTTCATGATCACAAACACATAAACATTACAAAGATGACAACCCCCCAACAATTGCACTTACCTAAGTGTCCACCCAAGATCCACACACACACAAGCATAACCATGAACATATCCAAGTTTATGTAATCCATGGTCACAAACACATAAACATTACAAAGATGACAACCAGTGGCTTTGGCTAGCACTCCCCGCCCATCTGTAGGCTCCAAACCGTACACAATGTCAAGCCACCCCAAAGCTCCTGTAAACCGGTCTCCTCGGCAGGTAGGAACTGCTCATGGCCTCGGCTACAAACAAGAGAAGGGTGTGAGAGGGCAGCCCTACCGCACCGAACTAGAAAGAAGGAATCTATCACCTCGCCCCCCCTGGACTGTGAGAGGCCGAATAGAGTCCGGAAACCATAGTCACCAAAAACGAGAAATGGGAACAGAAACTGAAATGGGGAAACGAGTTTTTAGGGGTGGAAATGGTCGTTTCCTGTGACATTATCACTTGGGAAACAAGAAACCGCCATGGAAACAGATGGGATCCGGAAACAGAGAAACGCATTCCAGGGACTGAAATATCCGTTTCTTGTGACTATGCCGGAAACACCTCGAACCCACTCCATTCGAAATCCCATCCTAGTCCCTCCTAAGAAACCCCAATCCACCCTGTCAAAGGCTTTCTCAAAATCAAGAAGGAGAACTATCTGATCCTACTGTCTCAAATGGACTGAGGCGGTCGCCTCTCAAAAAGTCAAGATGTTGTCCATGATACTCCAATCCCAAACAAAACCTATTTGCGTGCCATGAATGAAGTCAGGGAGGAAGGGCTGAAGGCGCCTACTAATGGTTTTGGCTAGGACTTTATAGGCAGTCCCTAGGAGGTTGATGGGTCTCCACTAGCCAATCTCCAATCTATCTCCCCCATTCTTGGGAATCAAATGGATCAACCCCTCTGTCAATCTCTTTGGCATGAAGCCCCTAGCCATAACCTTATGCAAAGCAACTTTGAAACCGCCTTCCATGAGATCCCACTGAAAAAGAAAAAAGAGACTAGAACCCGGGCAGAGAATTCAGACTCCTCTCGAGGTGGTAACTCGCACCCCCCAAAAGAAGAAGAGACAGGTAGGCCATTGTTTCGAAGAACATGGCATCCACCCCACCCAGCTCCCCCATCTAGGTGAAGCCCTCATGAGGCGGGTCGACAGCTATGCGATCCATAGCCTTATGAAGAACACCCACAAAGTAGAGCATAAGCTCATGTACTACAAAGAGTAGTGTTACCACGCAATAGCCGAACCAGCAATGGTAGCGCGCCTGCAGCAGATCGGGCTCAATTGATTGCCCACGATGGCACTTTGGGGGCCTGCCTCCTCAACTACTTGTACTATATCGAGACCTACAACACAAGCCAATCTACAGGGCAGGTCATCGATTCAGAAGGAGCCTCACTCACGATGCAACTCAGTTTGGATGCAATACGAGAAGCTCTATAGCTACCCTGGATCAAGCAACCTCATGTCTGCCATAGACATGACATGCAGTCTGTGTGCAACACATTTTAGGGACCCACGACCAAGGATGGTGTGGAGTGGCATAACATCACCTGACAGGAGATGATCATGCTACCCAGGCACTTTATTTCCTCCAAACCACACACTAGGCAAACAGGTTCAACCGCAGCAAACTCTCCACTCTAGCCCAAGTACATAGGGAGTGGCAATCAACTAGGCTAAATATCTTCACAAGGGGCTCCGCGCTCTCTCTGTGGTAATGGCTCCAACCTGAGGGGAATCATAGACAATAGATCCATCTTGACCATGCAATCTCCAGATACCATCCCTCCGCCTGTGTGGGCCTAAGATCTCAAAGAAATCATCAGTGATGACCATGTCTCCAATTTGTGTCCAAAAGGAAGCTCTAGCAATAAAAGGAGGTGCCTAGACAAAAGAGCAAGCTGGGAAAAGCAAAGTTTGGGATATTTTGGCCATACTCAGCCACTTTTGGCAGAAAGAAAAAGCACAAGCCAAAGTAAGAGATGGTCGACTTTATAAAAGGAAGGAGGGGCCTGTGTTCTAATCATGCCTATGTGGAAAGCTAGTGAAACCGCCCGATGTCGGGAATCTCTGTAGGCCATTCAGGATGGCCAATCCATGTGCAGTCCCCATGTCTATCAAATACCGCCCATACACTGTATGTTCCTCATCCTATGAGAGTCTAGATAGGCCCATATCTCTAACATCAAGCTCCCTCAACATCTCCTCTGAGGTATCATAAAATATTGTCTGGTTATGGGCAGTCCTGGCATTGAAGTCCCCCATGAGAATGATGTCACCATCCCTGGAGAACTCCCAAATGTCATCATCCAAAATAGAAAAGGGAGACTACCCGCTAGGTGATGCATACACTGATATACTAGGAGCAAAATAGCATATAGCAATGTAGAGATATATGCCCGTCTCTGCCCTCAGTCTAACCCACATGTACCTAGCCTGCTCATCTCTGCGGACTATATGTATCAGCAGTGGCTGTAGCTCCTCTCTAAACAATACTACCACTCCTCCTGAGCCCCGTCCTCTATGCTCTGAACGAGTCTCCTATCTACAAGCTGTCTCCCATCGGTATCCACTAACATGTAGCATGGACTGTCCAGGAGCCTGATGCGTCTCACAGTAGAAGATGATGTCCCTCCCAGTGAAACTATCCTCAAAAGCCCCTACATCAAGGCGTAGACATCCATTACAATTCCAAGTAGCAACTTTGAGTGTAGTCCCATAGGTCGCGCGCCGTCATGAAGAGCGTCTTTCCATAATCACCACTCTACCATCTCTATAGAAGGCCACTTTCCCTTTCTCTCGGGCTGCCCTTATCTCTGGCATAACTTCTTTCATGTGGGCAAGTTGCGAGAGTGTGAGGTCATCTCCAAGAAATATTCCCGTCTTCTTGAGTGTAGGACGTCTCTTCAAGAAGTCCTTCTTCGCTTCCATGGAGGGGAAACGAATGATAAGTGCTCTCTCCTTAGAAGATTCACCACTACCTTCTCTCTTCTTTCCCACTCTCCATGCCTTTGTGTGCGTGGCTTCAATGCCCATCATAGAGAAGAGCTCCTTGGTTTCCCCTTCCGCATCATCACGGTCTTTTAGACCGGACACTCGTACATGTAAGGCCCGGGTCTTCCTCCTTTGCTCCTCTTCAAGGGGATGGGCGGCAGGGGAGCCGGAATACAAAGAACGGCCAGCGTAGGTGCTGGGAGGAGGCACGAGAAGAAAGAATAATGGCGAGGCAAGGGTGCGCGAGGCGAGTGACAAGTGTTGGGCGGAGGCGAGTGGCTAGAGAGAGAAAGTTGTATTAACATCTTCAAAAGGCCAAAATGACCTATGAGACCAAAAGGTTACATCATATCCATGAGGTACATCATCCTGGTTGGGTACAAAATAGTAATAAAGAAAGCTAACAAAAGTCTAGAACTATAAAATCTGATCTAGGTACATGAACAGAGAGCTCTCATATCACCCTAATACATCCCTCATGGGCTGCTGTGACATGGTGCTCAAGGTAGTAAAACTGAGCTAGCGCGAGAAGGTCCTGCGATGATGGGAAATGATGGCCCGGATCCTTCTGTGGTGGCATGGCCATGGGCGAGGGCCATGGGGTCTGGGGCGTTGAGCTCTGCATAACTCGGTGGCTCTGTCAAGTGTCACACCTCTCAGCTGAGCTCCTGCACTAGCCTGTGGTCCGGGTATGATGGGTGGATCGACCCTCGGAGTGCTGGTATGGAAGAACTCGGTGAGAGCTCTCTGTGTTGGTCTTCGAGCAAGTACAACTGATCTGGATCTCACTAAGGACTCCCTGTCTACGGAACTCTAGAAGAAAAAGTCCCAGACATCTTTTATCTCCATGATCCTGGAAAGTGGTCCGGACCTAGCTCGGAAGAGGCAGTGGAACCTCCCCAAAATCTCATAGTATACAGGGCATCGGCATATGTAATGATCCTCTGTCTCGGGCTCTGTGTGATAGAGCTGGCATATCCTATTCTCTGGTGCGGCTGCCCTAGGCCCATATCTGGCAATCTCCACTCCTCTCAGCTAGTGGGATGAGGTGCGGAACTGGCCGGTCGCACATCTCACCCCAAAGGATAGGTGTGTGTCCATGTAGTGTGGGCGGATGATGAAACCATCCTTTGTCAGGCATAGGAGGTGATCTCTGTAGAAGGCCATCTTCGTCCCCAGTGGACGACTAGGTGAACTCCATGTCCTCTGAGTATCCAGTCTGACAATGTCCTTCCTGATAACCCTGTTCCGCTCTGTGCAACTGAGAGCAAATGATGAGGCCTCTATGTTGTACTGGAACAGGGGGAGTGCCTCCATCTGCATACCGTGCATGCCAAACCAAGTGCCTACCTGTACATACCAGCGCTCTGTATCTCCCTCAAGTGTCAGCTATCTCGAGGACTCCAGGGCTAGCCGGGGGTATCTATCAAGTGGAAGCTCCTATAGCCTGTGCTAGTATGTCACTGTCTGGAATAGAGCCTCTGTAACTATTGGTGCAGCCCCCATCTCTGCCTGCACAATCTCATGTGGCACTGATGGCTTACTCCTAATCATGCGTGAGATCATTGCCACTAGGGGTCTGTCCATCGGCTTCCACCCATCATATACCTCCTCTGTATCTGTCTCGGCCGTCTCTCTCCTCTGTCTCTTGTTGTGGTATAAGCTAAGACCCCAAATGGGGGCACCATACAGTAGTGCAGGTGCAACTAGAGTATCAAATAGCCAAAGCTTCGTCCTCGGCTCCTAAAACTATATGTGTGAGCATTGCCTCTCTAGCGAGCTAAGGGTTGCATATCCCCTCATCAATCTAGCGTCGCCCACCTTTCGCATCGAGAAATGAGGTCCAGCAAAAGTGATCCCAAGGTATACATATGAGGTAACATACTCCACAGGCTCTCCACTGTATGTAAATTGTACTACAGATCTACTTATCCACTGTGAGTGTTAAAGATAAGAACAATATCATCTGCATTAATACAAGACGATCGGTATGAGGGCTCTTGCCAAATGTGCTCTTGGACCTCCCTGTCTATCTATGTAATCCATGATCTCATCAATGTATAGACCGAATAGAGTAGGAGACAAGGGGCTGTCCTGCTTCACCCCGATAGTGCTGTGTATGATCTCTGAGTCACCTCCTGGAGCCCGTACTCTGCCTCTCATTGACTCATAGAGTGTAGTGATCCCCCAAAGCATCTCTGCTAGCACTCCCATATTCTACAATCTCCTCATCAGTCTGGCACGTGGGACGATATCAAAAGCTTTGCGGAAATCCACAAAGCAGTAGTATATTCGATGCCCGTGAGCTCTCCCCTCTTCAATGATCCCCTGTAGTGTAAAGATATGATCTAGTGTGGAGTGCCCTCCCCTGAAGCCTGCCTGCCCCAGTGCTTTGAGTCTCTGCTCCTTGGACCATCTACTAAGCTCATGCTCCAAAATCGAACCATAAATCTTGGCCAATATGTGACCAATCATGAGAGTCCTGTAGTTGTTGGGGTCCATAGGGTCACCTGCTTTCAAGATAGGTACATAGTATTCGATGACCAGCTGGCGGGGAAACCCTCACATAAAGCCCTGTTAAACATGTGAACTAGTAAAGGGGCTAGCGTGTCCCTAGCATGGGAGAAATGCTCGGTGAGGAGTCCATCATGATCATGTGCTCTCCTAGTCTGCATCCTGCCAATAGCATCTCTCACCATGCTCAGGTGAAAGAAGGAAGAGTGTGGGGGACGAGTTTCGGGTGCATGGGGGAGCGGTGGGTGCTCGGGGGCATGGTAGAGAGAGGTGGCATAGGTGTGCCAGGTGCGGTGTGAAGTAATCGGAGTCGACACGCGATGATCCTGGAAGATCCTCCAAGCCTCCTTACAATCCCTTCCAAGAAATAACTGGTATAGCTCCTGCAAGCCTGGCTAGGTAGGCTCTCTTCTTTCTTAGCGAGAGACGTCGAAAGATCACTCGTGCTTGCTGGTGAGTGGTGGATCCTAGCGCTATCTCCCGATGTAGACAAGCTCGGGTATCACGACATTCCTCATCGTACCAACTATTCTGTGGGACAGTCCCTCCTGGTGATGTAGGGGTGGCTCTGGAGTGCGGGAAGGCGGCTGCAGCGGACGTATGGAGGGTGGCTGAGAGGTGTGTGGTAAGCTCATCAAGTGGGCTAAGGGGGTCGAGGTCAGAGGGGATGCGGTAGACGTGATCAGAATAGATGGAAGAGGTCTCTCTGGTGAAGTGTTATCTCGGACGGTGATGGGGCAAAGCAGGTGGTTGGGTGGTGTATCGGCATGTGAGGGAGAAGGCCAAGTATGCATGGTCGGCTGCAACACCCATGGAGCGAAGGCGAGATGGTAAACTCCGGAATGAGTGGGATCAGAGAGACGGATCCCATTAGATAGTCCACTATGCTGGCTCCATGTCCGAAGGGGTAAGAGGTGCAGGAGTTGGATCTAGGCCATCTAGCCAGGCCATTATAAATGGCTAGCCTATGAGCCCCACCGAGGGCTAAGAGATGCTCTCCATAGTATGTGCGGGCTGCTGTATCCAGTGATGTCCGCTCCAGATCCGTACCCACCGTGTCAATCTCCTGGTAGATGAGACCGTCTATCTCAAAGAGGGGTACCTGTGCACTGAGGTGCGGGCATTGAAGTCTCAATGCCAGGAGGATGTCCCCTAGATTGGAAAACATCATAATGTCATCATAAAGGGGCAGGTACAGGGACTCTCCATGGGTGGCATATTTAGAAGTCGAGGGTACAAAGTAGCACACTGCAAGGTAGATGTCTCAGGCCCTCTCTGTCTAGATCCTCACGCACAAAAACCGTGTAGCCTCATCCCGTCCGACCACCTGTATCACATGTGACGTTCCTCCCTGTATAGTAAAGCCACCCCTCCCGAACCCCGGGTACCCCACGCTGTGCGTGGGTGTGGGCGATGAACAAACTCCCATCTCTATCCTCTCACCTCTGGAAGCCGACTCCCCTCGAACTAATGTCTCTCTGTATAAGACCAAGTCTCTCCCTCTAAATGTCTCCTCGAACAGACCTACATGTGTCCTCAAGGCGCCATTGTAGTTTCAAACCGCAATCTCTAGCTTGGTCTCATAGGTCTCGCACCGTCATTGGGCACGTCGCTCGGTGATGATCGCCCTCCCATCTCTGTACACTGCCCATTTCCTTGCCTTCCGTGCATCCAAGATGTGTGGCATGCACTCCCTCCTGTGTGCCACTTGTGCTAGTGTGAGATCGTCTTCAAGGTAAGTATTTTCTCCTTTTAGTGCCCGCCTTTTGGTAAGGAATGATTGCCTCGCCTCCAACCCTACAAACTTGAGGATGAGTGCGCGTTCCTTGGTGGTGTCTTTGCCCACCCTCCATGCCTCGAGGAAGGGGGTATCAGGGATTTCCAGCTTTCTGCATAGTGCTATGGCGTCCTCTTTCGGTGAGGCTCCTTCCCTCCATCCCACCACTCTCACATTCAATGCCCTGATCTTCCTTCTTTTCTCCTCTTCGAGTGTGTCATTGATGATGTTTAGGGATGATGGTGGGTTCCATTGCTTCTTGGCAACCTCAGTCCAGCTGCCCACTTCTTCCACTTGTTTCTGTGTCTTCTTAATCACCTCGGCCCATGTGGTTGCCTCGTTTGCCTTCTTTTCTTGTTCCTAGAGGATCTTCATTTGCTCTCTAAGTGTATTCAGCTCATCATTGAGGGATAGTTGAATTTCTCCTTCTTGAATTGAGTACATGCCCTCACGGTCTCTTTTTTCACTTTAAGGGTGGCGACTTGGGCCTCCAACTCCGTGATTAGTGAGGTGTGGTGACTGGTTTTTGCGTCCAACATTTGGACCATTTCCTCCTGCATCTTGCTTAGCTGATTGCCATGTATGCCTGCATGTCTACCTTCCACCTATCCATCTCCTCTTGCATGGAGGCACGCAACTCACGCCTAAGGTCATCACTATCCTTGTTCTCCCCGAGCTTCTTTTGTACGTGTTCAATGTCCGTATCCTGCATTTTGCATACTTCTCTCATGGTGGTCAGGCATGTTTTGATATGGGGGTCGCCGATCTTCTGTGCGCTCGCCCAAATCGAGCTGTATTTCCCCTCTTCTCACCTCTAGTCCTTGTTGCCAGCGAGCTGTCCATGTTGGACTGAAGGGGTTCCCCTTTTACTACTGATTTTGGTCCTCAGCTGGTGGCCCCCATAGGTGGCCAGCTGCAAGTGGGGAAGCAAGTACAGGTGACAAGAGGGAGCAGCAGATAGGATTATGTTGCTGCCTTGGGGGCCTGAGCAAGGGCGGGTGGGAAAAGGAGGGCGAACATAGAGAACAAAGTGGCTGCAGGAAAAGGGGGCGAAGAGAGAGAGAGGGGGTGAACAGAGAAAACAAGGCAGCTGCATGAAAAGGGGGGGGGGAAGAGAGAGAAAGGGGGCGAACAGAGAGAACAAGGCGGCTTCAGGAAAAGGGGGGTGAAGAGAGAGAAAGGAGGCGAAGAGAGAGAGAGAGAGAGAGAGAGAGAGAGAGAGAGAGAGAGAGCGCTCTTGGTTGCCAAGCTTGTGCGAAGAGAAGTCAAGCTCAGACGGCCACAATCGAGGCACGAGAGAGAGAGAAACACACATGCAACAACTCACAAGCTGATTCGCTGCAATTTTCGTAACGTTAAAACGTTATCTTTACAACCTTATAAAATCGATTTTTTTTTAAAGACTACAAAGACTCACGTTTTTTATCATATAGACGTTTTTTATTCAGAAAAATGTGATGTACAATACTTTATATAAAAGACGCGTACTTTAGCTTCTATGATGACAAGTGACAAGTGGATTTCCAAGATGGTGATTCATTGATGAAAGTACCCACCTACAACCAACCTCTTCATCGGCTAGGTGCACTCCACGACATTTACCAGGTCCATCTCTTACCTTGTGAGGGCCGCCACTTGCACACCATCAACGAGCGGGTGGCATGCTCCTAACATTGGCAATCAGTGGCAAGTTTGTTTTTTTTTTCGAGAAAAGATCCTTTCATTAGTTATATAAAAACACCCGTAGGGTAACAAAAGATCCTCTCATGCTCATAAGAGAAACAGAGCAGAGATCCAAGCTAGGCAGCTGGGGAGACTCTCCCTAGGTGCAGAAAAGTACAAATATCAGTATAAAGACTGAGGGGCTATATCATACAATAGGAGGGGGGAAAAGCCAAACAGGTGGCGTGTAGTGCCAGCGGGGCAGTGTTGCCAGGCGTTTCTGAAACGGCAGGTATGAAACGGGTTTCATACGTTTTGAAACGTTTCATAAAAGGTAAGAAACGGGTAGAAAAAGGTTTCATACAAAATAGAAAAAGTATGTATATCTTTGACTTGAAATATACAAAAGAAAAAACTGTTGACATAACTCATAAGAGACTACATTGAATTCATTTCAATAAAAACAAATACATGTAAGATATGATGATATCACAAATCATGTGGGTGATTACTAAACAGAAATCAAAAGGATCACCACGTGGGTGATCACTGATGAGTCATGACTCAAAATCCAAGATCAAAATAAATAACATGTCCAAATAAAATGATGCTGGCAGCTGCTAGCTGCATGCTCATCCTCATCTGCATCCTCATGCTCATCCTCATCTGCAGGTGGGCTGACACAAGCGTTGATTCGATGGCAAGCTGGCACACAAAATGGCGAAAAAGTACAGGCGGCTGCCACTGGGAAACATGCACAAAAAAGGTACGAAACAATTCGATGTGTCGGACTGTGGTATTAAAATATTCATGATGAATAAAAAACGCGTTTCGTACAGGACGAAACGTTTCGTACGTTTCAAACCTGTACGAAACGCGTTTCTATGCAACACTGCAGTGGAGGGAGCCCGCGTGTAGGGTATAGAAGGGGCCGCTGCGCCAAGTGGTGTGAAAGGCCTAGCGCCGCAAGATCGCCTCATCCGAGTCGCAGATGCGGTCGTACTGTCCTCGCAGGGTGTGGATCAACTCCTGCGAAATCCCCCAAACAGTCTCTGTTGGTGGCTCCAGTCTCCCCTCAAAGGCCCTGAAACACCGGGCTCTCCAGGTGAACCAGATGGTGAGGCTGCTGAGGAGCTCCCATCGTAGATCCCTCTCCTGTGTCCAGCCGGTGGACGAGAAATCGGGTGAAGGAACCAGGCGAGGCTGGACCTAATGAATCTGATGGCCTGGCTGTCCTGCTCCGTCTCATAGCCCATAGCAGGCCCTGACGAAGTCGACCAAGCAACGGCACCCCACGTGTACATACCCTCTGGAGAGAGGGGGCCAGAATGCGCAGCATCCGCAGCCAAATCTGTTGCGCCTGAGGACAGTCCCATAGGCAATGTCTCTGTGTCTCCATAGGGTGGCCGCACCGGACGCAGGCCACCGGAAGACCGCTGTAGACAAGCCAGGTGCCAACTGCAGAGCCCCTGTGGGCGACCAGCCACTGGAAAGTCGAGATCCTGCGTGCCTATCGACTAGCCCAAAGCCTGGTCCAAAAATCCTCCAGGAACTCCTGTGAGAGTCCCTGTAGCCGCCAATGCTCCAATGCAGCTGGAGAGACCATCCTCCTCACCATCAAAATATGTCGCCCCAACCGAACAATATACTGGAAAAAGGTGATCTCTGTGGCCTCGGGGGATGCATAAGGATCATGCCACTCGTACTCACCAAGGTCCCACTAGAGCTGGGCCAAGGGGCGCGCTGCATATGCCCATATGCGCCAATCAGAGTCCACATCATCTGCAGGGTTTGGGTCATTATGCCACTTCCGAGAAGCGGCGGCCACTACCCGTATCCTCTGAAAAATGCACTCTGCAACCAAAGGCGACTCCACCTCCACTCTCTGAAGTCTGCCCTCATCCTGGATCTCATAGTAGAGACATCTACCATCCTCAGTGCAAGCTCTGACAACAATCAGGATCTCCAACTGTGTAAAGGCTCCCATCCACCGTGGGGCCACTGGCTCGAGAGGCGTGAACCACTCCTCTGTGAGTGCCTCCTGAATGTCATCCCTCATAATCAGCCCCCCTCTAAAGTGACTCAGCCTCTCCACCTGGATCTCCTCTGGGAGACTGCAGAAGGCCTGCCAGTCTCCAAAACTACGTGCTGGGCCTGCCGCCAATGGTCCCCAGGCTAGACGAGGCCGAGAACCCAGTATATGATCCTGCTCTGTGCGAACCGCTGGGCTCCAGATGAGCAGCTGTCTGGCACGCTCCTCATCACAAGAAGGAGGTCTCTGAGAGAGTCCCGGTCTCAGCAACTCCCAAGCTCGCAGGATGCTCAAGGCAAATCTGTCCTCCCATCCTCTACTGAGGCCTGTCCTCCTCATCTCTATGAAGATCCATCGTATCTCCGGTGCCCAAGTACCCCTTGCTGGGGGAGCCCGAGCCTGCAGCCGCTGCAAAAGAAGCTCTTTACAAGGCTCTGCGCCTGGAAGCAGCCCCCGAACAATAAGCTTCCCTAGTAAGGCTCTGCTCTGATCAACTGGATCTATAATGCCCAAGCCCCCCTGGGCCAGCGGAAGTGTAATAACTGCCCAAGCGACCTTAGCCCGGGCTGGCTGACCATCCCACCCAGACCAAAGAAAGTTCCTGATCAGCCTCTGTACTACCTGGCTGATGCAAGAGCTCGAAAAGATCCAGCATGACGTGATGTACCACATGGTCGCTAAAAGCACCTGATTCGCCACCACGAGCTGTACTCCAATACAAAAGCTTCCTCCGAATGCTCAGAAGAAGCGGGGCAATCTGCTGCTCAGGTGACAAATCTAGTCCAATCTGGCATCCCAAATACCGCACTGTTGTGCCAAGAGGAATCCATCGAAAACCTGGGTCTGGGCTCCATGCCGGAGTGGGAGCGCTACTGATCCAAAAGGCCACTGTCTTGCGCCAATTGATCAATGCTCCCGAAGCTGCACTAAAAACCTGAAGCGACTGCTCTGCCCTCTAAAGATTGGCCTCCTGGCCATGCAAAAATAAACCCGTGTCATCAGCAAACTCAGCAGTCCTCCCCCCGGACTGGGAGCTGGAGTCCTCTCAAACCAACCTCCTCTGCCGTCAGATACATGCTCATAGCCTCAGCAAAGAAGAGAAAAAGAAACGGGGCGAGAGGACACCCTTGACAGACTGATCTGGTCAACTCAAAACTCGGCCCCCGTCCTCCCGCCATCAGCACCACTTGGCTACGAGCTGTGGAATATAGAGCCGCCACTCCTCGAATCCAAATTGGCTCAAAGCCGAGGCGAAGCATCGTGCCCTCTAAGAAACTCCAATCGACTCAATCGTATGCCTTCTCAAAATCGAGAAGCATCACGACCAGGTCCTCACCGAGAAATCTAGCTCGGGCCGTCGCCTCCCAGAAGGTGAAAATGTTGTCAAGGATACTACGCTCCTTGACGAATCCTATCTGGGTAGCATGAATCAACTCCCCCAAGAAGGGCTGGATCCTCAAACTCAAGGCCTTTGCTAAGACCTTGTAGACAGTATTGAGGATCGTGATAGGTCTGCAATGCCGAATATCATCTGATACTCCCTCCCCCTTGGGGATAAGAAAGATCAAGCCCTCTGAAAAGCTCTGTGGCATCACCCCAGTATCCAAAACATACTGAAAGCCCCTGCGGAGGCCTGGCCCCAAAAGGTCCCAATAGCGCATAAAAAAGGCAAGCGTCAATCCGTCCTCCCCAGGGCAACTGTGGCGCAGAAGGACTCTCAAGGCCTCAGCAAGCTCAACCTCTGAAAGAGGCTCACCCAGAACTGTACGCATACGATCTGTGACCCTCCTCTGCACATGGGCCCACACAGTGTGTCTGCAAGCATCCCGAGCCTCAGTGGCTGGCTCCGCTCAAAGCAGGTCTCTATAGAACTCAGTGGCAATGGCTCTGATCTCCCCGGGCTCAGTGGCTACCGATCCGTCCTGCCTCCTGAGCCCTGCTCGAGCATGGCGAGCTCCAGTAATCTCAAAAAACTCCCCAATCTCTATCACCAAGCTGCGTCCACTGAGAGGCCTGGCGACGATAGTAGAACTCATGTCTCTGCTCCTCTGCCTCTCTAACCTCCTGGCGTGCCTGGCTCAGCTGGGACGCCACCCACTCACATGTAGACTGCTGCTCCTGAAGGCACTGAAGCGAAGCAAGGCTACATCTCAACCGACGCTCCCGCTCGCGTGTCTCTCCCAGCCGTGTCAAGGCTGCAGCGTGCAAAAAGGAGCTGAGCTCGATGAGTCCCTGGGCACACTGGCCTGCTGCATCCTGGTCAGAGCTCTGGCTATCATGCCATATCCTCTCAATGTCCTTAGCGAGACTAGGATCTGTAAGTATCCTCTCTGGGATCCTCAACTGCAAGCTGGTCTCCCGTGTCCTCTCCTCAAGTGTCAAAATAACTGGCGCATGGTCTGAAAAAGAGGTGCCAGCGAGAATGCCAACGGAGCCCCCTCGCTCCCCTAGCCTATCGCCCACATAGAAGCGATCAATCCGTGATTGATTAGTCCCTCCCTGCCAGCGATCCGACCGAGAGAAACTAAGACTGTCCTGAGAGCGGGAGAAAGCCTCATGCTGCCATGCATCAATGATCCTCAGTGTCATGCAAAATCGCTCCCAAGCTGCAAGCTCCGTGCCGTGCACTGTAACATGACTGCCTCTCACCCTATCGGCCGGGTCCTCAAGCATGTTGAAGTCTCCCCCAACACACCAATGTGCGGCCTCTGGCAATGCATCCGTAACCTGGGTCCAGAACTCTGCTCTGGCACTAGCATGGTTGGGTGCATAGACATTGAACACGCCAAAGAGCTCATCATGCATCCTCAGAATGACATACTATGCTCTACCAGGCACAATGATCCCGCGATCCACAATGGCCTGCCGCCATGCATCCGCAATGACCATACATACTCCTCCCTGCCCACCCAAGGGGCCAAACCCTGCAGACCAAAAGGTGTCCCATCTACCAGGCATCATCGAACCGTATCTCCGGATCCTGCTCTCACCCAAATGGTGCTCCTACATCATCAAAATATCAACACTGCCCCCAACCAGGCATCTCTGAAGCTCCTGCCTCAAGCAACCACGATAACGTATATAGTGTGCGCCGCCAAGGCCCTGTACATTCCATGAGATGATCCTCATGGATGACCTGCTGAGGTGGATGCTGTCTCAGCCATACGGCGGGCCTTCACAAGCGGCTTGGATGGAGAATAGTCCCCATCCGAGCGGCTACGAATCTGCCCACCCGGTGTGCTGCAAGAATCTCGGATCAGGCACCAGTGGGACTGTGTCCCATGGCGACTGCCTCCCGCTCAGACAGAGCAACCTCATGTATACATACATATCCAAGGTCGCGTGCTAAGTCTGCCACTATGCGAACCACCAAATGTCGAATCCCGGAGGCATCCACACTCCCGGGATCAAGGAAAAAATAGCCAACTCCCATAGTCGGCCTATCACGTCTGTCACCTCCAAATCGCTCACATGGTGAGAAAACTCAACTGCCTGAGTCTTCAAAGTGCTAAGAGCGAGATCCATAGTCCACTCCCGGTCGCTAGGGCCACAGAGAGGGAATGAGAAGGCCACCGCTGACTCAAGTGCCTCCTCCCCTCGGGCCGGAGGTATCACTACATGAACTCTGATGGGTGCTGGCTCATGGGGGCCCTCCGCTCCAAAAAGGCATGTGAAGGAATAATCAAAAGCCTCTGAGCGCTGTCTAGTGTCGAGGCGACTCAGCCGACTACGGATAGAGGATATCCGTGAAGCCCGAATCGGCATGGTAAGCCTCCTCTGCGGTGCTCAAGCAAGGTCGGTGCTCAGTGTCCGCCGGACTGCAGGTGAGCACCAGGGAACTGCCAGGGCCTCCCGGGGAGCTGAGGCGAGCGGGGGGGGGGGGGGGGGAGGAGGGGGGGGAGAAGGAGCCGCTGCCAAGACCAGAGCGGGGACGGGAGGAGGCGAAGGTGGAAGCGAGGCGAGAGGGGGGGACGGGGGGTGGGGGCGAAGGAGGGGGTGCTGGCATCTCCTGGTCCTCAGTCGGCGCTGGGGTCTCCTCCTCTAGGGGAGCAAAGCTGTTCCTCACGGGAACCCAGTGATGCTGAGACTGGGGGGGCTGCTGCTGCATCGGTCTCGGGGCGTGCTGCTGGGGCTGTCTCCCTCGACGGCGCCCTTGTCCAGGCTGCCACTCCGAGGTCTCTGTGGGCTGAGCAGGTGTCCCGGAGGCTGCCTGTCGAGCCGCATCTGCGGGCGGGCCATCGGGGGCCTGTTGCTGCGGTGAAGGTCGGGGTCTCCTGTGAGGGCAGGCCTTGGCCTGGTGGCCGACCTGCCTGCAGATAAAGCACTGGTTCGGGAGCCGCGAAAACTCCACTCTCTAATCAATCCATCCCCCCCCTATCCTAGGTAGCTGAATGACCTTCGGAAGGGAGGAGATGTCAGGAACCAAAACTCTAACCGAAGGTAGCGCAGCTGCTCTCGCCACCACTGAAGCTGCTGTGGGGCCAGTCTCAAGCACCGAACCCACCAATGCTCCTAGCCTAGAAAGGAGCGGAAGGTACTCACGGTGGAGTCCAGGGAAGCAAACTGTAACATGAAAAAGGCGCTCTCCCTGCTCGGCCGCTGCTGGGTCAAATCCATGCTGCCAAGGTCTGAAGAATGCCCGAGCGCCCCTGATGTCAAGGGGACTCATGGCTAGGACCTTGGCCACGCTCTGGGCTGTCTCGAACTCGATCTGGTCGTGTCCACGGCCCAGTAGCTAAACGTCCAAGATCTTGCCCGCATCTGCAAGAAGGCGGGCCTGGAGAAGATCCCAGATCTCCCCTCTGCTGGGGCGAACACGGCAGATGGTGGAATGTGCCTGGAGGCGTTCCACCTCTGCGCGGCGAGGCTCGCTTCCTCTTCTGGCGAGAGAGAAAGCCTGATGGGGGTATCCTCAGGGGCGGGCGAGGGGGATGCGGGAGAGTCCCTCTGAGGTGGGGCAGGAGGAGCCTCCATCAGAGTTTGAAGCTATGTCAAAGGCGGAGCGAATGCGGAGAGTCCTGCAAGAGCCGAGCTGCACACAAAGGGCGGAGGGGGAAGGCGGAAGACAAAAACAAAAAAAACTAGGGGGGGTGGGGGGGAAGAGAAGGCAAAAAAACAGAAAGAAGGGGAGGGGGGGTAAGGCAGCGAAGACAAAAACAAAAAAAACAAAAAACCCCGCCGGGGGGGGGGGCGGGAGCAGCATGAAAAAGGGGGGGGGGGGGGGGGGGCGCTGAAGAAAGGAGGGGGGGGAGCGAAGGAGAGGAGCAGGGGGCGGGCGCTACAGCGCTGGGGCGCGCAAGAAAAAAACAGGCAGAGGAGGGGGAGCAAACGCGAGGGCAGGCCGGGGGGGGGGAGTAGACGTGTGGGCGGGAAGGGGGAGAGGGTGCGCAGGCAGCAGCGCGAGCAGGGGGGAGCGTGAGCTTCAGCGAGCCCGCCTGGACCGTTTCTATGTCGATCCTTATTCTATGTTTTCTTCTTCTACAACATAAGAAGAAGAAGCAGATGTTCTATAATAATACGCTTCTGCTTCCAAACAAGGTCCTTGCTATAACTGTGGTGAAGACCATTGGATAAAAGACTGTCCATATTTACAAAAAGATGACCCCAATCAGTGGCAAGTTGCACCGGCACGTCCCTAATATTTGCAATCAAGTGGTAGGTTGCACCGATGTGTCGCAAATATCGCTAGGTTGCACAAGAATCCCGCTCCATGTTCAATGGCGGGTACTTCATGGCACAAACAGTGCACCTACCCAACATGCACCTACTTGCACAGTGATTGAACCACTTGTATAAATGAGCAACCTTGGGACTGCCAAAGGGATGAAATGAAATGAATAAATGAATGCAATTGTTCTTGATCTTCATTGTCTCTATAACTGTGTGTGTCTCTCTCCTCTGCCATCTTGCCAATTGCCTGTTGTCACTGTCCTTGTGTGCACATTGGGCATAGTGTCTCCCCAGTGTGTGTGTGTGTGTGTGTGTGTGTGTGAGTGCGTAGTGGAGCGGGGCAGTGTAGCCACACGTCTCCCTACCCAAGTAGCAACTTTTGAAAGCATACTGCCATAGAGTGAACCCATGACGCAGTCAGTATCACAAACCCTAGTGTGCTAAGCAACAAAGTCTGCTACAGGTACGCTAAAAATTTGGCAATCCTCGCTCCCCCATGTTCAGGCTCCAACTTTGGCTCCGCTAAAGATGATCTATCTTATGCCCCAGTCCCCACCTCTCAGACCACCAACCGTCCCGCATCTTCCTCTCTGTTATCCATCCCTTGCCAGATCGCTCCACCTTCCAGCTCCAATAATTATAGCATTCTCATATACCTCCAAGAGCCCTCCTCTTAGTCATGGCCCTCCCTTTCCAACCTCTTCACCCCCACGAACCTCTCCACCTTCGGTCTCACCAACCTTGTTTCTCTAGCTGCAGCGACTACCCTCAACATTGACATCCGTTCTTCTCTCCTCCGCAACTTTCCTTTTTTTGGCCCCCATCTCCGCTTTGCATTTCAGCCCCTAAGCTTTCCATCAACATCGCACTCATCCGCCCTTGGTGTTCGTTGTTTTACCCTCCACAGAGGACTCCCACTTACCCAATTGAGCAATCACATCACTGATCTCCGCACATGTAACCCCAAACCTCTCGCATTCACCACCTTTATGCGCTCTTCCATCACTACTTCCTTTTCCGTAAGCCGCCTCAGCCATCACGAGCTCTCCAATCCGCCCCGGCCACCAAAGCCTTCTATCTCTACATCATCCGCCCACACCCCTTTGCACATCTTCTCCATGACACCTTCCGCACCAAGTGCAAGCGCTTTCGGGCTCAGTACTGGAATCCCAATGGTTCTCGATTCTGTTTACCCAACACAGGCTTCCTCACCTTCCTTCTCCAACACTTCCTCGACACTCCTCGTGCAACCAACATCGGTCCCTCCACACCCCATCGACACCGTCCGCCGCAGGTACTACAACACCCCTATCCTCCTTGGTCCTATTCTCAACCCACCTCAGCTGTCGGACCATCACCTCCCACCAACCACAGGCACCACCCTTCTCCCGCATGGACTCCTCCAATTACCTTTGGTGTATTCTCCACTTTTGACACCCACCACCACCTTTGCTTCTTGGCTTTCCAACCTGCCAACGCCACCCTCCAACCCCTCCACCAGCTCGACCCCCACTTCTTTCATTCCACCACCACCTCTTCCTTCTCACCCACCACTACATCCTCCACCCCTCCCCCACCCAACCCGCCCACTACCTACCCCCACCTTGCGACTTCCTTCATCTCCGCCCTCTCCAACCATCTTACAACATTCACCTCACCCATGGCCTCTCAACTATCTACAAGCCCTCATCTTGTTCATCCCCTTTCCCCATCTCTCTCTATTCAGCCCGCTTCCCCTCCTTCCTCTCCAGGATCTGTCCCGTGGTCATCGCCGAAGTGCATCTCCGTTCACCGACACCGGTACTAACCCACTATGGGACATCCTTCCCTTCACTCACCTTCCTGATATTATGCGTCTTCCTCAACCAGCTCATGCTTGACGCTTGGTTCGGGCATTGGACAAGATCTCTTTGGACATTAGGCCACACTGCAAGTACCTCACGAACTACTACTTGTTCCTCTCCCAAGAATGGCACCACTTGCAGTGCGCCCATGATCAGGCTATGTCCACCATCCTAAACATGCACAAAGACATAGACATATATGTGCACAAATGTATGGTTTGTCAGAAAGTGAAGTTTGACAGGCATAAGGCACCCGGTTTGCTTCAACCATTGCCTATTCCGGATCAGCCATGGGAGTCCATAGCTATGGACTTCATCATGGATTTGCCTAAAATGCAAGCAGGCTCATTTCATTCCTGTATGAAAGAATATTAAGCATCATGGCGAGGATATTCTTGGCCCAGATTTTCAAGCATCATGGTATGCCAAAGGCTATTGTGGGGGATCAGGATCCAAGAACCACAAGTTTGTTGCCCAGATTTTCAAGCATCATGGTATGCCAAAGGCTATTGTGGGGGATCAGGATCCAAGAACCACAAGTTTGTTTTGGCGGGCTTTATTTGATAATATGGGCACAAAGCTGAATTTTTCCATCAGCTTATCATCCACAAACGGATGGGCAGAGTGAAATTGCAAATTCAGTTGTACTTGATTTGCTCAAATGCTATGTGGCTAAGCGAAAATCAGATTGGGAGAAGTACTTGCCTCTTACGAAGTTTGCTTATAACAATACGGTGCACACCTTGACTGGGAAAGCCCCTTTTGAGATTGTTTATGGCAGGGTGGTGCTACCACCTATCCTTCGGACAAAGGATGAAATCTTTGCTACGGATGAGTATGTTAGAGATCTGGAGACAACTTTCTCACAAGTACGGACAGCCATACAAAGAACACAGGAAAAGCATAAGAAAGTTGTAGATAAACTTCGCAAGCAAACGGCTATATTTTTTGAAGAAGGTCAATGTGTGTACTTGAGAATTTCTAAAGATTCTCTGTTAGTGACGATTGGAAAAGTCTATATGTTGTATCTAAGATATTATGCACCTTATTTGATAGTGAAAAAGATTCTCCCGGATGGAGTATGTGTGCAACCCATCTTTCATGGTGATAGAGTAAAGAGGTGCTTGGTGCAGAAGATTGCTTGGTGTTTGACCACGAGCTTGTGAGATCTATCCATTTATGTTCCCCTTAAGCCACTGTAGTTGTTGATCGTAGAGACCGAACCCTTAGAAACACGTTAGTTTCTAAGTGGTCGATTAGATGGAGAATGTTGCTTCAAGATTGTTCAGATGAAAACAACACTTGGGAGAATGTTGCTTCCCTCTAAAGCCAATATCGAGATTTTGTCTACCAGTCTTCTTGTCGTTTACAAGGGGGAGAATGTTATGTCTCATGTTTGAACATAATGAGACTAGCATCGAGGATGACCAGAAAGTCTTTTTTTCCCTCCCGAAGAAAGGATCCTTCTTTTGGTTACAATCAAATAGGCATAGGCTACATGTACATGCTCAAAACCCTCAAATGAGGTGGAGATAATCCCGGGGATGGTATTCCCTCCATGGCTGGCCGCTCTTAGAGGGAACTACTTCATACAGCACCGGGAAGAGGGGAGGAAGAGAAGGGGGGGGGGGGGGGGGGGGCAATTTTAAGGGAGCCAAACAAGCGGCTTGTAGTCCCTAATGATCTTGCCATCCCGATCAGAAAGAAAGGGTCCTTGGAGCCATGTGTGTAGGAAAGCCTCTCGCTGCCTATGCATGCGATCTGAATCTCCCTGAAGCTTCCCCCACTGGCCGTGGAAGGTGTGAGTGATATCATTCCAAATAGCCTTGATGGACTAGGAATGGATGCCCTCGATGGCCTCGCTGCACAACGGGCCCGCCATATATGCTATGCAGCAATGCTGTTGATGATTTCCCATCTCTGACACGTGGCTGGAGACTAGGTCCTGGATGATAGGTCGGGAGTGGGAACTGTGTCAATCTTGCAGTGTGATAGTCGGAGAGCATGCCCTCCTACTGCCTCCTCATAGTGGAGGGCGAGGCTAGTCATGTCACCTAGGCAATCGCTCCCCATGTGATGAAATGAGCTGTGGATGTCCCGGTCGTGTAGAGACAGAATCCACTGCCATACTTATTGCGCTTTGAGGCAATCCCAAAGGGAGTGCCGCTACAATTCGAGGGGGTGACTACATTGCAGAGTGTGCCAGCCTATCACGATAACCAACCAAAGTGCTGACAACGAGGTTGAGGGGTGGACCAATTTCCAGAGGAAGAGTGTGATCTTCCTTGGCCGAAAATTGTCCCACTATCGCCTCCATAAATCTCTTAGAAATCAAAGTGAAATACCGTGGAGAGACCCAATGGTCTATTACCGTCGGGGTGTCGTCTATCTCATGCATCCGTATCTTGCGGCCCATCCTCATTGTGCAAGGGTTAGTCCACCTTGAGGACCAACTGAAATGATGAGCACTAGTCCCCCATCTGGACCAAGGACTTCTAGGGGGATATCATGACGAGTAACAGCTCTGAGCTACATATTGTTGTGCAATGTAAGCCCGCCTTGAGGACCAACTAAAAAGTTGAGCGCTAGTCCCCCATCTGGACCAAGGACTTCTAGGGGGGATATCATGGTGAGTAAGGGCTCCGAGCTACATAAGGATCCTGGAGGGAAGTCTGGTAGTCACAGGGGATGGCTAGGTCGATGTCGAGGGTAATCTGGTCTCTACCCCTAATGCCTGCGATGAGACATCTATACTATGTCTCAAGTTTTTCTTTTTCTTTTTTCTTTTTTCTTTTTTTTTTGGGGGGGGGGGGGGGGCACCTCCTAAAGCTAGCCTAGCCCACTCTCCCAAAGACTGAGCTAGACCCGTGCAGGGGCCCCCTAGGCAATGTGAGATCAAGCACCTAGGGGGTGGCCACTGGGCAACTTGAAGAGGGAGCTCCATATGAAAGGCTAGGAGAGTCTCTCCTCATCTGTAGTAGGGGACAACTAGGAGAGGGAAGATTTAAGGTGGCCCCAAGCTGATCAACCTGGCTGCAAAGCGGTCCTCGAAGAGTAACTGAGACCGCGGGAACATGCACTTCAAAGGAGGGTGATGGGGTGCCACTGACGTAGCTCCAAACGATCACCTCCCTCCTTCGGAATATAATGAATAAGTCCCTTTGAGAGCCTCGCTTGCACATGGCTAGAGGCCATGATCTCGTTGAAGGCAACTTGGAGACCATCCCGCATGAGATCCTCGTGAGGTAGTCCGAAGGCCATCCTCTTCCGGGCACTTGCCATGAGGCAGGGCCCACAAAACTTGCACAACTCATCACGAGAGAAGGGAGAGCACAAGAAAATCTGCACCCTTGGTGAGACCACCTCCTAAGTGTTATGTACCTGGACACTACTCTACTGCATAGGGACCTAATCCAGTAGGGTCATGGGACTTCATGATTAGGGATTAGCAGGCACTAGGGTTCCTCGATTGATGAAACAGGCTTAATGGTCGTTTGTAGCAGGCTAGCTATTTATGGCATTAACACTATATAAGTGAGGACTTGGGTTATTATGAGATAGTTGTGTGGATGCACCACTGAAGGTCTGCCTTGGACCACGAGAGCAAACATGCCCATGCCATGCACATGGCAAGTACATAGGCTGGCATGTCGACGGCCTTCGGGTAGGCTTCCGTGGTATGGGATGCCAGAATTAGACATGGGCCTATGGAACTCTGTAGGAGCCCTAGGCTTGGCTCGAGGGAGATCGTTAGACGCCGGTCATGTTTGGGAGGTGAGCTAGCTTGCTATCTCATGATTTGGTTTAGTACTAACCATGTTTTAGCCCTGATTAGGGAAGATTTTGGGAAGGACTTTAAAGTTGGTATCACAGCAACCCTAACACAGAGGTTTACGAAGGTTTGCCTGCCTAGGTGTAGACGTCAAGATTCTAGGTATTTCTCTCATTGCTTCACTTTCCCTAAAATGATATGCAAAAGGTAAAACCACAGACTTCATCAAAAATATCTTTCTACATCAGATTGCCCTAATGAAAAATATGCCTTTTTTTGCAAAAAGGAGACTTCTATTAAGTATAAATAAACATTCCAAAATCATGGCTGCAAGCCGGAACAAAACAAAATCTCATCCCAAAATGTAGAGTAATCTCAACCAATATGGGGCACAAAAATGCCAAGAGAGTCCCGAGGGATTGTTAAGAAAAAAATCCCTTGATCCCACTCTCTCATGGCCCTCAATAGCCTCCGCGCATCTAGTGCTCCAAACCTACCAAGCTGTGATACTGGCAATGAGCTCCCAAGTAGTATCAATCCTCTGGAGAGGTGGTCTCAACTGTGTACGAGGAATATTCTGTAGCATGCAACGTTGGGTCACGACCTCTGCATATCATTATGGCGGTGTCCGGATCCCTGCCCTCAAGTGGACCAAACTGAGTGAGCCAAGCAATAGTGTCCCAAATAACATAAATGGTCTCCCTCCTCAATCTACACATAAGCTGAGCTATAGAGCCCCAAATCCTCTGAGCAACTGTACACCCCCATATACAATGTTGCACTATCTGAGAAGCTACTTGGAATCTAGGGCAAGCGAGGTCTATTACAAAAATAGCCCTCCACTGATTAGTTGGAAGGCCACCATGTAAGAATAACCAAAAGAAGTGGGAGATGTGGCTCTTCCTGCACGAGTGCAAGAGTCTTGTGCCAAAATCTCTTTTGAATCAATGGGGTGACGTTATAGCTTTCCCAGTATGGCCTGAGAGTAGGAGTCCTTTGAATCCACCCAAGTACAAGAAGCCTAGCATTACGGACAATGTAGCTCGAAAAAGGCTTACTATTCATAAAATTGGCTACATCAATTCACTCCCACTCCCACTCCCGAGGATCCCAATGAAGATATCTGAGAGGACATCCACCATACAACCATAAGCACCAAGACCCATGGGTCACAACATCAAGCGGAGGTTGAACATGCCACTAGTTTCCTAAGGCTAACTACTCTCACTGGATGAAGGGCAGTGCCATGAATAATCACCAATGTGTCACGTTTCATGAACAAATGTATGTATGTATGTATGTACGTGTGCATGCATGTGTACTTGTATGTATTAATGTATGTACATAGGTAGGATTACATACATGTATACATAAACCACATGCATAAATACATACATGCATACATTCACACATCCATACATTCACATCCATACATACACCATACATATACATACAAATATACTTGCATAAATACATGTGTATGTATGTATGTATGCACATAAAAACATACGTACATATATGTACATTATATGCATGCATGCATGCATGCGTGTATGTAGCTACATGCGTGCCTGTGTGTACATATGTACATATGTAGGTACGCACATACATATGTATGTACATGGTAACATTACATACATGCATACAGCATACAAATATATGTACATACATTTGTATGTAAATCTAATTGTATTTGTATGCATATTTGCATGTATGTATGTATGTATGTCATACAAATATATGTACATACGTTTTTATGTAAATCTAACTGTATTTGTATGTATATTTGTACGTATATATGTATGTCTGTACATATATTGGTAACATTACATACATGCATGCACGCATACAAATATACGTACATACGTTTGTATGTAAATCTCATGTATATTTGTATGTATGTACTATGTATATTTGTATGTATGTATGTATGTATTTACTATGTATATTTGTATGTATGTATGCATTTACTATGTATATTTGTATGTACGTATGTACATACTGCATACAAATATACATAGTACATACATACATACAAATACAGTTAGATTTACATACAAATGTATCTATATTTGTATGCGTGCATGTATGTAATGTTACCGATGTATATGTATGTATGTACATACATACATACAAATATACATGCATACATACATACAAATATAGTTAGATTTACATACAAACGTATGTACGTATATTTGTATGCATGTATGCATGTGTATATGTATGCATGTATGTAATGTTACCAATGTATGTACATACATACATTTACATTTATATACATATGTATTACATGCATGTGTGCATGTGTATGCATGTGTGCATCATTCACATTGTTCTAGATTTATTATCGGCATTACATTCAAAACAGTTCATGCACATAAAAAATCCTCATGTGATCTAGTCCTCATCGTAGCTTTATTCTTTAAAGCTGAGGAAAGCAGGTTAGCCTGTTGCTTAATATTGACCTGAAAACCATTCATTTTTAGCAAATCAACCTCCATTTTGTGAGTGCATAACCAAGTTTAGAAAAAAGAAAGAAAAACAGTAAGGTGTCAAAGTGATTGTCTTCAACAAACAAGAGCTGGTGGAGCCTCTGACCTTGAATTCTATAAAAACCATCCTTTTACCATCGGTTTCAGCTTCTGTATAGCAGCTAGTCACTTCTCCATAGCTTGAAAAAAAGTCCTTTAAACTCTCCAAATGGACACTACTGGGACACTCGTCGATGCTAATAGCATTTTGTACTCTACTCAAAGCAGAGAGAAGAGGCGTTTTCAAGGGCAAAATCGATCTCAAGGCATTAAGAACAGAACCATAAACATTCTCATCTTTAGCAAATGGATGGCTCGAACCATGCAACAGCCCTGGGAAAGACGAAGCGTTCCCTTTCCTTGCCTGTGGAGAAACATTACCCATCCTGTCAAGGAATTGTCGAAACACAGTTGTTTGATCGACTCTTCCTGCTTGAGTAACCTCTTCCACTGTCACCTCTCCGACTGCTGCTGGAGCTTCTTGCAAACTTAATTTCTCACCCTTTATTCTGATAGATTTCATCTTCAAGGCCTGGTCCATGCCCTCCTCACTCTGAAAAATCAAGCAAAACCTTGTGTCACATACACACATGCACATGCACGCACGCACCCACCCATGCCCACATGCATACACAAACATTCCCAAATGAAAAATCAAATGCCTATACACCTGCATACAATCTCTACACCCACTGCACATGGATCACGCCTTTGGAGCTCCCAACCAAGATGCACTTCTACACAGATCACTTCCTCACGCTTACTTAAGGATGGATTCATCCAACAGCCGGGCAACCTGAGTGTTCACATGTCCCATGCCATGCGGATTGCGATTGGTCACATAGGGGTTTCATCCCACCACCTCAGAGTGGAGACAGGTAGAGCTGAGCGCTTCTTCAAAGCCGGGGAGCTCATACAGAGACCCAAAGAGGAAAGGATTTGCCGATTGGGCCTCCGCATTCCAGCATGCCTGACGTCCCCCATCCCCCCCCCCCCCCCCCCCCCCCCCGGACGTCGGCCGCGATGCCTCATCAGCTCCAAACCCAAGACATATGCTCCATCGCCATCAAGCTACCTTTCCACATGACGTAGCTGAGCGAGACCTCTCAGCCATACTCATTAGCCCCATGCTTGAGATTGGTGGCTGATGCTCCTCTCATGTTCCATGTTCCTGGTATTCCATGATGAGTTTCCATGGACAGTTTTGTATCACGCCAATGAAATAGCTATGTTTTGTTTCTGTTTTATTTTCCATTCCATGATGAGATATGCCTTGGACATTATTGTATCACTTTGGTCTCATAGGCCCATTGGGTCTTTAGTAGGAGACGCTTAATCTCTCTCTCTCTCTCTCTCTCTCTCTCTCTCTCTCTCTCTCTCTCCACCCACCAGCCATGGATGACATACCCAGAGCCTCATCCAACCACACATTCTTGAGTGCCCGACCCCCTGTCAGACCCCACTCTAGTGTGACTCTAGACCGAGCCACAACCATAGTTGCAATGAAACGCATTTCATTCAGTTTTAATGAAACGAAACGTTTCGTAAATGTTTCATACGAATGAAATGCGTTTCATTCGTGTCCACCTGGGAACTGTACGATTTAAGCATTTTTTACCCAGATCCTTTAGTTTTAACTTGAAAACATGCTTTAATGTGTAAACGATGCATGTTTAATATTGGTTTGCAAGGAAGGCAACATATTTTTTACATATTATAAACTTATATATAAGTTTTGGGGCCTGTAATCCCCCTGTTTTGTATGAAACGTTTTTGAAACGTCTGGGATTTGAAAGAAACATTTTTGAAACATTTATGAAACGCATTTCATGAAACACCTCGCAACTATGGCCACAGCACTACAGCAAGCCCGACGCCCCAGACTCCCTGGACCTTGCCGGCAACATAGACATCAGCCCCAACCTGAGGAGATCTCGGAGAGGCACAAAGCCACCTTCCCACGCCCAGCGGATCTATAGAGCCTTCTACAGGCTAACCTTATGCTCGATATCCTTGATGGCCCCCTCCCCCTACCGAGGGGTTAGCTCCATAGGTTGTATGATGATGATGGTCCCACTTTGTATGATATGGCTCAGATTTGACATTTCCAGCTCATAGCTCTAGTCTTTGTTTTCTTTTGTACCATGATGAGCTCACATGGACACTGTTGTATCACTTTGGTCTCATAGACCCACTAGGTCTTTTGAAGACGTTTGCTATAACTTTCTTTCTTTCTTTCTCTCTCTTGTTCAAGAGTAAGCCATCTGTGCCACATCAGATTGTGCTAGCAAAGTTTGGAGCCACCCCTCGCCCTCTTTTAGACCATTCCTTACATGCATCATGTATAGACACTTGATAGTAAGCGTCTCCAAATATCAACCCTTGAGTCATCGATCCAGTTACATCGGGATGGACATGAAAGATAGTGGTACTCTCAGGTGGTTGATTGGTTTGTTGTGCACTGCCTCAAGATAGGCCATACTCCTCAGGTCGAGCACAGCTTGGATTCTAAGCATTTGGATTGCTCACAGCAAGAGAGCAACCTTCTCATCTAGCTCAACTTGCTAGGGCTCCACATGAGCCCACGGTATTTATAGATGCACATGTCACATGCCATGTGGTTAGCAATTGGCCAGCTGAGGATATCTTCTCATCACCTATAAGGTTGAGTCTGACACAGCCAAGGGCATCCCGTGTGATATGCAGTGGAAGTCTTTGTATTGGAAGATCCTGTCACACAAATGCTCACACCGTCTTCTGTATCCTGAGTTTCGTGAGTTTAGCAATCCACTTTAATACTTCAAACTTTAAAGAGATATGAGAGAGAGATATATGAGAACTGTACACCAGATTGGGTCCCGAATTACGCACTCAAGGGCCCCCTATCCCAATAACGAGATAGTATTTGCTTTATTTCTTTAGAGAGAATGACTGTGGACTGTAGATAAGCCAAACGCAAGATCTTGGAGGATCGGAAGCTTGACTGAACTGTACACGGCTGTAGAAACACCTCGATGAACTCATCTCGAGCCTATGCACTCTTCCTAAGGGCATGAGGAAGGGCTGCACACCTGAGGCTGAGAAAAGGAGATGGTGGACTGTTCTAAGCTATGTTAGAGTGCTGTAAATGCTTATGAATGCTGTGTTACCTTCACCAGAGGGTTGGTGTATGACTGGATGATACACGGAACGCTGAATACTGATGTAAACTGCTGTAGGACTGAAAACGCATGAAAGGGGCTGCTGGAAATCTGCAAACGCAGGCTGTGGAGCAGTTTTCCGGCGTTGGACAGATGCTGAATTGAAACGCAATGCTACTGGGCTGCTGCTGGACAGAAACGCTGACCTGAAGGGCTGAAAATCTGTAAACGCAGGCTGATCTGTAGACGGCTGATTCACACGCAGAAAACGCAGGTGTTTATGCTGAATTGGGGCTGATCTGATGCGCTTATGGCTGTAGGGACTGCTGAATTGCATGCGTTGGAGAACCAAGGTTGGCTGAAGCAAGCACTCACAAGGGCTGGATGAGACTAGTCTAGTGCTCCTAGGACTGAGGAGGAAAGCTCTTAGCACACTGAAGACTAAATGAGAAACTAAGCCCTATGCAAGCCTATTTATACTAACTAGAGGCTGGTCAAGTTGGCTGGTCATTTATTTAATAAAGTTTATATTTATAAATGACAATAAATGCTAAATAAATACCAAAAAATATGGAAAAAATACCAGATAAATCCTAGTAAATTCCCTAAGGCTTCTGGGATGTTCTAAATGATGCACAGGCATACGATTGCATATTATGCAGAATGCAGAGTGCTTTCTAATGCAAACCCTAAGGCTTCTACTGACTGTACATGCATGAATGATTCTCTCCAAGTGGGTTAAGGGACTTGACTGACTGACTGACCCGCTAAGGCTGAGAAATGACCTACGTAGCTCGTGCCTGACTTATCCTAGACTGAGGATGTACAATGGGGTCACGGCGTACGACATTTATCATCCTACTGGGTTCTAATAATGTACAACTGTTGCACTGCTGATGATGAGCCATCTTGTCACCATGCACTGAGTGCAGAGTGCATGTGACATCCCGCAAGATGCACAAATATGCAGACTTTGCACCATTGGTGAGGTGGAGGACGAGGAGCATTATTTGTTTAGAATATACATGCCCATACTAATAAGAGATCCGAGGTAGACTTCATTCTCTTCTGGGAAGGATTCGGCCCCCTCTCAAGGGTCATGCAATATGAGGACCAGAGGTGTTTAGGCATGATCTTTCACAGAGATAATCGCGTCTAACCCCTCCAATATAGTTTGAACTCCCCTTTTCTCCAGTTCTCACATGAGGACACCAACCGGGTTATCCGGTCGAATCTTCTCAGCCTCTACACCCACTGCACATGGATCACACCTTTGGAGCTCCCACTAACAATATACTTCTACAGAGATCACTTCCTCGGGCTCACTAAGGATGGATTCATCCAGCATCCACGATACCTAAGTGTTCACATGTCCCATGCCATGCCGATTGCGATTGGCCAAATACAAGCACCATTGTCACACGCACCCTACATTGGGGTACACAGTGACACACTGGCATGATCATCAGTGCAAACATTTGTACAGAAGTACCTTTTCTAGGAATATTTGTCATACGCCGTGACCCCATTGTGAGCCCTCAATCCAAGGACAGTCAGGCACGAGCTACGTAGGTCAGTCTCTGAACCATAGAGGTCAGTTTGGAGTCAGTCCTCTTAACCCACTTGGAGAATTCATCAGATAAAACATGTAGTAATCAACCATAGCATGTAGTGTAATCAGCAAGTTTGTAGAGCAATGTAGGTTTGCATATGGGCCACCCCATGGTGTCATCAGCCTGTCCAAGGGCTGTTCACAGCCATGCACAGCAGACAGGGCCAGCCGACATGCATCTGGCCACTAGGCTCCAGTCAGCCAGCATTCACAGCACGCAGCCAGCATATAACAACATGTGCAGCAGTTGGCCAGCATGCTAGGCAACAGGTCGGGTGAAAGGAGCCCAGTCGGCCAGAATTAAATGTTATGCCAAACATTTTATGTTAGTGCTAGCATTTGATACAAGTTTTGGCTTTTTTTTTTGTCCAAGATGAACTGGCTGACAGCCTTTCTTCTGGCCGACCAGCAGCTTAAAACCATATATAAGTAGTCGCATCAAATCAGCATTCATCATTCAGAAATTCAGCAAAAAGTTCAGCAGTTCAAGCATCAGTTCAGCATCCTACTCTCTCCAGGCAATCATTGAAGCACCTCTTCAGCATTCAGCCAGCATATGTGCATTCCTACAGCTACCTGGACTTGCAAAAGTGGCCAGAACAGTGCCTTGGATTGGTGAATACTTGGCCGACATACGGTCTTCCTTGTCCTTGCGTTGGGCACTCATATCACTTGTTCTCAAGCATTGAATAGCATTCTCCAAAGAATTAATATGAGAAAATATTCCTGCTTGCAAAGCCCATGGGGATTTTGGGGGGAGGGGGGGTGCCTTCAGTGGATAAATTGGGACCCAATACCATATCGTCTACTTCTCTTCTATTCTCTTCTCTCTCTACTCTGTGAATTGGATGCTAAAGATCTCACGGTTCACCACATAAAGGTGTAAAGAAGGCCCTGTTGTGCACTACCACAATCAACCCCAGTGCATGTAACATTGGTATTAGAGCATCAAGTTGGTAACCCAACTCAGCTACCTAAAGAAGTGAGAGCATCCGGTGATGGTAAAGCTGAGGTCCGGAAAAAACACCCAGGCCTCCACCATGTCGAGAGAGAAATCGCATCAAGAAGAAAGCCAGTAGAAAGTTATGGAGGCACAAAGCTTCCAAAGCGGCACAACAAAAGAAAGTACGCTTCCACCAAGCGCAGGAGAGCTGCGGAGAATAATGATGGAGCATCTCGCTACACCAGTCCATATAATTCTCCTTCCTCAGCAGTAAGAATATCCATATACATCAACAGAGGACGAGTAGCAATTGCATACAAAATTGCTCCTTGCATACAACCAATAGATAACTTTTGTCATTTTCGGACCAAACCCCATACGTTTTATGGTGGCAGAGCAATAAATTCCCAATGCACTATATCAAATGCTTTGGCAATGTCTACCTACAGTAGCAACACCTCCTGACCAGTATATTTGGCATACTCCATTCCCACATAAGCATTACATATGTTGTCTGTTATTTATCGTCTAGGAATGAACCCGTATTGGGCAAGATGCAACCCTTTGTCAAGCACATTGGCTATTCTATTGGAGATCATCTTTGTCACCAATTTGTATAGCACTGGCATTAAAGTGATAAGTCTCCAGTCAGTCAAATTTAGGCATACATTCTTTTTCGGAGCCAATTTCACAAGACCCTCTTGCTAGGAAGCAAGCATCACTCTTTCTTACCATGCAACATTTATCATTGCCAATAGAATGTTTTCCAATTCCTCTTGAAAATGTCGAAAAAAATCCACAGTCACTCCATCCCATCCTGATGACTTCCACTTACCCAGTCTAGCAAGAGCACTTTGCAATTCCATATTCGTGAAAGGGGATTCCATCTGTGCAGCTTCTTGTTGATTAAGAATTGGTGTCACATTTATAAACGTTTTGGCTTTCGCTTTCAACTCTTCTCATGAGAAGTGCCTGGTGTAGCAAGGATTGGAAATGTCCCACACATTCCCTTTCAAGATCATTTACATCATTGGTCCACTGACCATCAAGCTTTTGCACAGGATGTATGCTTTGCTTTTGTCTCTTAGCATGCAAGCTTTTGATTGTTTTGACGAGCAACCTTTATCTAGTAAAGGCTTTTGCCTCGCTTGTATTTGCCATTTTTCCAATTTCCTCTTACTGTTGCAATCTATCATATATCGTGCATTTAACAACTTTTCATCTTCCTCCTAATTCAATTGCCTTGTTTGTACAACCACATGCAATGCTTACACATCCACTTTGCAGGAGTTTATTTGCTCTCTTTGCCGCCCCCATATACCATCTACCATATTCTATAATGATGGAGTGCATCCTTTTTGCAAAGTTTCTCCATACTAAGTCCAGGTCATAGCAAGCATCTTCTCTAAGTAACGCAATGATTTTGTACACCTTTTCTCGATATGCATCATGTGATAGGTAGGAGCTATTGACTATACACAGTCCTTTACATGGCAGTCTTGAATTGTTCATAGCTATTTCAAAATGCATGGATAATGGTCCGATAATTGTGATGTATAATCCACCCATACCTTTTCAGGGCTCGGATTCCCGTTGCGGACATTTAACACACAGCATCTGTCAAGCCTCAGTTAATACTCTAATCTAGCATTATGCTGAAATGTGAATCTTCTTTTGTCAAGACAATTCACATTCCACATATCCATTGTGACAGTCTCTAATAAATGTCTGTCAAGCCGCTTTTTCTATCGCAATCATGTGCGAATTCCTAGGTGTGTTATCTTACACTAATGGAGAGTTATTGAAGTCTCCTAACACAAATGTATTTGTCAACCATGGATAGATAGCCAATCTTCTCCGGAGTTCAGCCCTTCTAGTTGATTTTGTCGGTGCATATATACTCGCAAATTCTTGCATTTGCTCATTTAGCATACATTGGAGCATAATGTATCTACCAAGAGGATCATTATAGGCGAGCATTGGCCTCAGAGCTGTGCATATCATTATGCATGTGACTGAGTAATCAGCACTTCCCACATAAAATATACTAAAACCTCTAAAATAGCCTACTTTTCTAGCAAAAGCATGTTGATTATGTTCTTGCAAGCAAACCACGTCCGGGATTTGCCCCGAAGGAACATAATCCCAAAGCAACCTCCATTTATTTGGACTAGACAAACCCTATGCATTATATGTTACATTTCAACTTACATATTTACATGGTGTCGTGTCCATCATGCAACTTGCATATAATCATTTGCTAATACCAGATCTATGTGTAGCTCTTCATACATTTGTTGCAAGTATTCCATCCCTCCCTTGACTGGATTCAACCAATTCCTAGATGTACCTGTAGCTAATTCGCCCAAGATGGAGGCCATAGATGTTTTATCCCTTTGCCTCGCAATCAATGGCTCATTTTTCAAGGCCACAATTTTTGGAGCATTCGATGTTATCCAACCATCACCATCTTTTCTTTGGTTGATTTGCTTGTTTTGCACATTGCTTTTATTTTGTGCTTGCTGCACTGCTTTCCCTTCATTTTGTGCCATACTTTGTTTCACATTTGCATTCACCGCATTTACCATTGGTCTATGTACTGGCAGTTTGGTTGCTCCTAGGGGGAGGAAATGAGTTCTCACGGGGTTGCAATTTCAGTGTCGGGCATTTTGATGCAAAATGCCCAAACTAGTGACATTTAAAACACAACCTAGCAAAAGGAGACCAGTTTAATTCATATGGCTTTTCCCCCATGGGAACATCAGCAATCTTGATTTCAATGCTTTCAGGTGTTGGCACATCCGTAACCCACTGCACAGAATTTGTTTCTATTGACCATGATTCTGGGTGCACACACTACTTTTCCCAATGTCTGAGCTATCTGCAATAGTGCATCTTGTAGATCAATGGGGAAATCCACCACCTCAAGCCATAACGGGCATTGATGTTTTAGCAACCCTTGATAGTCAAAAAATAGACACCCATGGTAGCACATGCACCATTTACCTATAAAAGAAAGGTGCAATCTCAAACAACTTTTGCTTTGCCTGCACGAGTTAAGTAAGATTTCTGAGAATCCTCTCGCTGCGTAGTAAACAATATCCACACTGAAAGAACGGGGAACCACAAAGTACTATGCACAGAGTGGAGGCATAGTACACAGCCGGAGGCCAACAACCGGCCGCTCCCCCTCCCCACCCCCCAAAAAAAAAACCTCAAAATCTCGTGAACCATCATAAAGATGGGGGATGAGGGGAGACCAAGGGGCATTTAGCCCTATACAAAGGAGTCAATTAGACCCCAACCCACTATGTGGGATATTACATTGCCACATGGCAGCCTGAGGAGCACCTCGACAGAGAACCCAAAACTCAACATAAATAAAAACTAAAAACTGAGCAAGATTCCCCCCTCAATGCTGATGATTATCCTTTTTCGGCATCGTTTCCAAGCAATGGATGCTTGGGTCATCCTTTCAAGCATATGAACCAAGCATATGAACCAAGGCAAAGTACCTCGAACCAGATGAGGTCAATGTCGATGCCAAACATATATGCCTTGAGATAGGCATCAATGCTGAAAGATCCCAGAACTCCATGGAAGAAGCATAGGATGTAGACCATGTGGTGCTTCGCTCCTAGCAGCAGCAGTGAGCTAGGCTACAACATACATCATCATCAACTATTCGTTAACTCTTTGATAATTATGTGGTAAGGATCAAAAGTTTTTCTAGTGTTTCCCTTCCTTCAAGAGGGATGCACAATTAGCACAAAGAGGTGCTTCACACAATCTTGTTGAAATCTCTCAGCTATGTGGTATCTTGGTCATAGAAGATATATTCTATGCATTAGATGCTATGTTTGACTCTATCATGAGTATGTTTGATGTGATAGAAAGTTTGCTACTCGACCATGGCATTCACAAAGGCCAAGAAAGCTGTTTGGTCTTCGTTATTGGGACAGAGCTACATCCGCTGAGGAGGCAGGCGGCGGCGATAAGGCGCAAAGCAGCCAAGCGAGCGCATCATGCGCAGGCAGCCGCCAAGGAGGTCAACTTAATGGTGTTGCTGCCTGAGTTGGCACACAACGCAGCTAGTGTAGATTATGTTGATGTTGCTGATGGGCTGCCTACTAGGCAACACATGAAGTGGAGCAGATGACTACGTGGTGGTGTAGACGCTGCAGTGTTGCCTTGCAAGGAAATATACGGGTGGCAGAAGCGACATCAAAGGCGGCTGAGATGGTAGCAAAGAAAACACATCCTAATGGCCGTCACATCAAAACGCAGATTGGAATGATGAGGAAAAAATGCTGGGCTAAATGGATGAACACTGCAGTGGCTTTGATGATGAAAAAATGCTGAAACCCTAAAAACGTAGAAACCCTAAAGATGCAAAAAACCCTGAAAGTACAAAAACCCTAAAAATGCAGAGATGCCAAGATGAGGAGGAGAAAGTTTCATGGCTCATCTGAGCTCTAATACCATATTGGATATCACAAAAGATCACACATGGAGCTATGGAGGATGAAATATCATCATGGTGGAGTGTGTAGGAGAGAGAGAGAGAGAGAAGCAGAAGAGCTCAAGTATGAGAGAGAGATTGCACAACTTGAATGGTACTCATAATGTGAGAATGAAGGACCCAAGTACATGCTTTTATAGGCACTGAGCCTTATCTTTTGACCCTAAATAAGAGAGTTTCACACCTAGTATGTTCACACCACTAAGGACACTTGACTAGACTCCAGACTAACTCCAAAATGCCCAACAGAAGGGAGAGTTCTCTTCGCCTAGACGGAGGCAACCAGAGATTGTCCCTCGCTATGGTTCTCTCTCACAAAAGGGGGGGGGGGGGGGGGGGGGGGGGGGGGGGGGGGAGAAGAAGGAGCTAATGCAAGAGGGAATCCTACGAGAAAACCTATCCAAGAAAGCATCCATCTACCATACATGAGCTCACAAGTATTCTATTACAAGGGAATGATTGTGTATTACTTAATGCCAAAAATGACTCATACATAAGTGACTAATTTTCACACTAGGCCGGTCAAACTTAAAAATGGTTCAGCCTCTATTAACTAGTCTTAAGCAAGTATGTACATAGAGTCCTTAGACTTTCCTTATTTTACATTAAGCTCAAGGTAAGACAGCTTTATATGTTCCAACACTGTCTTACAAAAGATAAGTGTCTGTTTGAGCATGTAAGACGGCAAAGCGCCTTACGGTAGGTCAATGGATGAAACCATGTTAGCCTACAAAGTGGTTAGCAGTAGACGTTAATAAGAGTTTCTTTCTTTCGTGCCCCCCCCCCCCCCCCCTCCCCTCCCCTTCTCCCTATTTTCGAATTTAAATGATAACAATAATCTTCTCATTGAAAAGATACAAAAATAAGGAGCCAAAATAGAAGGATAAACCTGGAAGTAGACAAATGCATGAGCAGGGCCCTTGTCACGAATTATGCTTATCCTTGATACACCTTTGAATTTTTCAAGTGATTTCTTGAGTTGCGCTCTACTGATATTTTGCAAAACTGTCTTTAAGACTGATGAGACCAGCATGACTACATACTTGTTTGCAGACACACGTGGTGATTTCTCCGTACTAGTTTTAGTAAATGATGGTGGTCCATTTTCCCTGCCAGTCGGACATCGTAGAGTCTCTTCCTCTCCACCTGTAACACCTAATGGGTTCTTTCTGTCCCCACCTGTTGGACCTGGCATGATAGAAGAAAGAGTCTTTTGCCATGACAAATCGTTTTCCATGCCCATCCCTGATAGGAGGACTCTTCTACTACCACCAGATTTCTTCTGCAATACTTCCCTGAGAGGCCCAACTCTTTTGTTTGCATCTACCTTGTTGGCGTGATCCAATAGCTTAACAAGCCCTGAAAGATTGTCTTCCTCTATGCTTGCAATTGGAATAATCAGGGTCTTCTGCATGTGTGCCATCATCCAATGCTTCCACTGTTGTACTTACATCCCTTGGATCCTTTGGACCCACTTGCTCATATTCACAAGAATCAAGCACAGCTGAGCTCTCATTAGCAATGCCATCCCTTAACATGGGCCCCACTACTGAGAGTGTGGGGGGCCGTAGAACCATGTCATCTGCTGACCCCTTTGTGCACGTCTCCACGCACTCCAGTGCAATTCTGCAAGACTTGACTTCATTTATAATTTCTTGAACCGTTCCTCTAGGGGCCCCCATTTTTCGCACGACATCTGAAACTTTTGGATATTTTGCATTGGCTGCAAGGTAGCTGAAATAAGGATATTTAGAAATTGCAGTGCCATTGCTGACCAGCCTTGAAAATAATATTAAAGAGTAGGACTTAACAAATAAGGAAATTTAGAAATTACAGCAGCATTGCTGATCACCTTTGAAAATAATATTGAAGAGCTAGAAATTTGAAAAGAGGTTAAAAACTGATCACCCCTGAGAGTGATAAATTATAATAGAAGTCCTTTTTCTATCGTTACTATGAGCATGACCAAGTACAAAAAAACAAATCTCTCTCTCTCTCACTCACACACACACACACAGGCTGCAGAAGTTCTCACGCATGATCAAAGGTGCCCCATGAAATTGTCCTTGCAAAGTTTGGATCACCGCCCCTAGTTCTTAATGCTCTCTTCCAAAATATCACTTATGTATCACAAATTTATCCTTTGGATAGAGATAGAATTCTGAGACTGGCACTAGAGTTCTCCATGCAGCTGGCACAGGAGGGACAGTGCATGTCTTGATACTCCAAGGGGACCAGTTGGTTTGATGCACACACACACCCTTGGGAGTACTCCCTAGACTTCCCTTACCTGGATCTCTCAAGGCAGGAGATCAACAGCATCATCCATCTGGATCTTATTAGCCTTCACACTAGCTGCACATGGCTTCATCAGCACTTGTCACAGACCATAAGGATTGCTATTGGCCAGATCAAGGTATACTCACACCAACTCAGGAAAGAGACAGGACGAGCTGAGAGTATCCCATGGGAGGCTCGAATATGCAGACTATGCTCTCGACTGGAGAGATCCAGTCAAAGGAGCACTACTTGTTTAGATGCCCAGTGTACTATGAGATGTGGCAGAGGTTTTCTTGCGCCTTCAGAGTGGATTTGGCCTTCTTCCTCAACTGATGCACTACAATGATCAGATATGCTTGGGGATGTACTTAATAGAGATGCACCGACACCAAAAGGCCCTGATGCGCCCACTCAAACAGGAGAGGACAGAAGAACCCCACTCAGGCAGGCAGCGCCACCAGAACCTACCCAGCCTCAAGCGAGCCACATTGAGCACATGGGACACGCACAGCAGACCGGTCTCTGTAATCGATCCCAGGAGGTTCTGGCTACTTGCACCCATGGGGTTAACAAAGATCAGGCTGCTTCTCTCCAAAGAGCCAGATGCCCTCGATCCCAGGAGGTTCTGGCTACTTGCACCCATGGGATTAACAAAGATCTGGCTGCCCCCCTCCAAAGAGCCAGATGTCCTCGCCCTGATAGATTCAAGCCCTCCACCCATCAGCTCCAGATTCGAGATATTCTTCGACGCCACAGGGAGGCAACACCGCAGGCGGTGGATATCATGACCTTATACTCCGTCAAGGACACATGAGATTTCTGTTGTTACTACATTGTTTACACAGGGACCTACGTAGTACGTAGACCATGCTGTTTTTCTTTTCATGTTGTTTTGACATACAGTTACACATGGATTACATGTAACATCTTTATGGTCTCATAAACCCTATGGGTCTCTAGTAGACATTAATATAATCTCTCTCTCTCTCTCTCTCTCTCTCTCTCTCTCTCTCTCTCTCATGAGGATACAACCAGGTAATCCGGTTAGATCTTCTTAGCCTCTACACCCATTGCACATGGGTCACACCTTCGGAGCTCCCAACGAAGATGGACTTCTACAGAGATCACTTCCTCACGATCATCGAGGATGGATTCATCCAGCAGCCTCGCTACCTAAGTGTTCACATGTCCCATGCCATGCAGATTGCAATTGGCCAAATAAGGGTTTCATCCCGCCGCCTCAGAGTGGAGACAAGTAGAGCTGAGCTCGGGAGCTCATATGGAGACCCAAAGAGGAGAGGATCTGCCGATTATGCCACATAGGGGTTGAGATAGAGCAGCATTACATATGTTGCTGCCCAGTATACTATGAGATCCGTGGGAAGTTTCGCTATCTGTTTCGTGAGGGATTTGGTCCACTCTCCAAGATCATTGACTTCCTGACCAGCATTGCCTAGGGCTCTTCCTGCTTGAGCTCCACAGACACAAGGACACTTTTTTGAGAGAGCTTTGGCCCCAGCCACCACAACCCCTCCCTCGCCAGCCAACCATCACCAGTTTCTTCCAGACCCAGGAGATGGAGGACACCCATACTTGTGGACCCAGCTCGAGCTGCTCCGGACCCACCTCGCCCGAGAGGAGTTACCTCGGACCGGACCTCCGCATTCCAACGTGCCCAACGCCACCGACCCCCCCAGCCAAGATCCCCTCATTAGAAGCTCCAGATCCAAGACATGCTCCACCGCCATCGAGCTACCTTTCCATGTGACGTAGCCAAGGGAGACCTCTCGGCCATACTCATTAACCCCTTCACATATCCAAGGCATTGTCCGGTTTATCAAAAAGTAAGGGTGTCCTACTACGGAAGGCAACACAGGACTGTTGCAGCCCTTGCCCATTCTTGATGCCAAAGAATTTGATGGATTTTGTAACAAGCTTGCCTCCAAGCATCAAGAAAAGAAGCACAATGTTTTGACTATCATGACAAACTTAGTAAGTTTGTGATGTCAATCCCATGTCGGTTGAGTATAACCACCAAGGATGTCACTCAATCATTCATATGTTTTTGGTACCTGATTTGTGATCTTCCATGTGCCATAGTGTCAGACCGTAATGCAAAGTTTACGAGTCATTTTTGGTGTGCATGTATTGTTTAACAATTTTGGTATCAAGCTCAATTTTCCCAGTACCTTTCACCCTCAAACAAATGATCAAATAGAGATACCTTTCACCCTCAAACAAATGATCAAATAGAGATCTACAATTGATTGGACTTCAATGTGGTTAAGTGTTATGTCAATGACCAAGAGGGTGAGTGGAAACTTTATTTGCCTTTGATTCAGGCCGTTCAAAAAGATGTTTTTCCCTCTTCCATTGGCAAGACTTCATATGAACCAACATTTGGATGTCCATTCAAGTCACCAATGAAGCCGACAATTTCACATGTGCCCAACGCTAACCAAACCATTGTCACGAAGTCTTACCAAGAGGTGTTGGAAGCTGTCAAAGATCGCCTAGTCAAAGCGTCAAGTGTCTTTACCAGGCAAGCTAACAAACATTGCCTAGACGTCAGGTTGTTAGAGGGAGATTGAATTTATCTTTGGATTATGAAACTGAATGTCAAAGCAAGTGCAACCCAATGAAGCTCCTACTTCCAACGAGTTGCACCATGCACGATATATTTCACATCATTGAGTTAAAAGCATATGTGTGTTCTACTCCTTCCAAGGTTGCAGATGAACCCAAGCTAGAAGTAATAGGCTAGGATAGTGTGAAAACAACAAGGCCTTTTGTAAACCTGAGTTTAGTATGTCGTTAGCAATCCTTTAAACAACACACATGAACTGAAAAATGTAGTCGAGACAACACCAGATGGGGTCCCAAATTACCCACTTAAGGGGCCCCCCCTACAGGCAGGAGTATTTGCTTTATTTCATCTGGAGAACTAAATACAAGCTGAATTGTGTCAACAAGACTGGGCGGACAAACTGACAGACTAATTGCCAAATGCAAGGACAAAATGACCAAATGTTGGGCAGAACTGTGCATAGGTTGTACGCGAACTGTGAAGCTATCTTCGAAGAGAATACACTAGCATGAGACTAAGGGTTGGTGTGCTAAGAACTTTGGGAAGAGACTGAGCTTCTGATGCCTTGGCTTGAAAGCACAAGAATGCTGAAAGTATGCAAAGGCTGGATGCCTAGGCACACATGCTTGACTGATGCTTGAGAACTTGATTTTTATATGATGGTTTTTCGTCTATGGATGGCTCACCCTTGTATATGTCAAAAGAGTGCTGGTCGGCTGTTTTCCCTGCTTGTCGGCTTGTTTAATTTGCCACAACTAGGTTTTAATTAGCATTTAATACTGGTCTTGGTCGTGGGCTGGTCGTGGGCTGTCCTGGCTGCTGGCCGACTGAAGTCAGACCTGGCCGACTGCTGCCCAGGCCCTATCTAGGGCTGCCGACTGGGCCTTCATGTTGGCTAATGGTATTTAACACCCATGACAAGGCTGTCCCTCCTTGGGTAGGCCTTGGGGCTGGCCTCAATGGCCTCAAGGCTGGCCCCTACTCCTAAGGTTGACATCTACATGCACCTACATGGGGACTACTTGCTGAAGTGGGTTAAGAGGACTAACCAGACAGCCCCCTATGGTTGGGAGACTGACCTACGTAGCTCGTGCCTAACATGTCCCGGACTGGGGCTCACAAAGGGGTCACGGCATACCACAAAATATCGTATCAAGGTACTTCTGTACATGTTTCTTGCAGTGTTGATGAGCCAGTGTGTCACCGTCTACCACAGTGCATGGGTGCACGTGCACGTGACATATTGATAGTGGAGTAGATTGTCCTCCGTTGCTTCAAGCATTGCTCTGGCCATAAACAGCGTTAGTATTTTTCCAAGTTTGGTGATCGAGGGACACATGACGCAATTTTTCTTGGGGAAGACTTCTTCCAGGAGTTTCCAACATTATTGACAGACTATCTAGAAGCAATGCAAATCCCGTCAACAAGCTAAGCGAGAGGGGATGTCACTTGCAACATGCACTAGGATGCCATGTGGACATAGGCTAGACACCATGCATTTTCATTGTGAGCCCTTGTGCATGGACAAGTCACTAGTGCACCATGAAGGGTGTATTCATACGAGTCCCATGCCATCAGGTCATGCCCGTCTAGCGCAAGGAACCAATGAAGTACAAGATGCCTTGACACTTAGTAGACGTCTGTCGGGTGTCCCGGGTAACCACCATCAATATCATGAGCTAGATAAGTGTCTGGATGTGTGAGAAGCCGAGTACCCAAGGTTCTAACAGCATCCGCACAGAAATTGGAAGTGCTACACCAGTTCAAGGCCTGTGGACAGCCTTGTGGAGAGCTTTGGGCAGCCATAGAGGTGCCCACCATAGACGGCCAAGTGCGTTGTGGCTGGGCATCCAAGAGCAGGCCCAGTTTGGCCCCTTAAAAGGCCACAACCAGCCCATGAGGGCCAGTCAGCCAGCACAACCAGCCCATGGTGTAAGTCGGCCTGCTCAACCAGCTCTTTAGGAAGGTATATAAAGGGTTGTTGTAGACCCTCTCTTAATCTCTTGCTGGCACACACTTAGGCAGCCCAGGGCAGCCCGTACTGAAGCAAACGTAGCCCTACAGAGAGGTCTAAAAGCAAACAGCAGGAAGGAAGTAGATTCATCCCCTTCCCAGCAGCCTGTGCACCCAGTCATACAGCATGCTCCAACTCTGGAATATGCAGATCAAGTGAGTCTTGTCTTTGGGCAGAATTGCTTTGAATCTTTGTACTCATTGTAGATTGCATAATCAAAGCACCTACACCTCTCTTCCTTGCATCTGAACAAACCCAGTTTTCTCTGCAAACTACCAAGAGAAATCCTTCACTTCTACCTGTAACATTTGATAACTCCAAAAGGAGAAGTTTAGAGACCGCAAAAGGGGATAAGTTTTGCACATAAAGTGGACAGAGTTTACAATGTGGCATCCACTAGGAGGGGTTGAAAACATGTTCCGAAGCATCCATTTTCTCAAAAAATAGTCAATTCCTGAGTGGAAAGCTTTGACTGATGCAGACTCCTGCTAGAACTGGTTGATAGAAGTCTAAGTTGATTTGGAAGCCTAGACCATTATCCTTCTCTTCCTGATCTAAGAATAAATAACCTCACAAGCACTTCAAAGTTCACTTCTTAAAATGTGTCATACTTGAGTGCAAGGGGATATCGTATAGTTCAGAAAAGCTTTTAAGTAAACATATTACAGTTTCAAAACATGTTGACATAATAGATTATCAAATTGACTTTTGAATTCCATAACCATACTTATAGCTGCACTTTGTATATGACTTAATCTACAAAATAAACGCCAAACAATAGGACTGAGCTTGGTTCACAAACCTCTTTATGAAAGAAGCAACTGGGCCGACATACTTTTCATATACTGGTCTTGCCCTCTTTTTCTTTGGCTCAAATTTCTGCTCTGATGCTTTGAGCGCACTAAACAAGCGTCCAATTTGAGTAGCTGCAATCATTAAAAAAATGCTAGTAGCAACAAAAATAAACAGGTTTTGTTTTCAAACTCTTGAAGAATCAACATGTCTGTTTTGAAGAGAGAATATACAATCCTCGAAGACTCTTTAATCATGATAAGCAGCTGAATACATGACAATCAAAACAATTCCTAAAGCTGAAGCATGTTAAGACCCTCGCATTGCCTTTCAAGCATTCCACAAATGCCATAAGAGTATTATTTGAGCAAACTTAAACATATTGTCGAGAAAAAATATAAGAAAATGCAGCAACATCTTGATTTACGAAACTGAGCAAGGGTGAAGGAGAGAAATTCACCCAACTAGACTGAACAAACTTGATTTTCATTACAGCAGCCCATAAGAACAGAAGTCCGTCACCTTCTTTTTATAGCAGGCACAAACCCTAGTATGCCTGTTCTATGAGTATCAATCACCCATAGTCACATGGAACGGGAACGGACAAAAGGAACGGGGGTCTGTTCTAGAACAAGAACGGGAACCCGGAAAGAAAATGTGAACGACAAGTCATCACCATATGGCTACCAGGGAGATGCAAGGCCATATATTGCCAAGCCTTTTAGATGCAAGGTCATACACCACTCTCTATGATGGAAAAATACAAAAAATCTCATTTACTCAAAAATTAGACCCGGAATGCCTTTAGCCAAGGATGTACATTTGCGGAACGGGAACGACACAGGTTATGGAACGCGTTCCCTCATTCCCAAGGCTATGGAACGGCGTTCCATGTTACTATGCAATCACCTCTTTACAACTCTGCTTGTATCCATCCACCCGATGTCTGCAGCCCATGCTCGTTTTACGAAGGTTACAACCAGTAGTCTTCATGCATCTTTTTTGACACACCTCACCTGTAGGTACACGAGGCTGGCCGTTAGGAGTCGCGCAGCGAGTGCAGGAGCAGTTGGACACAGCAACTGTAAGGCAGTCAGGCAGCTGCTGCAGCCATCTGAACCCCGGTCCGGTAGTCATTATTCTACACCTTCGTGTCAGCTACTGTCTCCTTCACACACAGAGTCCCTCTCCACCAGATTCTCCAGACAATTCTTGCTCCGCTTCACCAGCTCGACACCAAGGAACTACACGTTTTCTGTTTTTCCTCCATGCCTCGTGAGAAATTGAAGTTTTGAAGCATCCAAAGTTCAATGGGAAGCTGGTCAGAGAAGTCGTCACCAATTGGTCCCAAAAGATGGTTGCCACGTTGGTGGCAGCAAGTGATTTGGATGTTTTTCAACTCCGTTTGGTGCGTACGGTTGTGATAGGTGCCGCCCTCTTGTGGTGGGAAGATCACCTCAGGCACGATACCGTAAAGCTATGGAGGAGAGAGTCCAGAGGCTACACCAAGGCACAGCAGATGTGAGAGTCCTCGTCCCATGCCCCATGTATGTACTACACCCCACCATCTCCACTAGGTGGAATTAGTAGTATACCACCTATCATGATTGTACATCTATAGCATGCTAGACAATGTACTGCATAGTGAGTTGCATATGACTAGGACTACCTTTCCATTTCAGTTTTTTCTTTCCATGATACTCAGGACATGGACTTGTTGTATACAGATTTGTCTCATAGGCCAATCTGGCCTTCCGTAGACGTTAATATATCTTTTCTTTTCTGTTAATTGTTGGGATGATTGCTGCAAGGCGATCTTGAAGCAATTTATTCCTATAGACTATCACCATGAGATAAAGCAGCAAAGGGAGCGCTTTAACCAAAAGCAAAATGAGCACGTAATAACCGACTACATGGTATGTTTCTAGAAGCTTTTGTTCATGCTCCTGAGGACCAGGCAACAGTCAGATTGAGCGTTTCATTGATGGTTTGAAACTGTCCTTGCACACAGATGTTCATGCACATCGGCCCCGTGACCTTACAGACGCAGTTCATCTTTGCTACAACCCTCCAAACACAGGAGAGTCCCAAGCCTAGGACTTGGAAGAAAGTCCAACAGCAAGGAGATTCCTTAAGAAAGAGCCAGTTCTAGTGAGGGAGTGTCGGCAACACGACTTTCTCACGAGGCAACCAGCCGGTCAATGTTTCAAGTAAAAACTCCACCGAGCACATCCCGAAAGATTGTCTGAGGACCTTGGAGGAGCAATCCAAGAACAGGGCTCCTTGTGAACCGGACAATAAGTGTGAAGGAGATACATGTGCGGGTCTAAGCTTTTTTCATTTCCCGAGTTGTGAGCACAATCCCAGGGTGCTTCATTGCATCATGCCACAAGCTCGAATACAGGAAGTTTCCGACCAATTCTCTTAAGAGAGTGTCAGAATGCACAGCGGAAATGAAGACAACTGCTATAGAGAGCAAAACGCAAATGAAAGAGAGAGAGAGAGATTTCTTTAAGTTTTTTTGCAGAGCAGAAACAAAGCATGTTTATGCTAACGATACTCAGGAAGCTTTCCTAGTTTGGTTAGTTTTTCCCTGAGTGGTAGTGCTAACTGCGCCCTCAGAATTTCTAAGAGCCAGTGAAAGTTAGAAACACTAGGGAATCCGGGAGCAAAGATTATCTGGGAGAACCAGGCAACGTTCCCTCCACGGTGTATCCCGTTGCCTGTGCTAGTACGGGCGTGCCTATTGGTGCACGGTCCCAGAAGACCAGTGAAAGGCAGGTGTGCACCCAGTGAAAGGTGGGAGTGTGCCTGTGACTTGGGACTTCTTCAACTGTCCAAACTTCATTGACAAGTACCCAATTGTTTGAGTTGTATTCACTCCATGTGAGGAGAAATCTGGCATGTTGGCCTGTGACACTTGTACATATACATACTCCAAGAAATACAAATGCATTGAAGGGGGGTGGGAGGGGGGGGGAGGGAGGGGGGCCTTTCCGGCCCCAGTGTTGGTGTCACGTGTTATTGGTCATTTTCAGTTTTAATGTTGCTAATAATGTCCATTGTTGGTATTAGTTAAGTGCTCTAAAAATGTGTATTTTGTCTTCCAATTTGTAGGCCTCCTGTAGGGAGCGGTTACATTGGTATCAGAGCCCGGTCACCTCTCTTTCTCAGGAGGAGACACGGTGTTTTGAGATTGGAAGCATACACTGACACTTGACTCAATGGACAGCCAAGGCATTGGAGGTGCCAGATTCAAGAGGTCAATCAAGTGCTTCACGTGATTCTGATGCATTACTTGGAAGGCACAAGTCTCTTGAGAGAGGTTATGACAATGCATTCATGGGACAGCCATCCCGTGGAAAAGAGGCTATGCATGAGGATGAGCCCAATTCCTTGAGGGCTAAATTGAAGCACATGAAGAAGCTTTTGCAGGCAAAGGAGCAAGAGCTAAAATTTCTGCATGAAGATCCCCATGTACAAAGTGTCATTGAAGCAAGAAAAGCTGATGCTATGGTGGATATGACCTTTTGAGTCCATGGCTCGCAAAGTGGACAAGAAGCCAAGGGAGTTGGCACTCTCCTATCTCATCCGCAAGGATGATATCAAGGAAGGAGTGGATGGAGAGCTAGTATTCAAGAATCCACCTCGTTTGAAGCAGGGAGACCCAGCATCTGAACGGTTGAGGTCTTTTATACACAAGGAAGAGGTATCAGTCACTTCTCGCCATGCATCTACTCCTCATGGGACAGGAGGAAACAAGTATGTGCATGTTGGAGCTAGTGGGCCACATGCTGGCCTTGTGGATTCAAAGAAGGTATAACATGGAGAGAGTGGTTGGCATGGAAGCCGAAAGACTTTGCCCATTGAGTTGTCTCGTGGTGAGACATTGCATCATTTGGAGAGGTCACATGCATCGGGGCCATAGATTCATAATGCACATGCCACCATGCCTCTTGAAACATCTTTGATTGCCCATGAAGGCCATGTAGAGAGGGCTGCCCCGTTGTGGATAAGGGGAAGAGAAAAAGAGAAGAAAATGTACCACATCCCAAGAAGCTCGAGGAGTTCAAGGCAGGGGACAAGTCCATGAAATTTGATGCCTTTCATGGAGAGTATGATGCCTCTAAGGTGCTAGCTTTTGTGGCACAGTTTGACATTGCTTTTAGTGATGAGGACTTCACTGAGAAGTCCAAAATTCGTCATGCAAGCATGTTCTTGAAGGGAACAACTTCCCATTGGTGGATCACTAAAAAGACCACCAAAGGAGCAAACTCTCACCCAAAAGTGGGATAGACTTGAGCAAAAAGACAATGAAAGTGTACAGCAGTATGTCAATAAGATTCGGAAAGTGTTTCTTGAGGTAACTCCCTTTATGCAACTCTCCGAGGATGAAAGGAAGAGAAAGTTTTACTCCGAATTGCATCTAGCTTATCGTTCGGGCATTGAATTGCACCCGAAACACACTCTTCAGCAGCTCATGCCATTTGCTCTTGCTACGGAGCAATTGGTGCTTAAAATTAAGCAGGATCAAGGAGGTTCCAAGGGCAAAGAGAGGGCTGTCCCAAACCTGCAAACAGGTGGACAGCCACCTAAAAAGAGCTTTCAAGAAGCCCAAAAGGGTGGTAAAGCTAAAAGAACCCCATCCAAAGACATTGCACCAAAGAAGAACAAGTTTGGCTTGACCCCCGAGCAAAGGGAGCAATATGCCAAACAGGGGAAATGCTTTTCTTGTGGTAGTAAAGAGCACATGTTTAGGCAATGCCCTACCCGCAAGCAAAAGCATGAGGACAAGCCACCAAAGGCAAATGTGCATGCCATACCCAATGTGCACGGTACCACTGAGCATGATGGCAAAGAGAGAGTGGTATGCAAAGCTTGGGGACAAAACAAGGATCAGCCCGCCTTGTTCATGTTTGATGATTTTGCAACAGATAATTTCATCTCTACACAGATGGCAGCCGCCTTGGGCATAGAGATTGGGGACATGGGACCCCAAATTGAAGCAAAGGCAGCTTTTGTTGGCAAAGAGGTGCAAGTCACGCCTCTTATTGGAAAGTTGTGCATTCATATACAGGTTTATTTGGATCACGAGCATTTCTTGATTGCCCCACTCAATGGATGTGATGTATTACTTGGCAAACCTTGGCATCATCGGCTTGAGCCTCGCAAAGAATATAAAACCAACAAGATCACATTTATGCATAGAGGCCACATGCATGTTATTGATGCGGGCAAGGAAGGGGATTCCATCCGAGTTATATCTCACATCCAAATTAATAAGGCAATGAAAAAGAGTCTTTCCGGGTACTTGGTTTTTGTTCGTGACAAAATTGAACAAAGTAATGTGACTGTGGATGTATTGACTCAAGATAGGCTAAATTTTCTTAATGCATATAAAGATTGTTTTATCGATGCATTGCCAAGAAAACTACCACCTGAGAAGCCTGAGGATCATCGCATAGATCTTGTGCCAGGTAGTTCCCCACCTAACAAACCCACATATCGTGTGACTGCCGCACAACAAGAGGAAATTATAAAGCAGGTTAATGAACTCTTAGAAAAGGGTTTGGTTCAGCCAAGCTCCTCACCCTTTCGTTCTGCCATACTTCTTGTGCAAAAGAAGGATGGATCTTTCGGCATGTGCGTGGATTATCGAGCTCTAAACAAGCTCACCATCAAGAACAGGTTCCCAATCCCACGCATAGATGACATCTTGGATAAGCTTGATGTTTCAGCTTGTTTCAGCCATATAGATTTGAAGAGTGGTTACCACCAGATTCGTGTGGTACCCCAGGATGTCCATAAGACTACATTCAGAACAGCTTTTGGATTGTATGAGTTCTTGGTAATGCCTTTTGGCCTGTGATGACATCTTGGTTTTCTCCAAGAATGAGGAGGAGCATAAGACTCATTTGGCTACAGTGTTTGAAGAGTTGCGAAAGCATAAACTCTTCTTAAATGTTAAGAAAAGTGAGTTCTTCCTCTCCAAGATACACTATTTGGGACACATTGTATCCAAAGAGGGTGTAAGAATGGATCTTGCTAAAATTGAAACCATTCGAAATTGGCCAGAGTTGCAAAATGTACATCAAGTGCATAGCTTTCTGGGGTTATGTTCATACTATAGGCGATTCATCAGGCATTTTGCCAACATTGGCTCGCCATTGCATGATCTTACAAAGAAGAAAGCCACCTTCAAATGGACTTCGAATGAGCAAGATGCCTTCTTGCAACTCAAAAATGCTATCATTTGTGGGCCTGTATTGATTGTTCCCGATTTGCAAAAGCCATTCACGGTGTAATGTGATGCATGTGGGAATTGTATAGGGGCTGTCCTAAATCAAGAGGGTCATGCAGTTGCTTATGAAAGCCACCGATTACATGATGCCGAGATCCATATGGACATTTATGAAAAAGAGCTCTTGGCTGTAATTCATGCCTTAAAGATATGGAAGTATTATCTTCTTAGGGCTGAATTTGTAGTCAAGATAGATCATCAAAGCTTGAGGTACTGTTTATCTTAAACTAAGCGCTCAGAGAAGCAAATGAGGATGGCAAACTTTCTTTCCATGTTTCATTTTCAAATTGTACATGCTCCGGGAAAGAAGAATTTGGTGGCAAATGGTTTGTCCAAGAAGCCTTATATAGCTGCAGTTTCAGTGGCCTCTCATGGGGACTTATCTGCCATGCGTGATTTGTATCATTTGGATGTTGTTTTTTTCCCATGTGGACTGATTTGATGGCTGGTCACTCGCATGCCTCTTATGTGACCAAAGAGGGTTATCTTATGAAGGATAACTGCTTGTGTGGTGAAGGATATGCGTCCAAAGGTTATGGAGGAGTGTCACGCTCCACCTTATGCTAGTCATAGAGGTATTTTACCTACGACACGCATGATCGAAAGATATTTCTTTTGGCCAAGCATACGTAAAGACATTGAGGCATGTGTACGCGCATGTATTACTTGCCAAAAGGTGAAATTTGATAGGTAAAAGCCTCCAGGTTTGCTTTAGCCATTGCCTATTCCCTCGCAGCCATGGGAAAGCATTACTATGGACTTCATTATGGATTTGCCTAAATCCCAGCATGCGAATGATGCTATTTGCACCATAGTTGATAGGTTTAGCAAGCAAGCTCACTTCTTGCCCGTCAACAAAACCATTAAAGTTGATCATATGGTGAAGCTTTTTCTTGCTCACATCTTCAAGCATCATGGTATGCCTAAGTCCATTGTTGGGGATAGAGATCCCAAGACTACGAGCCTCTTTTGGAGGGCTTTATTTGATAACATGGGCACTAAGCTTGAGTTCTCATCGGCTTATCACCCCCAAACGGATGGCCAAAGTGCAGCTGCGAATTCAACCGTGTTGGATTTGTTGAAGTGTCGTGGCGGATCAAAAGAGTCCCTAGGAGAAGTATCTTCCACTTGTAGAGTTTGCCTACAATAACACAATACATGCCTCCACGGGAAAGGCCCCGTTTGAGATTATTTATGGCGGAGTGGTATTGCCACCCATCCTTCATACAAAGGATGAGATTTTTGCAGCCGATGAGTATGCGCGTGACTTGGATGTAGCCTTTGCTCAAGTGCGAACAGCCACTACAAGGTCACAAGACAAGCATAAGAGGGCTGCTGACAAGCATAGAAGGGACATGCAAGTCAAGGAAGGTGATTGGGTACTACTGAAATTTGAGAAAGCTAGGCTTCGGAAGAGGCCAAGACGAGAGGGATCATATCCAAAGCTTTCTACCTGATATTATGGACCCTTCAAAGTGGTTGACAAGATCAATGAAGTGTCCTACGGGCTTGCTTTACCCAGTCATTGGAAGATTCACAATGCTTTTCACATGAGTCTTTTGCGGAAATATGTGGGGCCAGCTCCAAAAGAACCTGTCACAGAGGACCCGCCCGAGATTGATGAGCTTGAGGAGATCCTCCAACCAGAGCAGATTGTATTTCACAAGGAGAGCAAGTTACCACATGGAAAGCTTTCCAGGAGATACCTTGTGAAATTTAAGAATTATTTACCAATTGATGCAAAGTGGGTAGACGAGGATTATTTTGCTGACTACCCTCAGCTTTTGCAGACATGTCTTGAGGCTTTTCAGTTGAGGACAACTGTTTAGAAGCCCAGGGGGATGTCACCATTTGGTCCATCTCCATTTTTGGAGCCACTTCTATGGGATTGTCACTCCATAGAGTGGCCAGATTTGTGCCATATTCACATGGGACCAAGCCGGTGTCCCATGTGAAAGGGCCAATCTTTTGGTGTCACATGGATGGGAGTTCCCACACTACCTGGCCTGTTGCTTTGTCCCGGAGAGCAGCAAAATGCTCATCAAACTCCACCCGTACGCCAGTCTTGCAAACCTAATGCACTGACAACAGATGAAAACCAAGGGATGGAACATACAACACCTGGGAGGAATGCTTCCCCCCTCTGCCATTGGGAACTATCTCCAACCTGCCCTCACTGTGAACTGGGATAGTGGATGTATCCCCAGTAAGAATGTGACCAGAATACCTGCAGAGATCCTGTAAATCTGAACGGAAAGGAGTCATGTGCCTGGAAGCACCACTATCTAGAATACACTCTCGAGTATCCGTAGCGGCGAGTCCTCCAACCTCCTCCCTGCCTAAAGAAAATGAAGCATCGATGTCCATCACCTCCAAGTGCACAAAAGCCGGTGTCTTCATGATTGCTGCTGAGGAATCTTCACCCTTCTCGGTTTCCACTTGGGACACTGCCTCCGATAGTGGCCTTTCTCGCCACAATCATTACAGGTCCTCTCTGCCTTTAGTTTCTCGCGGTCAGCATCGGACTTCTTCTCAGAAGACTTCTCCGATGAAGCCTTCCCTTTGCCCGTGTTACGGCCTTTCAACCGTTGGCCAGTTAAGGCCTCCGAACCTCCACCCTGAGGAGGGTTCGAGAATCTTTCCTCCTGGTCCAAGACCATGGGCACAAGCTCCTCCCAAGTAATGGTGCTGAGCCTACCACTGGTCATCAAAGACAAGTAGAATGCTGAGTACTGAGAGGGCAAATGCGACAGCAACGTTATGGCCATGTCCTCCGATGATATCTCCTTCCCAGCCTGGAGAACTTCCTGCTGAAGAGCCTGCAGCTTGTTAATATGCTCCCACATCGTCGACGACTTTGCTGAAGAGCCTGCAGCTTGTTAATATGCTCCCGCATCGTCGACGACTTTGTAGGGCTCATAACCCGCATCTGTACTTCCAAGGAAATCCTCTTCATGGGCGATACCCTATTGTAAAGAGAAGCCAAATGCTGCCATATACCTCTGGCCAGCGTCATATGCTTGATATGATTGATTACCTGCGGTGTGCAGTTGAGGAAGATAAATGAACGGACCCTCGCGTTGACACGATCCCACAACTGTGCCTATGCCTCCCCCGGTCCTTTCGGGTCGACGGTAACTCCCCTTCCTCTACTTCCGGCCATGGAACCCCAACAATGATGAAATCAGCAAGGTCGTAAGACTCCAGAACAGATTCCATCATAACCTTCCATATGCCGTAGTTGTTCCCGTCCAACTGACAGTCCACCACCGGGAACATGGGGAGTGTAGGGATCTTCACATGCCTCTCAACCATCTCTAACAAATCTGCCATTGCGGAGATGTACTCTGAAAAAGGGTGGGTGGGTGGGAACAAAGAAGAACTTAACCTTCAAGTGGCTGTCCAGCAAATCAGCCCGCCGTCCTCTTGCTTCTCCTCTTACTGAACAGCCCCTAACAGTCCACCAATCAGTAACACAACAGTCCCCCTCTTGCTCACACAAATCCCAAGAACTATCAAGAGCCTAGGGCTCTGATACCATGTCAGAATACGCAGCGGAGATGATGACCAAATCTGGGAACACAAGAGCAAACACAATGCAGAAAAACAACACAAGAGAGAGAGAGAGAGAGAGATAGAGGCGTGTAACTCTGCTCTATATACACAAAGAAGATCCCGAATACAAGACATAAATGGCAAGGGGCTGTGGGGCCATTTTATATGGCCCCCAAACAGCAGTCGGCCTGCTGTAGGCAGCCGACAGGAGTCCAAATCTCCACGACTAGCATAACACCCAGTCGGCCAACTCTGTGTACTGTCGGCCAGCACCAGTAAACACATAGATGCAGTCCGCTAAGGAATAGGACCTCCTGCCACCTCAGGGCTGCCTCCCAGGCCATAGAAAAAATGGGGGAAAAATACGGGGAGTGAGGGAAAATGAGAACAACACCTACAAGGGCGGGCAGACCCACAACAAAGGCCCTGGTGTTTAGATAAAGACAGGAGATGACTTCTAACAGAAGAATGTGACACACCTCAATTGTAGGTACATGTGGCTAGCCTGTAGGAGTCGGGTAGTAGCGTAGAAGCAGTCGGATAGCAGCCTGCACGGCAATCGGGCAACTGGAGCCTCGCACAACCATCTGAATAGGCGCCAGTGGCATGTAGCAGTCGGCCATTGGACAACAAGTCAGCCAGCTTTTATGTGGTTGTGGGCATGTCCTCAACAGGCCGACAACACTAGAAACAGGCCGACTAGCACTTATGGGTGCTCTATATACATGCGTAGAAAATGTCAAAATCCTCTATATTTTCTCAATGTTCATCTAACTACATAGCATTTCTCTTACAACATGGGCTAACCAAGGAGATTGTCAACAAGTATTGGGCTGTGAATAGCCGTTTGCACTCTCATCCACCCTTTGATTCTTGAGTTTCAGTTGTAAAAGTTTTTTTTGTACATAATACATTATAGTAGTTTTAGGACTCGCGTGTGCTGTGTTTGATTTCGTCGCACTCTACTCTCAAACCCTAGCACAGAGACAAGTGTTCTACATCTTTAGCCTTTGTCCACTCTCTCCCTTCACATCAAGGCTTTATTATATAACATTAATCTTCCCCTAAGTTCACAACAATCGCATGCTAGCAATAGTCCAAAGGCATCACAGACCCCCAAAAAGGTTCAAGGAGTGTGGGATTGAAACATATACCTATCACCGCTTATGATAGCAGGTCTCTCATTGGGGTTTGTCACGCTTACCAATCCCACACTGACAAGCTTCCTCACCTCTCGGCATCTCTCACCTTCTTGGGTGTCAAGACTAGAAAGCAAAGGAAGACATTGCCAAAGGCATAGTGTCACATGCTTACCACATGGAGGAGGTTCCTTCCCTTATCCAAAACTTTATTTCCCTTCCTGTTCTTTAACCAGAAGATACATTGTGGTATGATGATCAAAAAGCCTGTGAAACTTTCTCTAAAAGACCTTATTGCCAAAGGTAGCATACTTTCGTAGACATGGCACACATCCCCTCCACTCAACTTTCAAGTTATTGGACAAACGGCAAACTACTTACCATGCTTGAAAAGCATGACCTAGAGTGATCAAAGAGACCTAGCAAGCTAAAAGTTGCACGTAACCTCCTGCTAGTGTGCTTAAAGAATGTGGAGATTGATGAGCATTGAGAATGACAAGTCGTTTAACATCATAGCCAAGCCAACAGACCATTAGACGAGTCTTGTAACATCATAGCTAAGCCAACAGACCACTTTATGATCCATATGACCCAATCAAAGTGCAGGGAATGAGACTTGAACCCAGGATCTTTCACGCAGGAGCCGGACGTGTAAACCACTAAGCCAGCACTCCAGAGAGTCCATAACGAATAGGTTGTTTCCATAGTGATTGTAGTTTGCGTGTTTTCTTGTATGAGCACACATGCTCTAAGCAAATTTTCAGCAAAGACTCCCCAAAAAATGAAAAGGAGGAGGACCCAACAGTGGCCCTTGCTATATCTTAGTTAGAAACAGAAAGAGGGTTTCTTTCTTTTATGTAATATATCCTTAGCTCGGGCAAAAGTGAGCTCACCACCATGTTTGTAGAGTTGCCGGACGAGCACTGGAGTGCTAGGCTGGCGCGTTTGACAAAGGCCTTGCATGGGAGCTCCCCTCTCTGTAATGCTCCTTGAAAACGCCTACACTGATTTGCAAGCTTGGGAGTGTAAACGCCTTACTTACATTCGTCACGCAAGAACTTTCTACATGCTCTTTTTCTCAAGAGGTGTTGGGGGGGATATAGCACTAAAAATTTAAAGAAATTGCTATGATAATTACAAAAGTATATATATAGGCAACCATTACTCGAAAAAACACTGGCATTCTAGTCATAAGTCGAAAAATGCTTTTTTATATATTATAGTTATAAAACATGCATATAGCAAAGATTTTGGAAACAAAGGCCCGATAGATTTAAGAGTTGTCCTTATTGAAAATTATGTTTTTTTCAAGCACGGTAGCCAACAGGCCTGGAGCTAAACGGTGAGGGCTTTAAATTCAAGAGGGCATATCCCAAGTTTAAATCTTTGTAGGCCCCCAGCGTTGGTATTGTGGCCCCTTTACGACCAAAAGTTGTGTAACACGTTAGAGTGAGAAGACCAAGCCACCTTCAAGCGAGGAGTACCAAACCTTGCAACTAACAGGAATCTACTCATAGAGAGAAAAAAAAAAGCATAAATTTTTTGTCTCTCAAAATCAAGACAATAAGAACTTTCCATCAGGATTGTTAAATTTCATCCAAGTTTAAGTCTCTTTAGGCCCCCATTGGTATTGTGGCTCCTTTACAACCAAAAGTTGTGTAACACCTTAAAGCGAGAAGACCAAGGCACCTTCGGGAGAGGAGTACCAAACCTTGCGACTACATAGGAATCTATTCATGGAGAGAGAGAAAAAAATTTGTCCCTTGAAAATCAAGACGATAAGAACTTTCCATTGGAACTGTTAAATTTCATCCAGAAAAATACACTACAAACCAGGTTTTTATATCAAACACAGGGGTAGGGTGGAGTGAAGCAAGCTAATCACTTGGGTAAGATCCCATTCATGCATTTATAAATTTTGCCATTGAATATAAGTTTTCATTTTTCTCTACATAAAAAATTGGATAATGAGACTTCAAAACCAAATTCCAGCCAAAGGATGTTGAGAGATTTGGGAGCGTTGCAGATATGTACAAAGGTGATTTTGCCTTTTTGCCTAATATTATTTGTTAATGTTTCTATAAATAAAGAATAAGAACTCCAAATTAAATCACGACTATAAGATGTTCAGTAATGTGAAATTTGATGAATGAGATAAGTGACCAACTATATCTCCAGCATAGATCTGTCTAGCTTTGAATAACTAACCTCATTCTCCTAAAGTGCCTTCCCTGGTCAGTGGTGCTAGTTCAAACATATATGGCATTGAAGCTCTAATTGGGGATATGGCATCCACGACACTTGTGGATTAATTGTGTACACTTCTTGCATAATCCTTCTAGTAAGGTGTTATTTCTAACAAAACTTTTAGCATTAACTTGAGATTCAACAAGGAATTACCAATTGGACCATGCTTCATACTCTCGCTGAGCAGTGTAGCAAACACATAACTTCCCCATGTCTCTTTCAATTCGATCTCTTCAATTGTAATCTCTTCATCTGGATTGTCTTAAACTTGACCTCATGCATGTTAACATCCTACCATTTTTGTTACCCTTTGCAACTAGGGATTCATTTATGAAATTAAGCACACTAATTGGGTATCATTCATTGTCATTATGCCGAAGAAGAATGGAAAGTTATGAGAGTGTGTGGAGTTTTAAAAATTCAATGTGGCCATGTGAAAAGATCATTGCCCATATTCATATACTTAACACATTCTAGAGAGAGTTGCCCCTCGTATAAATGATTTATTTGCGTTATTTATCTTTTTTATTTAAAAAAGTATCATTAATCTTCTATTTTTCCTTATATTCTCTTTATCATGGGGAAAAATCCATAACTTTTGGCTCTGATATCTCTAAGTCCTCGGGGGCTAGTGGGTTAGTGGGTGTATCATCATGAGGGGAAGAGAAATAATAGTTAGTAATATTGTCTACAGCATTGACATGGCAATAGTCCAAAAGTTAGACGATAAGACTAACATACTCATCTTCCTCATATGAAATGATAGTGGATCTTATCAAGAGAGGCTTGAGTGGATGGCAATGGGCTAGGGATGGTTAGTTTTAGCATCTCTTCACTACCATCAAGGATGGTGGAGTTTTGTAGAACTTTGCACCATGATAAGAAGTTAAGCACATTAGGGTGAAGAAGGTAAGTGTACATAATAGCATTATTATCCAAGAGATATATATCAACATGGAAGACAGACATAACAATAGTGGGTTCTACATATCTCTCAATATTATGGCCTACTTAGTACTATGTGGACTAAGGTGAGGTCCTTCTCAATGTCGATGTTGAATGAGTGAGAGTATTAGTGTAGAAAGAGACAGACATAAGGTTGAAAGAGGGTCCCCACAACCAAGGTAGAAGCTCCTTCAATCAATTGCTCCATTTTATTGTCCCGTTCTTGGCCTAGTCTAACCTTCTAACTATTGCTCCATGGTTGCCATCTATTGTGCATAATTGGTCTAACTGACTTTTAATTTACTTAAATAACTAGTTTCTTTTTCAAAGATCCTCATCGAGACAAGATTAAATTTACTTTCAAGTTTAGGGATCAAATTTCTATCCTGAGAGTTAAGATTTTGTTTAGAGATTACATCTTCCGGGTCTGGTTGAAAACTCGCTTTGCTAGTTTGGCTTATTGGATCTAGCTTCACAAGTCATCCACTTGTCACTTTTTCTTTTAATTACACACTCGTTTGAAGACAACAGGTATGCACACACTCATCGCTTTTTCTTTCAACTCACCCACTCATCACTTTTTCTTTCAATCACACACTCCTTTGAAGACAACATGTATGCACACACTACTCTAAAAATAGTAGGTATTGCACACACTCCAAATGCACACACCTGTAATTAAAAGTCAAAACATAATCACAAGTTCAAATATATAAAAAATCATCAACATCCATTTCTGCACCTATGCTAGACCTCTATCATCCAACCAAACGATCACTGATCTGCCACCAAGGAAAGTTCTAGGCTAACCAAGTCTACCTTACCCCTCCCTCTTTTATTTTCTTCCTCAAAATCCATTTTTTAGTTCCTCACCTAACAATCTCTCGACATTTCCAAGATAATCCAACAAGATAACCAAGATCACCTTACCCCTACACTTCCCTCATTTATTTTCTTCCTCAAAAGCTAATTCCAAGTTCGCTACCCAGCAAGCCCGCACTTGTAGTCGATTTGCTTGGTTGGTCGATGCTAAACACACTGGCTAACATTACTTCTTCGAATGCATTATAACACTTTCAAGCCATATAGTTTGTACCGTGCAATGCACATTATATAAAATGATTATGGGAAATCCTCTAGTCTTATGACTTGTGTAGTAATGCCAAAAGATAGTCAAACACCGAGCTTACAACTTGTGTAATCTTGATAATGCACATCTAGACTAGGAAATTAACATACACTAACTTATTGGACCCCCAGACATTATTTGAGCAGCTAGGTATTATACAAATGAGTCTTATATATAAGACAATTGGACTAATGAGAAAAGACATAATCCCATTCTCACAATTGAGCTTGAGTTTTCCTGCTCTCGTGATTGAAGTAGCTTGCATGCTTTCTCCTCTTCTTTCTTGTTGCATGTATGCTTAGGGATTGTGTGGATGAGTGATGGTGTTGATATATGTTCTCTTCTCCTTCTCTCTTTCTCTTCTTGTCTACTCTCGCGTGTTCTCACTCAACATGGCATTGAAGTAGAGATTGAGCTTTCCATAGCTCTCTCTCTCTCTCTCTCTCTCTCTCTCTCTCTCTCTCTCTCTGCTACCCACCCATTTGCATGGCATCGAAGTAGAGATTGAGCTTTCCATAGCTCTCTTTCTCTCTCTTTGCTACCCACCCATTTGCAAAACACCTTTGTGGTGATAACAAAGGAGGCAATATTAAGGACCCTAGCTCTTCACAAGAGAGGGTTACTCTACAAAGAGTGGCTACAGGTGCGAGCGAGTAAGACCCTTGCATTCTCCTTTCCTTCTCCTTGCAAGGCTCAAGTGTTCTCGAATCGGTGAACATCTTTGGTGCCGCTATAGGGGAAGTGCCTTCGCTTAGGATTCCCTTGCTATACTTTGCATTTAGATTATTGCCATAGCTTGGTTGGAGTGTAAATCCACCGGTTTAACTCTTGTTTGTTGTTGTTTTTTGGTTTACCTTGGTGTAAGGATCATGGAGCAACCCTTCAAGCTTGGGTTGTATTACTACAAGTAAGTGTTCTAGTCATTTTTTTTTGCTTCTTGCTCTTCCCTTCTTGTATTTGTAAATTTTTGAGTTTTGTTCATTTTAGAAATTAATCCACCATTAATCTATGTAAAAAACCATTAGGTTGCATCATGCATATTATTAGATAGGCTAGGGAAAGCTAAAGAATTCTATCAAATCACAAATCTAAAAACATGCACCATTAAGGAGAAATTAGAAGGAAAAATTTAGATTTTTTGACCAAATCGTAGAAAAATTAATGTCTGGTTTGCTTGTGTACGTGCTCAACTAGGCCTGCCTACATACGTTTGCAAGTACAAATGCACGTTTCTAAGTTTGATAGGGAAGATCTGCATAATATTCCCATTAAGGAAAGGTCAAATAATGTTCTTCCCACCATTAATCACCATAATAATAAAAATGATTGAATCATGTGGCTCTGACTTCCACCTTGCAAGTGGCTGACTTGTTAGAATTATAAATGCATGTGCCAAAGTGGGAATGCATGTTCTCACTTCTAAACACATGTTTTCAAGTCCACAAACACCTAGCCATGCATGTTCTCACTTCTAAACACATGTTCTCAAGTCCACAAACACCTAGCCATGCATTCTCTATTCTCAAAATGCACTTTCACAGATCTTATCTCGCCACGCACGTTCACAGTTCCCCACACACATTTTGATGTTAATTCACCTCCATAGCCATAGCATAAAGCTTTGCAAAATAGACAAGAAGAAGATAATATAGAAAACTATGCATGACAAAGAGAGTGGGCTCAATCTCTCCCCATGCATGAGTGAGCACGCTTCCTCATGTATGATTTATGTATTAAAAAAAGTAATTGCTCCAAAATGTCTTGATACATTCCACTTTGGGCTATTAATATCAAAAAGTAATCTTGGTCTCCAAGCTCAAAAAGCAACTGCTCAAAATATCTTGATACATTTCACTTTGGGCTATTAATATCAAAAAGTAATCTTGGTCTCCAAGCTTGGCTATTTACATTAAAATTGTAGCAATTTAATTAAATGAAACTATGGGTGGGTGACCATCGGTGCACACCTAAACCCGACGGTCGCACACCGGCCAAAATTCATCGCACCCACGTTACTCTGTGCACTGATCTGCTCACCAAAAACATAAGACACATTAAATCTCGCTTATCTGCCCATCATGATGCGACCATTGCTCCACGCTCTTGTGCGCGTAGCTAGTCACGATCGTGCGGCTACGCTCTTGTGCGTAGCCAGTCACGATCGTGCGGCAAATGAGCGTACCATAAATATCACAAAAAATATCCAATAATTCCATAATTAATTCCACAATTAACATTTCCATAACATACCGTGGGGTTAAAAAGCAACTGTCCTCAGTTGTGTGAAATAAACAAAAGCAAGGGTGGCCAACCTCATGCTAACGTGTTGCCTCAGTCAGCGAATCGGCACTAAATCAACGTGCTACCTCAGTCAGCGAATCGGCACTAAACTAACGTGCTGCCTCAATCGGTGAATCGACACTAAATGAATGTGATGCCTCAGTCGATGAATCAGCACCAAAACATGTGAAAGAACTATGACACTGCCTTAGTTGGCAAATCGGTGTCCATAAAACAATCAATGTGAATGTGAATGATATGCCAGAATCAAGTGTCGGTAGTACGAGGTAAGCGAGTTTTCAGGAATCCACTGTGATTCTTCAATAGAATGATTCTTATACTTCACCCCGTAACAATGATTAGACAGTGCTAGTACGGGTGGTTGTTTGGTCATAGTCAATAATACTTTCAGCAGGTACTAGAAGTTCAGAGTCATCCTCGAGGAGAAGAGGGTCATCACTAACAAGGTTAACAGAGTGGGGCCTTTAAAGGATCTCAATAAACTAATGTGGAATGAGTTATGAATCTTCTAATGAGTAGGAATGCCCAAGTCGAATGCATTTTCATTGATTTATTGGATAATTGTGAACGGTCTTTAGAATCTAGGAGCCAACTTGATCTTAGGATGCTTAGCAATATTCTTTAAGCATCTTTCTCTATGCGTAACCAAACTAGATCATTTTCTTTGAATTTCATTGGTTGTCGTGAGCAGTGTATTTCAATTGTGCTCGCTTAATAGATTCGGTGACTTCAGCTAGAATAGTAGCATGGTCATGAGCTAAAATGTTAGCAGCAGCAGCAATAACATCACTAGTTATGGTAGAGACAAGAATGGGAAGTTTCTTGCCATAGACAATTTCAAAGGGACCTTGACTAGTAGCCGAATCGGGGATATTATTGTAAGCAAATTGAAGTAGAGGCAAATGTTGATCCGAATTAGAAGGTCGGTCAATAGTATAGGATCTAATAAGATCCATAACAGTGCTATTGGTAGCTTCAGTCTGGCCATTGTTTTCTAGATGGAAAGCGGATGTAAAGTTTATTTTAGAACCTAAGTTCTTGAATAAAGCAACCCAAAAATGATTACAAAAGTGGCCATCTCGGTCAAAGAGAATGACTTCAAAAAAGCCATGGTGAGGAAAGATAGTCTTAATGAATAGCTTTGCAGCTTGAGGGGTAGACAAGGTCTTCTTGCAAGGGACAAAGTTTGCTTGCTTGCTAAATCTATCAACTATGGTTCATATCATGTCATTTTATGAGAGGACGTAGTTATGGCAAACCAGTAATCAAAGTGGCAAACCAGTAATAAAGTCCATTGAAATCTCTTCCCATGGACATTTGGGAATAGGTAGGGGCATTAAAAGGCCAAAAGATTTACCATGATGGCATTTAATTCTTTGACAAATAATACATTTAGACACAAATTTTGCAATGCCATGTTTCATGTCAAGCCAAAAGAAATATTCTTTACATGCAGCTAATGTGAATTGATTCATGTCAAGCCAAAAGAAATATTCTTTACATGCAGCTAATGTGAATTCCTCTATGTTCCATATATGCAGGAGCATGCATCTCAGTTATGGCTAGTTCTCTACCTTCCATGATGAAGGTGACAAATGGTGGGTGCAAAAAGACATACCCTAGGCACAAGGTCACTACAAAGAGTAAAAGAAAATCAAGAAAGATCTAGCATAAGAGAGTGGCCTAGCCATGACATAAAAAAAAACTACATTGCCATGTGGTGAAACCTCATACAATCCCAAAAACATGGTTTGTCAGGAAATAATTGCTAGAAGCCCAAGGTTACTACACTAGTCAAAAACAACTCTGGCTACCCAAAGTAGCCCACTCAAAATCAACCCGTCAATAAGACAACCCTGACATAAATGTGCTGCCCAAAGATGGTAAGTACCTGACACTCTTTCACTGGACCAAGGGTATTATGAACGTAATAAAAACATTTGGGTCCCTAAGGTCATGCCAATGTTACCCCCAATCTCTTTAGTCACAATGAAAAGCACCAAAGAGAGTTGGCAATGGCAACCCAAATCTCCCAACACTACTGAAACCCCATGTGCAACCCTAGCAAATGGTAAGTAAAAAATTAAACAATTCATGGAGCCTCATTTGACCATTGTCAAACACACCATGAATAGGATATTCCTTCCCCATCAAACTCAAAAGCCTATGGTGCACTTGAAGGCTAGGAACACCCAATTTCCCTACTGTAGGCAACATCATTCTCAAGCCTCACCAAATGAGCCAAAAATATGTACATTCCTTCCCCATCAAACTCAAAAGCCTATGGTGCACTTGAAGGCTAGGAACACCCAATTTCCCTACTATAGGCAACATCATTCTCAAGCCTCACCAAATGAGCCAAAAATATGTACCTCACCAATCATAAAAACTAAGGAAAAATGTCAAAGAAGGGAGAACAAGAGTCAAACAAAGCAAAGGGATGGAGAATTCGAAAAGAGAATTTGCTAGAGGCCAATACTAGATTATGTCAAAAGGTTCTCTCATCATCACTAGCCTTCTAGGTACATCTCATGATGGGAGCCATGGTTGGTGAAACCTAGTCCATGGTACAACCCATTGCCATGATTATTGCTACTAAACATAATGCCACTGATGATAAAGACACTCCATCAGGCAGCAACGACCTAACACCACACCTACATATTTATTAGGGGCCTAATTGTATACTTTTAAAATATCTAAAAAAGTTACCTATAAAAGATGCACACACATGTTTCCTTGTGTGCATGCGTTTTTCCTTCTGCACATGCACGTACCATTTACACATGCATACATGTACCATCTATGTATGCATGTTCCTACTTGTGCACATACATTTCCACATCTCATTTACGCACATACGTTCATAGTGTGAATGTACGTATGCCGCCTTGCATCCCAAAAAATATATATATAAAGAGGGGCTTCTCCTCTCATTTTCCACTGTTCACTCTCTAGCTAGCCAAACTCTTACCAATTTTATTTAGAATCCTTCATGTATATTAGCCCTTCACCTCCTCCACTATCATTATAGAAACTACCAATAGGGGCATCAGAGACCTTATTGGATATAGCATTGCTCACACCCACCAAGAAGAGGAAGGCCATAAAGGTTTCCAAGCTCTCTTGGAATATTAGATAGCGACTTCTCTCCATTGGAAGTGGAGCTGATCCGAGAAGTTGTAGGGTCACATGATCCACAACTGGATTATAATAACATAAAGGAAAAGGGGTAAAACTCATCTTAGACCCTAGTTAAATGCCAAAGAAATGACTCATATGGATTAAATACAACCATAATTCAAAAAGTACCCCTTCACACATGACACTCCCCAACTAGAATTTTGTGTAGCACTAAGAGTAAGTGATTCTCCAAAAAATAAGGAAAGATGTGTGACTTAGTTTAGATGAGAAATCATTGAAAAAAGTAAGGATATTGGGTAACTAAAGAGACCTTATTTGCATAAACTAGACAAACCTATGGTTATTATCCAAATTCTTAAATCTTAAGAAAATATACTTAAATGATAAGGTATATGCTACAAGGCTTAAACCTAAGGGAATGGATTTTTGTAAGGTTCAAATAACCTTATGATATCTTATCACATGCTTTTTTTTTAAAAAGAAGGTAAGTAAAAAGAAGGAGAAAGAAGCTTAGTAAAATCTTAGGGAAATAAGCTAAGTAAAACCTTGTGGAAAGGCTTTTTGTAAGGTTTAAATAACCTTATGATATCTTAGTACATGCATTTTTTTATTTTTTTAAAAAGCTAAGTAAAAAGGAGGAGAAAGAAATAGTGATTTGTGAGAGACAAGGGGCCCAATAAGCTTGCATTGACTTTCTCCATGTATCTTCGGTAGAACTTTTAAAGTGATATATTAAAGAGGCCCAATAACATAGAAACCTCAAAGGACCTTATGTGTCAACTAAAAAGAATATCTAATCATACTTTGTCCTTCTCCATGTGATGTATAAAAGAGGCACAATGAGCTTGAAGCCTCGAAGGACCTTATGTGTCAACTAAAAAGAATTTTTAAATCATACTTTGTTCTTATCCATGTGAAGCATAAAAGAGGTCCAATGAGTTTGAAGCCTCAAAGGACCTTATGTGATAACTAAAAGAATTTATAAAGCTTAGATTGTCATTCTTTACATTATTTATGTGATGCATAAAAGGGGCCCAATGAGCTCAAAGCCTCAAGGACACTAATGAAACTATATGTTTTAATATAAATAAAGCTCCTCTCTTGTAAAAAAAAACTGTGTGGGCTTCTTTCCATCTTCTAGCCATTATTGAACCATCTTCTATACCTCTTGCAAGCTAGAATCTTGCCCTCTCTTAGTAAGATATGCTTAGGTATGGATGAGTGAGCAACTTAAGCTTGATTAGTTGATCATTGAAGCATGCTTGGGAAATATCATTCTCATGTTTACGATTCCATATATCCTCCACTCCCAATCAGGCAAATCTCTCCCTCTTGCTCAAAAAACACTTCCATTGCTAAGCTTATGCAACCTTGTATTTGAGCTCTTATGCTATGTTTTGATTACTTTTATCTCGGCACAAGCGGATTGGTCATGTGAATATACAACGGCTGAAGTCTATGCAGGCCCAAAATATTATTGCAGGTTTGCTAAAGTTTAAGATTGATGGTATGCATAAAGTATGTGAGGCATGCCATCTTGGTAAGGCAATGGGAAGTCCATCTTGCATGAGAAAGACACAAAAAGCTTGCTCACTCACATCAGTAACTCTTACAAAGAATGGTCATTGAAAATTCAGTAGTGTAAGAACTGGTGTATAAGTCAAAGCTTTCTTAAGCTCAGAAAAGGAATGGTCTTGTCTACTAGTCCAGTTCGGTTAAAGGATGTGCAATATATGCAAAATTTCAAATGAACTTCCTATAGTAACTACACAAGCCAACAAAAGATCAAAGTTTATGAATATCACGAGGTTTAGGCCAATAAACAATGCTTTCGATCTTTTTAGGGTCTACTCGAATACCATTTAACATACAATATGTATTAAGTATTCAATTTCTTCTTAAAAGAAGTTGCACTTATGAGGATTGACATATAGCTAATTCTCTCAAAGAAGTAAGAACACATTTTCTATATGTTGTTCGTGCTCTTGTGATGATCCTTACAAAAACTAAGATATCATTAGAAAACACCACAACAAAATTTTGATGTTTCAAGAATATTATATTCATCATTCTGTTGAAAGTAGCAGGAGCATTAGTTAAACCAAATGGCATAACTAAAAACCCATAGAGACCGGTTTGGGTTCTAAAAGCATTCTTGAAAATGTTTCCTTCAGCCATACGAATCTGATGCTAAAACCAAACTTGAGGTCAATTTTGCTAAAGACTTGTGCTCCCTTGAGCTTGTCTAGCAAGTCATCCACTCGTGGTATCGGATATCGGCTCTTCACAGTAATCTTATTTGAAGCACGATAAATCAATACACATTTTGTATGTCCCATTCTTCTTTTTGACAAGAAAAACTAGAGTACCAAATGGAGAACTGTTGGATCTAATGAGTCTTTTCTCTAACAATTCTTCTACTTATGTTTGAATCTTTCTACTCAAGCATGTTAAACTCGATAAGGATTTTTACATGGCGGAGAGCTTATAGGAATTATCTCAATTTTATGATCTTTTGGATAGGACTTAGGTAAACTAGGCGGTAAAATAGTCTTGAGAACTTATAAATAAAAGGATCATGAGACACATTTGGTTTAGAGTCCAGCCTGAGGACTAAGCTGGTTTTCACAATAATAAAAAATGTCTTCTCCTTATTTCTTATAGCTCTTTTAGCTTGAGTATGATTTAAAAGAGGACCTAAATCACTCTTAGTTTAACACTGAAGATAAATTTATTTATCATTTTTCATTAACCGTATTATATTAAAGTCATATTATCAATCTAAGGGTTAATTCTTACTATGACATCAACACCTTGCAAAGGAACCACTAAAAATGTTCTCTTTTCTTTCAATGAGCTCATTTTCAATTCAAGGTCCTTAACCTCTTTAGTGCAATTGTACTTAGTTCCTTGAAATGCATCTCACTTTATATCTAGAGTGCAATGCATTAAGGTTGTCCTTTTAATGCTTTTTAAAAATGAAATCATGAGAACTACCATCATCATGCAAAATAGATTTTTTTTCTTTTATTTTTTCTTGAATTCTTAACAAAGCATGAAGAGGAACCTTACCTTCATCTGAATAGTCAAGATCCGAGAGTTACCATCTTACTTGAGTGAGTCATCAGTCTCATCTTTAACCATGTTGACACAAGCCATAGGTGCGGAGTTCTTTTTCTTCTCTGGCATTCTGGTGTAATGTGCCCCTCCTTGTGACATTTATAACACTTGATGAGATGATTCTTCACCTTGCCATTTGAGGGTTTGTTGTTACTATATTTTTGAGCAACTCCTTTGGCCACATATTTACCCCTAGGTGCGGAGTTCTTTTTCTTCTCTGGCATTCTGGTGTAATGTGCCCCTCCTTATGACATTTATAACACTTGATGAGATGATTCTTCACCTTGCCATTTGAGGGTTTGTTTTTACTATATTTTTGAGCAACTCCTTTGGCCACATATATACCCCTATACATGTAGGATTTATCAAAACTACTGGAAGGAAAAGAGGATTTAGAAGACTTTACATAAGTATTATCTTGAACTCTAGGTTTTGGCACCTCCCTTGCTTACTAAAACACATCTATGGTGTTCGATTAAGAAGAGGATTAAGGGATTAAAAAGTGGTTTTTTATTTTTGAGTGGTTTTGAGTTAACAATAGTGATTTTCTACCTTCCGTTTCTCTTTGGTTATTATCCAATGGTCATAAAAACCTTTACCCTTCAACCTTTGCCTTTAGCCTTTAATTTATTCAAATCCCTTTGGTTATTATCCAATGGTCATAAAAACCTCTTCCCTTCAACCTTTGCCTTTGCCTTTAAATTCTTCAAATCCTTTTCAATTTCTTCCACAAATTGATCTAGCTCGTGCTCTAGTACCACTGACACAAGGATCTCCATATAGGAATTTGTGGAATAAGAAAAATAATTATTCAACCATTCAACTTAAACTATTGCTACAAATTTAACCATTCAACTTAAACTATTGCTACAAATTCAACATAAACCAAGCTTTAGAAATTAACACATGAAAATACTTAGCTCTTGTATGATACAAACATTGGGTGCAATCTTTTCCCCCCCCATATATGTGGCCTATTCCCCACACATGAGTATTTTTAAACATTCAATTGCTAAAATAGACCATAGCCTCTAAAAATACAAAAGTTGTGCTTTTTCTTGCATGACACTCTCTCTTTTCCCAAAATGGAGGGCTCTTCAATATTAGATTACTTGGGCCTAGGGAAAAGAATTTAAGCTTTACAAAATAATATTTGTAAGTCTAAGCTTGTAAATAAACAAATAAATGGATGTGCACAAACTAACACATAAATACACAAATAGTATTCCGTCGACACCCAAAGTAGAGTGTCTCAAAATCTTATTGACCACCACCACTTGCTCGCCTCCATTATCTAACCCCCAAGGATCTGCAATTACATCAACTAGAACAATAAATTAATAAATTAATTGAGTATAAATATAATTAACCATATCAAACTCATAAAATCAGGACGATGCAATCCATACTCTCAAGTATGTATGGAATCACCCGTGTATGCATAAACTAAGCTACGATCACCCAAATTTAGAAAGGTGTCCTAATCTAAAACCATCTAGGAGAATTCATAAATAATAAGAAATGTGAAAATATAAAATTTCATGAATTTACTCCTCAATCATAATGTTATGTTGGCATGGACCCACTGTCACGGGACCCTTTTGTACTTCCTGTGAAGAAAATAATTTAAAATCTCACAAATTACATCATAATTGAAGCAAAGACTTGAATTAAATTAAAAAATAAATAACTTAGCATAACACAAGGCAAGAGAATTATAATAATGTCACCATCCAGAGGAAAGGATAGAGAATACCACACAGAAGACAAGATTTGGTGCAATCTCCCCTCTTAAGTGTAGCTACACTTTCACGACTTAAGTATTTAGAGAATTTTATTCGTAAAAATAGCCCAAGGAGCTAAGAATAGATGTGCATACAAATTGGGCTTGCTTTTTTTTCCACTTTAGGGATATTTCTTTACATATTATTAACCATATAAAATTTCATAAGATTTTTACATATAAAAACCTTTGCCCAAATGTAATTGCTAATGGGCCTTGTTACATAAAATATCTTTGTGCGCATTTGCACATATGATAATCTTGTGCACGTTTGCATATTCCATTAAACCGAATCTTGCACAAATTAAATTAAGCCTGTTTTCTCTACGATTATTAATTCATCAAAAATATGATAGAATATATACCCATAAACAGTCCTCCCATTTGAGGAAGCAACTGTCCTTAATTGTGTAAGAAAAATGTTGAGAGAACAAGATTATTGATGTCATAATCTGTAAGGTAAACTCAGAGGTCCAAACATGGCTCTCAGAGGCACAAAGGCATGGCTCAGAGGTTCTTATGGACATGGAATACCAACAAGAAAAGGTCGTGCAACACCTAAATTGGTGATTGTCACAATGATTATCAAATAAAAAATAACATGTACAAAAAAGTATAATACATGATTCACAAAAGAAAAATGATCATCATCTTCAAACCACCACTCAATCCACCATACATAACACACCTCAATCGGTACCCTCATATAGTGTGACACCTCAATCGGTACCCTCGCACATCTCATGTAGTGCAACACCTCAATCGGTACACTCGCTTGCTAACTCAAACACTGTCCGCATTAGGAAAATAATTAATTGAACACATCAATTAATCTTAATGTCATCTTGAGATATCGACAACCCATAAGCATTCAAATAACAACCACACACATGTTTACCAGGCGTAAGTACCCCAAGAATCACCCCTCCATATGAACCAACTGAAACAAACAGTGGAGGCCCACAAGCATGCCATATACGGGCATCCCCGATATACAGTTGTATAAACGTATGAGAGGATGGCTTAATGATTGGTGTGGAAGACTAGATCTACACATAATGCATATGTAATGAACCAATCAAATGAATGTATGTGAGACGAGTCTAAGTGTCCTATACCACATAGGCACGTTGCACATGCACACATAGGATGGTAAAAAGATAGAAGACATAAATGTGTCTAGAGTAATTATATGAAACCAATCTGATGTCCCATACCACTAGATTAATTCCATACATCACTTCCTTCAGAATAGAAGTTTGAGGCGGAGTGGCCAGTTCCCTCTGAAACTTAACTTTCGACACAAATTTTCTCTATCTAGTAATTTTAAACTAATCTTAATGTTGAAATTATGGTTAGTTTCTTAGATTGGAAAGATATTATAGAAATACTTATGAAAAAGTTGTATAAAAGGAAGTGAATATATACATCTACATACCTCTATCGTTGTGGTGTAATTGAAATAATCTGTCCAAAATAATATTAACACTCGAAAGATATGTGAGTCGTTATTAATTCTATATGGATAGGGTATATAAAGTTATTAAATAGATTCTCATGAGAAACTTAACATCATAAGAATAAAAGTTAAATTGGTTATGGATATAAGGATAGGAAATACTAACCTTGAGTTGGAAAGGTTGTTTGAGGGGATGTGAGATTATGAATGAAGAATGGATAAAATTGATTTTTTTAAAGTTTAAGCAAAAATTAAATATGAACGACTAGTAACAGTTCTAACAATTTTGATTAAGTAAACAAGTCTAGATGATGAAAGATTAATTTACATTTGAAATTGGAATAGACTTGAATAATAAACATGAAACTTAAGCGTAATAGAGTCGTACCTTTTATATATATTCGATTGCAATGATGCTCTACATTGAGAAAAATGAGAAACAATTGCGAATGGATTGAAATATAATTATTCTTCCAAACGTAACTAGGGTTATATTAAATTATGACTTTATAAGAAATAAAACTGAAAGTAGTATGAATTGAAATTCTATGTATAATTATTTAAGCACGATCGTTATTGTAAGAATAGGGATGAGAAACTTACTTGGAAGGTGTTTGAATCATTGTCTAAAAGATAAAACTTACGTAGAAAGATTGAAAAAATTATTTACCAAGTTATACAGGGCATCAACTTACTTATAAGTGTTGACTAGCTTTGTTAGCTTTCACCCGCAATTCATAAGAAGTCGAAAGTTCATAGATATGTAAAAACAAAGTCTTAACAAAAGTATGAGACATTGTTGATTTTATAAAATTTTGATGTTGAACCTTGGATAATGCCTTGAAGATCTTGAGTCTGCTCAAAGTTGTGTTTTCTTGCAATCTGTGTTGTTGAATTCGCTTGAGTGATATGGGTCTCTCTGTGGTGTTGAATCCGCTTGAAGCTTATGCTTGAGTGATATGGGTCTCTTGTACATATACTTTTAAGTTATAAATTTTTAAGATTATAATAATTTAACCTTAATCAAGGCTTGTTTAAGCATAAGGATCTCTCTCTTAATAACACCCAAAAGTTAAAGCTTTAACTAAAGTTTTACACAAGGTTTTCTTTATAAAGCTAAAAGCTTTAGCAAAGCTTTTATTATAAAGCTTAATTTTAAATCTCTTTTTAAAATAAAATAAAATCTAAAGCTTTTTATCAAGGTCTTCTTCATCACGGCTAGCTGCTGCCGATGGCCAGCCTGTAAGGTATTTTAAAAGAATAGAAACACACACACACACACACACACACACACAAAGCTCTTTTTAAAATAAAATAAAATCTAAAGCTTTTTATCAAGGTCTTCTTCATCACGGCTAGCTGCTGCCAATGGCCAGCCTGTAAGGTATTTTAAAAGAATAGAAACACACACACACACACACACACACACACACACATCCTATGCTTCAACTAAAGCCTTATATTTAAGGCTTTGAATATAAAAGGGACATGGGGCCCTTTATATATATATATATATATATATATATATATATATATATGTATATAATTAATTAATTAATTAAGCATTAAACCTTAATTAATGCTTATCTTAAGGCGCCTCTCTATGTTGCAAACTCGCACAACACGCAAGGAGAAGAAAGAAAAAGAAACTTGGCCATTGCCCATTGCCTATTGCAATTAAAAAAAACACAAGAGAATACAGGGTTGTTCACCATGAAGAAGAAAAGAAAAGGGAAATTTTTGAAGCTTTCAATTCAAAAAAAAAGAAAATTAAAGACCTGCAAGTAGTTTTCCCAATATATCTAGTTGTGGGAGATTGAAGACCATCCATTATAGATTTTCTACACAAGTTTCCACTAGCATAGCAATCTTGCCATGGCTATGTATGCTCTTCCCCTTGCTGATTCGATCATGGTGGTTTTATGGTTTTTGTAAACCCACTAATGGTTTTCCACCTTGCTTTACCCTAAAAGATTGATGTGGATTTGTTATCCAGTGGTTAAAAACAAACTTTCTTTCAACTTTACATAGAAATAAACGTATTCTTTTTCAAGTTAAATTGAAAATTTACCAAAATCACCTGTGCCTTTATCTCTTTCACCTCTTTTGTTACCATATTATAGTAGTGATGTGTGTGAACACACTTAGGACCGCCGGGGCACTTTTTCCCTCACTAGGAGGTTTTTTCCCCCGTGCATTGTATATACGCCCATTTTCTTCTAGGGCTTGTTATCTTTCATTTTTGGCACTCATAATACACTACTGTGTTGTGCTCAAGCTTCCTCATCTTCTTGAAGTTGTGTGTGCGTTCCTGCAACCCTAATTCCAACAATTGGTATCAGAGCAGGCTTCCTCCTCCCGGGCAGCATCACCGGCACCTGCCGCTTCATCTCCTCCGATTGCAACGAGGTTTCACGAGCATCTGCAGGTTCGTTTCAGAATTTTGATCTGAAGTCATTTCGCCCTCCGTTTTTGCATTCCAAGTACTGCGCAGGCAAAATCGTCCTACTGTGCAGATTTTCTGTCAAGATTGAAATCTGCAGGACAGGTGCCCATTCGTCTGTTTTGGGCTGTGCTACATAGCACAGGTCGATTTTATACAGGTTTACCTCTTACAGACAGCATTTACATCTAGTAGTACAGTCATTGGCCATGGCTGACAACAATGATGTATTCCGCATGTTGGCTGCTGAGGATAAGTTGGATGGCACCAACTATCCATTGTGGGCATATATGATGCGACATGTATTGGTAGCAAAGGGGTTATGGAACATTGTGCAGGGTATTGATGCACGTCCTATTGTGGCTGGGAATGCTGCAAACACATCAGAAACAGGTACTGTTGATGATGGTGCAGGCACAAGTGCTGTAGCAGCTGTTCGAGAACCACCACTTTCAGCAGAGCAGATTCGTTGGGATGGTAGAGATGCGCAGGCTCATGCCTTGATTGCGCTGTCTGTCAAACGTACCATTATCCCACATATTCGCTCCTGCAGGACTTCTAAGGATGCTTGGGATGTACTTGCCACATTGTATCAGGCAAGAAATGAGGCTCGTGTCACTTATCTCCGAAAACAGTTGGAGAGTGAGCATATGAACGAAGGTGATTCTATGGATAGCTTTTTGACAAAGATCAAGGATTTCAAAGAGCAGCTCATTTCTGCAGATGAAATCCTGTCAGACAGTTCACTTGTGCAGACTGTTTTGAATGGTCTACCAGATTCTTATCAGGGTTTTGCTTCCACTCTTCGCTTGATGATGAAAGGCAATCCCAATGCCTTATCATTTGAGGAGTTAGTTTCTGTTTTACTGCAAGAAGACCAGTCAAGGCAAAACAGGAATATTATGCGTGTCGCAGATCAAGCTTTCGTTGCTAGTCAGAGAAGCGGGAAAGGTAAAGCTGGCTTTTCATCTAGTAAGCAGAAATCTGCAAATGCTGCGCAACCAAAGAAGGAAGACAAAGATGAGAAGAAGGGTGACAAACAGAAGACATTTTGCAAGTACTGTAAGGGAAATGATCATGTCATCAAAGCGTGTCCTAAGCTGGCTGCGAAAGAGGCTAAGAAGAAAGAGGCTGGTATGGCTGTTGCAGATGCCTCTCCTTCTAACAATGAATCTGCTAATGTTGTGCTAGATACAGAATGGGCATTCAATGCGCAGTGCAGTTATGACCCATCTTTGCATGACACATGTATGTCTGCAGTAGATTCAGATGTATGGTACTTTGACAGTGGTGCCACTAAGCATATCACCTCGCAGCGCAGTTTATTCACTTTCCTTGAGTCTGCTCCCACAGGGAATACTGTCACTTGTGTCAATAACTCCTCTTATCCCGTTGAAGGAGTTGGACAGATTGTGCTGAATGTTGCAAATGGCAACACCTTTACACTTTTTGATGCATTGTATGTGCCAGGGATCAAAAAGAATCTGCTGTCAGTCTCCGCATTTGCCAAAACAGGTTTGGTTGTAAAATTTGTGGATGACAGATGTACTGTTCATGATCTCTCTTGTGGTGACATCATTGTAGCATCTGGTTCACTATGTCGAGGGCTGTATAAGCTCAATATGGATGGCAAATGTGTAGAGGATTCAGCATGTGCTATTATGGATACGCAGGCTATTTCAGATGCAAAACTGTGGCATGCACGTTTTGGTCATCTGAATTTTGCAAGTTTGCTGCGCCTGCAGAAATCTGAAATGGTGTCTTCTTTGCCTAAGCTTGAGGCACCTGTCAAGCATGTTTGTGAGGGCTGCATATTGGGTAAAATGCAGCGTGCTTCCTTTCCCAAAGATGGATCAGTGAGAGCTGAACGCAGATTGCAGCTTGTTCACAGTGATGTTTGTGGTCCCATGCAAACTCCATCATTTGGAAACTACCTTTACTTCGTGACTTTCATTGATGATTTTACCAGGCATGCATGGGTATATCCTTTGAAGGCAAAGTCCGAAGTGTTTTTGTGCTTCAAACAGTTTTTGGTTATGGCTGAAAATGTGTCAGAAAGTAAGATGGGCACCCTCCGTTCAGATCGAGGGGGGGAGTATATGTCTTCAGAATTTAATGCATTTCTGGCTGAGCGTGGGATAAAACACCAATGTACAGTGCCGTATACACCACAGCAAAATGGTGTGGCTGAGAGAAAAAACAGGTCTCTCATGGAAATGGCAAGATGTATGGTTAAGAGTCAAAGTCTACCACATGGTTTTTGGCTTGAGGCTGTCATGTGTGCCACTTATGTTCTAAACAGGTGTCCCACCAAAGCATTACAGGTTGTCACTCCATATGAGGCTTGGCATGGCCGCAAGCCATCTGTTGGCCATTTACGTGTTTTTGGTTGCCTGGCATATGCATTAGTGCCTGTGCAACATCGCAGAAAATTGGATGACAAAGCTGTCAAATGTATTTTTGTTGGATATAGTGCTGAGAGCAAAGGCTATCGTTTGTATCATCCACTGACAAAGCGCATTTTGGTTAGCCGTGATGTTGTATTTGTGGAAGATGCAGTTCAGCCCTTGGTTTCATGTACTAAGGAGACAGATATCAGCTCACGTGATGTCTATGATACATTGTTGCCTCTTTTCAGTGGTGCACAGTCAAGTGCAATACCTCATGAGGCAGTTTTTCAGCCTATGCAGGTTTTAAATGATGGCACAGATCAGCCTATATCTGATGCAGATGTGCATGATGCACTTGAGGATGAGAGACAAGAGATTGAGGGCTCTAGGAATATGCCTAGATGGCTGGTGCAGACTTTGCGTGACAGCAAGTTGGATGCCCCTTTGTCTAGTCGCACTCGTTCTGGCTCTCATGGTGCCTCTTATGCGTCAGATTGTTATGCATTGGCTGTTTCTAGTATGTGCGATGAAAGTGAGCCTGTTTCATTTGATGAGGCACAAAGTTCAGAAAATTGGATGGCTGCTATGCAAGCAGAATACGATGCTATTATGAAGAATGGTACATGGTCTTTATGTGACTTGCCCCCTGGCAAGAAGGCCATTGGCACTAAGTGGGTATACAAATTGAAGCGTAAGCCTGATGGCACAGTGGATCGCCATAAGGCTAGGCTTGTTGCAAAAGGTTATGCTCAAGAGAAGGGCATTGATTTTGATGAGACTTTTGCTCCCACATGTCGTATGACCACTGTTCGTAGCATCTGTGCATTAGCAGCTCATAATGGTTGGAATGTACATCAGCTGGACATAAAGACTGCGTTCTTAAATGGAGATTTGCATGAGGAGGTGTATGTAACGCAGCCTCGTGGTTTTGTTCAAAGAGGGCAGGAAAACAAAGTGTGCAGGTTAAAAAAGGCTTTATATGGTTTAAAGCAAGCTCCACGAGCTTGGTATGAAAAAATACATGCATATTTGACTGCACATGGGTTTCAGAATAGTCCAACAGAAAGCACTTTGTATGTTAAACGTGTGGATGGTGTACATCTAATCATTGCTCTCTATGTCGATGACATGCTGCTCACAGGACCAAATGAGAGTCATATTGCTGATTTTAAGGCTGATTTGAATGCCTCTTTTGAGATGTCAGATTTGGGGCATTTGCATCATTATTTGGGGATACAATTTAAGCAGTGTGATGGAGGTATTGCTTTGTGTCAGACAAAGTATATTGAAACATTGTTGCGGAGATTTGGCCTTGAAGACTGCAAGCCTATTGCTACTCCAATGGAGACAGGTTTGAAGTTGAGTCTTCATGATGCTGGAGATCACTTTGATGTCACACTCTATCAGACAGCTGTTGGTTGCCTCATTTATGTATGCATTACGAGGCCAGACATTCAGTTTGCAGTCTCACAGGTGAGCAGATTTATGCATAGCCCAGGCATTAAGCATTGGCAGGCAGTGAAGCGTATCTTTCGCTATTTGAGTGGTACTCGGCATCTTGGGTTGTTTTATCCCAAGGGGGGATCATTGCCGCCAGATTTACATGCTTTTTCAGATTCTGACTGGGCTGGTTGTTATGACACACGCGTGTCCACGAGTGGTTTTTGCTTCATGCTTGGAAGCTCATGCATATCATGGTTGAGCAAGAAGCAGCCTACTGTGGCCACTTCTAGTTGTGAAGCTGAGTACAGGGCAGCTTTCACAGCTACGGTTGAGTGTGTGTGGCTCAGACGCCTTATGGCTGATTTGGGTGTTGGGCAGCCATCTGCCACCACCATCTTCACTGACAGTCAGAGCGCATTGGCAGTTGCGCGGAACCCAGTGTTCCATGCTCGTACGAAGCACATTGAGGTGCACTACCATTATGTCAGGGAGAGACTCTCTGCAGGAGAGATCAGTTTGGCTTATGTGCCAACACAGGATAACCTTGCAGACCTTTTCACAAAGGCTCTGCCTCGTGAGAAGTTCGAAGCTTTTCGCAAAGCTTTGGGCTTACTCCCTTTTGTGGATTCGTCCACATAGCTAGACACTTCCCTATACATGAGTGCTAGCTCTTGTTCACCGCATCACTCCAGGGGGGATTTGTTATCATATTATAGTAGTGATGTGTGTGAACACACTTAGGACCGCCGGGGCACTTTTTCCCTCACTAGGAGGTTTTTTCCCCCGTGCATTGTATATACGCCCATTTTCTTCTAGGGCTTGTTATCTTTCATTTTTGGCACTCATAATACACTACTGTGTTGTGCTCAAGCTTCCTCATCTTCTTGAAGTTGTGTGTGCATTCCTGCAACCCTAATTCCAACATCTTTGTCCACAAGTCTTTGACCGGCTTCAAGAAGATTAAATTAAACCAAAGCTCTGATACCACTGTCAAGGGACCCTTTTGTACTTCTTGAAGAAAATAATTTTAAATCTCATAAATTATATCATAATTGAAATAAAGACTTGAATTGAATTATATCATAATTGAAATAAAGACTTGAATTGAATTGAATCTCATAAATTATATCATAATTGAAATAAAGACTTGAATTGAATTGAAATAAATAACTTAGCATAACACAAGGCAAGAGAATTAGAATAATATCACCATCAAGAGTAAAGGATAGAGAATACCACACAGAAGACAAGATTGGGTGCAATCTCCCCCCTCAAGTGTGTAGCTCCTTCCACGACTTGAGTATTTAGAGAATGTTAGCCCAAGGAGCTAAGAATAGATGTGCGTATAAATTGGGCTTGCTTTTTTTTCCCACTTTAGGGATATTGCTTTACATATTATTAACAATATGAAATCTCCTAAGGTTTGTACATATAAAAACCTTTGCCCAAATGTAATTGCTAATGGGCTTTTTTACATAAAATATCTTTGTGCACATTTGCACATATGATAATCTTGTGCATGTTTGCACATTCCATTAAAGTGAATCCTGCACAAATTAAATTAAGTCTATTTTCTCTACGATTATTAATTCATAAAAAATATGATAAAATATATACCTTTAACACCCACAGTGGTTTACCAAGTCCAATTATCTATATGGCGTTAGGACTCCTTGGGTAGTTACTTAAGTCCTATTGGCATGGGACCGAGGTTGGTTTGCCCATGTACAACTGTCTATCTAGGGTCGAGACTCCTTTGGTAGTCACCAAAGTGTTGTTGACTTGGGACTGTATGTGGTTATTAACTTGGGACCATGTGTGGTTATTAAAGGCTCACCCTAACCCTCCTTGAAACACATCCAAAAGAGATTACATGGTGAACCGCAACTGTCGTGTGAGGATCCTTTCAATGGCCGAGCTCGTAACCCTTGAGGTCTCCAAACTCTACAACTCCTTGAGAAGCAATTCCACCATGCCTCCTGCTAGCGTTGTCACACCGCCGCATTGCACTACGACGGGTCCTCGTCCCTCCTCTCACCTCACTTCACTCACACACTCACTAGCATGCATTAGGGGGAGAGATTAGAAAGAGCAAGACTCAATTGCACAATGGGAGAGTATGTTGTATTATGAGAGAAATTCACTTATATACATGGCCATAAGTGTTCACACCACTCAAACTATGGCCGGCCGAGCACTTTAGGCTCATAAGAGGCCTAATACTATTACATCTACTCTCATAATATATCCATGAAGTACATCACTTAGGACTTCATCCTAACTTGCTACCACACGCTCTTGAAGTGGGAATCTTAATAAATACTCTGTCACACCATTACGGGCGCCCGTCCAAGTTATAGCTTTGGACACTATTGCTTCATATCTTGAATGTATGACCCTTTAGTGTATCTATCGTGACTCCTTGATGTCAGATAATGGTGGTAGCTTTTGTTAACCCTAGAATTGGGTTAACATCCCCCACTTCCTGCTGATGGCGATCGCGTCCTTGTGATCGCGTTGAAGACCTTTGTGGGAGAATGAACAAGCTTTGTCGATGGCTTTGATGTTGAATGACGTTCAATGGTCATTGTTCCTCTGGAAGAAATAAGAAAAGCTAGTTAGTGAACGCAAAGGTTAGTGGTTTATTGTGGAAAATCCTAATGGGGTGGGGGTTTTTGCGAATGATTGCATTTTTATATTTTTGTAAGTATGCTTTTTCTTTTTCTTTTTTTCTTTTTTTCTTTTTCTTTTTGCTCACTTTGTTTTTGGAAATCATAAGTAATGTTACATGTGATTTTTGTTAGTGGGGACACTAAGAGATGTTAATAATGGGAGAGAAGAGAGGGAAGGATCCGGAGGAACGTAGACTTAATCATCAGAATGAGATGGTGATTCTCAGTTCCTCATTTGATTCATTGAAGTGACATTCATCATTTGAAGAAATTGGCCTTTGATGATGTCCCTTTGTGTGGCAAGATTCTTGTCAAATGTTGTTGAGTAGGACATATTCCTGCTTTCTTCTGTCCATGTGCCTTTTTTTTGAAATTATGTATATTTAAGTGCTCTTATGATGCAGATATTCATGGAGTATAAGAATTGAGTCATATAGACTCTTATTGAACATCTTTGTATTGAAGTAGCTACTTTTTGGTGAGGATTGTAATAATTACGTCGACCTACGAGGCTAATACAGATATCTTCACTAAGGATTGAAGATCGTTAATTTGTGAAGATGGTGGCGTCGTTTGGAGAGGTTTGTAATTTGAAGAAAAATTCCAGGCGATGGGTTGTACCATTGACCAGGCTTTCGCCCACCATGCCCCCCCCATCCAGAGATGTACCTGGAAGTTGTTGATGATGAGGCTTTGGTTCAAATGTTCTCCAGTGCATGAGTATGGATATGTACTCATGGAGCAGTGCTACATTAATTTAGCCAAAATAATAGTAAGCAATAAGCTTAACAAATATATAATGGCTATTGAAGATTGTTGGAAAAGTGTTAATGCATGAGATGGCTTAATCCGTGAGTGATGAGACTTAAATCATGAAAGTGAGGTTCTTAAGCTGTGAGGTTCTTAAGCCGTGAGACTGTAATTCGTGTGAGAAACCTGAACTTGTGAGACTACAGGTTTTTTGGCCGTAAGGGGTATTCCATGAAACGGTCTAATCCCGTGAGATTGCAGATTTTGACCTCGATAGTTTTTTTATTTTAATTGATTTTATGGGTTAGCTAGGTCATGACTTACGAGCAACAAGTTCTTGTGCACTTATTTCTCACATCCAGAGGGGTGACAAGAGCATTGTTATTATATCCTTCATTTGCTCATAAGTCTCCGTGCAGACGTGGGTATTGATTCTTGAATTTGTTGCTCAAATGTTGTCGAGGCAGTAGGTAAGACTACCGATTATTTGCTCGAACATACAAGCTCTTATGTTGGTGTTGAATGCACGAGAGTGGTTGAGTGATTTGCTTGTTGTTGCTTAAGTCTCCATTCTTGTCAAACTTTAGGTGAAGCTATTGGGGTTGAAATCAGTGGTGAGGCTTTCTTCACATTATTCGATTCAGGCAACCATATGATGGAATTACCATCATAGTATCCTTGTTGTTGAAGCACATGCACAGGCACCCATCTTTGATGAACATTATAAACTGGTGGCCGATGTACTCGATGTTGAGGCTTCCTTCTTTGTGCAAGCTTAGGGGACTTTGTTATATGCTTGGGTACCCAAGCTTTGGTATTTCTTTGGTTACTAGTACCCTTGTGCCTATAATAGTATTTTTGGTACCCACACTTGTCGACTTGGTGGAGTTCTTTGAGGAACTCGCATAGGCTTTTGTGGGCAGTGTTGTGTAGTACTTTTCTTCTTCCTTGGCCTCCTCTGAGTGCTATGTTGGGGAAGAGGCTTTGACTGTCGAGGCACCCAAATTTGATTGGCACCTTCATAGTAGCCTTGAGCTACAAGTAGTTGCTTCTCCATCCACATCTAATGACTCTTCTATAGAGAGTATGTCTTTCTCTTGAAAGGGAAAGCGGTACTCCTCTGGGCTTTGTATTTTGGTTGTTGTTCTAGGATTGGCATTATGAGGCTCAATCACAACCGGTGACCCTATAAGACATTCAACCAAGCTAAGCATGCTCTCTTGAGCATGCTTTTTGTGTTCTGCAGATGTCATGTGATCATTATTATCCATTTGGGGTGGTTGGGTGGGTTCTAGTTTCTTGATTGGTCTATGTGGTGTATTGAGTGAAGAGTAAGAACTTGTGTCATCCTCACTTAGTGACGTACTAGAACTTGTTTCATTTTCTGACTTTCTTTCGTTTGTCAGTTTTTCATTATGTTTACCCATGCGACGAGATTGAATTTTCTTTTGGTTTTTTCTATCCTATGTCACACATATGGGTTTTGTGGTTTGTGTGGTGGTCTTTGAGGTGAATGCTTCTGCATCTCGTGTATCTTTTAGCTCTTTTGTGTTTATGTCCTCTATAGGCTCCTTTTTCTTGCCCTTTAATTCAACCTTGGTTTCAATAGTTTGTTGTCCCTTGTTTTTCTTGGTTTTCTTGGTTTTGCTTTTTCTTTTGGGTTCTTCTTTACAACATGTCCTTCTACCCATGTTGAGGTATTGTCTTCTGTGCTTCTTTTGACTGTTTCTCGTGCCTTAGCTTGTAAACGTGTAAGCACATTCAAGGGCACCATGGACAATTGCCTGTTTTGTACACTTAAGATGTTAAGAGTTGTATTTTGTGAGGCAAGTTGCATTGAAGCAACTCATCTTGGGCAATATTGGTATATGTGATGAATGCCACATTATTCAGACATGGGTCATAAGGTGTCACTGACTATGGACATGGAAGTATTCCAAACTGTGCAATCTGCCACCTTGTGCGTTCCACGACAATAGAAACATTGAAGTGTTTGATTAAGTGCTTCCTGAGCAGTTTCTATCCTTTGGACTGTTTGTGTTTAGTGCACGGGAGATGGAGGTTTTGAGTCAATTGTTGTGGATGAAGCAGGACACTTTTCACTATCATGGTTAAAGGTTTTACAATATATGCAGTATAGAAGAGCAGGCACCTTGTATGCACAATGGGGATTGGGATGGTCGTAGTGATTACACTCAACACAAGGCATTTCGTTCCTCACTTGTAGAGGCATTAAGGATGTCTCTCATCCTCTCTTAGAGATGTCGATTGGAAGGTTTTAAGCAAGGCTGCATAGCGTTCGGGGAATGCAACTCCAAGATCGATCTTTGTTTTGCCATTGCTTCACTTGGATTAGATGAGGAACACCTCGTAGCATGATCGTCTTCCACATGTTGTCATCTAAACGTATTGCTCCTTTTTACAACATTGATCGAATGTTTCCGAATCGGATACAATGATCAAGTTGTGTAAGCTGTTATTCTTCAAGCCCATCATGAAACATCTCTTCAATTTATCATCGTTTAATTTTTCCCATGACTCACAATGTGAGTCCAAAAGTTTTATCTGAAGGATAAAATCTCTAATGGATTCATTTGGTTGACGCTTAATTGAATAGAGTTCTATTGCTGCACTCCATCGATCACCTTGTTGTCTGGAAAAGCCATGTATAAAGGCTGATTTCAAGGTTTTGAAGTTAGTCTTGATCGCATGCATCAATGTTATGAACCATCGACTAGATTTTTCCTCTAATAAGCATAGGTTCAACGCATGTACCTTGGTGGGACAGTTGGGATTTCCAAAGGCCACATCTTTGTTCAAACATTTAAATGAATTGAACAGGGTTTGTTGTTCCATCGTATTTGCCCATAATTTTGGAAATTTGTACAGCCGTATTTTTGTATGAGTCACTAAGGCCGTATGTGAATGCTCTTGTTGGGAGAGACTCACTGAGTCCTTGGGCTACCCCCTTCCTAGACTAGTCAATATGTCCAGGGTGTGGGCATCCAGGAAGGAGTTAGTACTTATAGGATTTGAGAAAATGTTAGGGCAAGGACCAAAGCCCAGTGGGATCAAAGTGATAGGGGGTGTAAAACCCAATGACACGCTTGTTCTAGACATAGCCAATGGTATTGGGAGGTGCATTTGTGACATAGATCTCAATGGCTCAAAGATGTCAGCCATTGGGTTCAGTCCCTGTGTGGTCCCTGGCAATCCCTCTATTGTGGCCATGTCGGAGTGCCTAAATGCTCATTAATGAGCAAACACAGGTTTTTTTGTTGCTTGTTATATTCTCCCATAGCCATTGCCTCAAGAGGCTTGGCGTACTCTTCGTTGGTTAAACGGGTGTCCGTTCACCCTAAATAGCTTAGGCGCTATATGCACGTGAACCTCTTAGAGATATTTTTTTGGAAAAAGCGTATGCTAGTAACTTCCCAAATGGAAGAGGAGATCCTAAAGTCTATTTTCCATCAGTCTCACGAGCGACGAAAAAAATTTCCAAGAATTTTTTCCCTGTTTCGCAGCACGTTTTTTAGCTTATTCCAAAAGGAATTTTGAAAAACTCTGTATGAGGGAGTTCTAGTATTTTTGGAGTATTACAACTTTGTTTCCCTAAGTCATTTGTGATTTTGTCGTTTGGACCCTCACAAAGTAGCCCAAATATGGTTCGTCGTCATTTTCGCGCTGTTCTTTTTTATGATTTTTGGGCTGTTTTTTGCCTCGATTTTCGGGTTGAATTTTGAGGCTTCTAGTGGGAGGCCAAAATGATCAATTTTGACTTCAAACTACCTTGTCCAAAGTCAAAGAGCTCGATGTTAGCTTTCCGATAAGCCCTAGAGTGCCTTCATCGGATATACGGTTTAAGAGATACGGGTCTCCAAAGGGGTGTTTTCGAGATTTTTTTTGGGCCGATGGACCCAAGGTTTCATGCCGACGGACTTCATAAGTTTTATATATATATATATATATATTGGTGCACGGTTCTCGAGGGCTTGAACCCTTAGGCCGTGAAGTTACAGAAAACGGTTCACGCCGTGAACCGGACTTCATTGACGGAACTACTAAATTTGATTTTTTTTTTTTGCGCTCGCAACTCCTGAGGGTGTGGACCCTTAGGCCGTGAAGTTGCAGAAAACGTGCAGGTTATATGGTTCACTTGGGATGAGGGCCAGAGGGCCCAATGACGTCAAGTGATGGAAATGCAAGCTATATGTTCACTTGGGACGAGGGCCAAAGGGCCCAATGACTTCAAGTGACAAGGATGCAGGTTATATCATTCACTTCAAATGAGGGCCAGAGAGTCCAATGACTTCAAGTGACGGGAGCGGTTATATAGAATATTCGAACCTAGGCGAAGTGCCTAGGAAATGATGGGACGAGGGCCAGAGAGTCCAATGACTTCAAGTGACGGGAGTAGTTATATAGAATATTCGAACCTAGGCGAAGTGCCTAGGAAATGATGGATTGATAGTAGAAAGAAATTCTCAAGGATCTGGTAATTGTAATGGTTTTCTAAAATAAGGACTATTTGAAGTTAAAACAAGGAAAGCGTGTGTGAGTAAAATCATTGAGGCATGCATGTGTTCTTAAATTTTAGTTGTGTGCATGTATTTTTGCATGATCCCACAATAACCGATGCTGGCTAGGGGATTGGGAGAATACTCCTTTGTACTCGAGCATAACCCAACAACCTTAATTGAAAAACTCTAGATCTATAGACCTAGTGGTGGGGATGGTGCTAGGTTGAGCTTATGGGATTGGTCTAAGTAGCTAAGGAATCAAACACTCGAAAGTGGGTGGCCATGTGAAATTAGGCTTGAGTGGTTCTTTTCCTGTTGTGAAGATCCAGACAACCACACAAGACTTCAAATAAAACTACAACCTAAGAAGGATAATACATATAATACATTCGTCCTAAGGAATCAAATGAGCATTGACATCAATGCATTAAAGTTGTGCACACACCAACTTACAAAACAAAGTTCAATAAATCCCTACTCCAGTTAGCAGATCCATTCGAGAAGGAATCTCTTGAAGTCCCAAAAAGGGAAAAGCTCACATTGGTTGAAGCTAAGAGGGAAGCTAGGCAGAAAGTGACCAAAAGTGTTAGGATTTAGAACCTTAGAGTAGCCCCTAAACATTTCAAAGCATGTAATGTGGCATAATATCCATTCATAAAATTTGAAAAAGTAAAAACCTTGATAGACATCTTGGAACATCATGGTGGGGTACACAAAATCAAAGAGGTCAACTAAGAGGAATCAAGAAAGTATCCAAAGTCAGCCTTCATTGTTGCAAAAGATGTTACCCCCATGGAAAGATACTTTATTTCCTTGTTAAAAGAATTTGAAGATTGCTTTGTGTGAAAGTATTTAGACATGAAGGGTGTACCTCCTAAAGTAGTCAAACATTACTTTTGTTAACCAACTCTGTGGCATAGGCTATGGCATTTCTTTACATCACACTAAAAGCTTCATATCTAAGAGATAGTGCGGTAGCACATCACACTAAAAGCTCATATCTAAGAGATAATGGAGATCCCACCTCTAATGCATAGATCTCTAAGTCGGAATAGCTTCATATACATTAGTTTTTACTAATAAGAAAGACACAATCCTATTATTTTAGCTAGAATGTATTCTCATGCTCTCTTGTCTTGCGAATCTCTTATGTGCACTATGTGTGGTTATTTTAGCTAGATTGTATTCTCATGCTCTCTTGTCTTGCGAATCTCTTATGTGCACTATGTGTGGTTATGTGCATGGAGAGAAGGATTGCTTACGGTAGGTTGCATCTCTATCTCTCCCCTATGGCAAGAGTGTGTGAGACTAGCATGAAGTTCAATCAGAGATGCCTACATCTAAGCATTGCTCCATACCCAATGGATTGAAGACCACTACAACATGACAACGGAGTGGCCTTTCCCCCAAAGCTTCTATTGGAAGAGGTTGGGGATGTGGGAACTATTCCATGGGAAGTCCCTACGCCCATGCATTATTTATTGTAGTGATTCAAATTATGATTGGAATACCCCATGACTTGAGTAGAATCTTGTATGGTTTCTAGGGTTTTCTAGACATGATTCGAGATGAATCCTCATCTTAAAAAAATGTGGTCTTAGTAATTTCAAGATTGATGAGTGTGATTAATAATGATTCCAACATGATTTGCTTCATTCAATGCATGATTTGGGTGCCTAAACCTTGCGTGATTTTTGGCTATTAATGTGTGATTATGTTGAGGAGTCACACATGATTCTTTGAGCTCAAGATTTTTGCCGATTCTTTGATATTTTCTAATTTTTAATGTATTTTTCCCTACATGATTAATGCTAAATCGCGATTCTTGCTTAAGAATTGCATGTGATTTGTGACGATCAACTTATTAAGGAATTCTGCATGATTTTCAGGCATCTTGTATGATTCCTCTTGACACTAGGAATCTTAGCATAAAAAATAAACTTTTTTTCTAACCAGTGAAAAAAAAAAGATAGACCAAAAAAAATTGCATAGATTAATCGGTTTTATAACTAAAACTTCAAAAATTTAAATCTTTAAATTCAAGGCTAGGCAAACCGGTTTTTCTCAATTTGACCTATGAAAGTTACACTAAAGGCCGGTTTTTTTTGTTTTTTCTAATACTGACTAGGATTGACACTTAACTTTTCTCAAGACTTCTAAGTTGGTGAGGCAATGACAATCTCATTGTTAGTTCCTTAAGTGCACTTTTTTGCTTATTTATGACCAAATATTCTCCATTGAACTTTTATAGGCTCATTTACATAGGTTTCCAAGGAATCACGTGAGCGGAAACCAAGAATCACATAGGTCACGTGGGAAGAAGTCAAGAATCACGTGTGACAAGGATGACTATTCTATTTTGTGTTTCTTAATCTTTTTTATTACGCATAGGTCCCTTTACCACATGTCACTCTTTCAAGCATCTCCTGTAAAACCATCTTCTCTCCTCCTCCTCCAGCCACATGGTAGAGGTAATCAAAGGGACAAATTGTGCATGGGTTGGGGTAGTGCCATAGCAGCCCGTGGGTGTAGTACTAGTTAATTGGGTAGTCTAAAGTAGTCCTACTACTAAGCTATACAATGAATTATAGAATGCATAATTTACTTAATTATGCAAGTATTAATGCTTTAATTAAGTTCATATGTATATAAAATACCAAAAAGAAATAAACAATGCAAATGATCTTGAAATCAAAGAAATAGCTCAGTCATGAGCCAAGTGGGTAATGTCTAGATAGCTAAGGTTCATGCCTCATTCAATACAATGTCTTGTATCACATAAAGATTTGTTTTTCATTGAGCACATTTGTTGCATGTGTAAGTAATGTTGTTATATTAAATCATAGTGATAAATAAGGTGCATTTAGTGAATGTAAAGTATTGTAATTTGTCAAATGTTAAACAAGGCTACAACCATGGTTTGAAAATATTATGTTATCAACATTTTTGAAAACAATAATTCGACAGACATGAATACATTTCAAAATTTATACCCTTAAAAACAAAGGCAAAACCTTCTACTGTTAGAATAATTTTGTTTTTATAGTATGGATCACGTAGTCCAGTAGGAAAGAATTCACCACATTGACTAAAAGACCTTAAACTCTCAAATGTGATTGTAAGACGTTTTATTGGCAAAATTTACTACATTGACTAAAACGCCTTAATACTTTCAAATGCAACAAGGGTATACCTTCAAGCCATTGGCATGAGGAACAAAGCTCCACACACACACACACACACACAACATACCAAGCTAAATAGTTTTAAACTCGCTGATGTTCTTAAAAAAGATGGAGTGAAAAATAAAATTGACTGACATGAAGTCAATCCCATGCCATGTTATTTGTAAAATGGAGCATGAGGAACAAAGCTCCTCAATATATATATATATATTCTTTGTTCCTCATGCTCCATTTTACAAATAACAAAGAAGAGAGAGAGAGAGAGAGAGAGAGAGAGAGAGAATACCTTAATTAGCAAAGCTAAATAGTTTTTTAGGTGAGTCCACTTAACCCACTAAAGTTATTAAAAAAGATGGAGTGAGAAATAAAACTTGAGTCAATCCCATGCCATGTTATTTGTAAAAAAAACAGATCACAGTGGACCACGACACTGACCTCACATAGTAAGTCGATATGTAATGCCATGCAGTGAGCCCCACCATGCATCATTGCAATACTCTTTTGAGGTCTCATATGGAAACATCCATCTCCAAAATCAAAGCACCCAAACTATACCATGTGACAAGAACCCTCTCACGACCTGGGCTACCCTTGTCCAGTAATTACTGTGCTATTGCATACCTACTATAGACAAGTTGACAACTCATGCAAGCCGTTTGTAAGCCTATCCTTACTGAGCTTTAGAACTCCTGCAGTGAGTGCTAATCAATTCTGAATTATAATTGAACCCTACGACTGGAACTAAGCAGGCCAACCTTCGAACCGCTCGGCAAACCAATCAGGTCAATCTACATATTGATCTCTGTTTAGATAAGCTAAAGCCACTTTCATCTTAGCTCACTGAAATCATCCTCTTATGAAGAAAGCAATGAACTCAATCCCATCCTAACTACACATAATCAACTACTACGTGTCAACTCACTGGGATCCAAATGCTGATAAGTTCCAATGTAAATGTGTGATCATTGTCGACAATGGGAGGGCGTCACTAATCTCGGATCATCGTTGACAATGGGAAGGTGTCCACGCATGCAGGAAAACACATTAAGACCCCAAAACACAGGCCATTTTGACGACTGTGGCAGGGGCCCATTCAGGCTGGAAGGCAAGTCTTGCCCATTGCCTGAGAGTAAATTCAAGCTTCTCATCATTGCAGAACCTGCCACCATGATAAAATAGGAAATAGCCAGGGGCGGGCCATTCCCACCAGCAGCTGGCAGCCGAAAAGTTAATTTTTGAAGGATACATGAACTGCTACGACTAGTCCCACCAACCCTGAGGGTAGGTGAGAGGCAGCTTGAATGCAAGCTCACTTCTTGAAGGTAGGACACATCCGCACCTGGCATTAAGTTGTGACAGTAATGTGTAGGCTGAAGAAGTGCCTAATCAGTAGACAGGAACAAGAACAATATTTGATAACTTGAGGGATCAGCAGAGTCTCAAAACAAGATGGCCGCTACATGTTTACCAGAAGCTCATCTGAAGATTATATGGCAGGAAACCAGTCAGTCTACATCCTCGCACAATTCACTACCAAGGCCCCACATGTGAAGGAGGTCCACACATCTGAAGATTACATTACATGGCAGGAAACCATTCAGTCTACATCCTCGCACAATTCACCACCGAGGCCCCATATGTGATATGTATCACCTGGACATGACAAATAGTCCAGAGTCACAACAAGATTCATCTCCTGTTGGGCCAGCCATCAAAGTTGACCAACAACCCCACCCAACCACCCACCCCCTCCCCCCCCCCTCCCCCTCCCAAATCATGAGGTAGACTCTAACCACCAGGGCCACAAACCTTGCCCTTGGTGCCTTTGCAGAGTTCCTTGTCCATGGATGTGTGAAGGCCCTCCTAGATATTCTACCTATCAATGACCTTGTGCAAGGGAATGATTGTCAGCAGGCCGTTCCAGTATGGAAACTTGCCAGCAAACAGTTTTCAAGAAAATGGTCATTCCCCAACGATATAATCTTTGATGAGCCATCGTGAATCACATGGTGACAAACCAGTAACATGGTGATTAGTGTTTTTGTGAAGTTGTGCCCAAGATTAAAAAAACTTGGTCAGCAAAATACCCAATGAGGATTGCGGTTCAATTCTCCTGGAACCACAGAGATGAAATACAGTGCTTGAGAGAAGCACTAATCATTTATAAACATCTTGAAGTCCTGAAAGCCACAAACGTATCTTGTTAATCCCATGCCTGCTGCTTCCGTCACACGTGGTTTAATCATGCTGAAATAAGAAGTTGCATGACCCGAATTTCAGCGTCTGTACTAACTTCCATCAACCTCCATTGGAGATACAACTTGCCGAAAACTATACTTGCATGGCTTCCTCCTTCAACACATCAGAATGAAACCCATATATTATCCATAGGTCATTGAAAAAACAATAGCCATTTGCAAAGAGAAAGGCTTTCAAGGCTGTGTAACCAGCAAAAGAACTTCAGTAACCTGTTTCAACGAAACACTCAAAACTGTTTCATGAGACACAACCAAACCTTCCTTTGATATAAAACTTCCAACCTCATTGACTACTTATGCAAACGAACATTTATGTCTTTACATTTAAAAAAATGTTCAGAAGAAGCCAAAGTAATCTATAAGTTGTACTTTTGTCAAACTGAAATCAATAGTCTCTCGCAGTGCCAAGGCCTGAGACCTTTCATATGGTCGTTAAAAACACAACCACTCAGAGTGAACCATCTGATTAGGGGTAAAACATCATCAACAAACACTATTGCACAATGAACCCATAACCAATCATTGTTGCAAAGGAAAGGGCCATAAGAATTGCAGATTGAAAAAGAGCACAAATACAAGCCCATCATAGTTGTCAAAAATGTTCTAGCGGATCCCCAAAAACATTAAAAGATGAAAATAAAAAATGGATCCCAACGCATGAATTCTTGTTTATGAAAATGGAACCCATACCTGAGCAAATTTATCCCACTGCAGTATCTATGTTATACTTCAACAATCTTTCAGATATCACATTGAAAACAAAGGTGGTCACAAAGAGATGCTCAGGCCAAAAAGCCCAATCCCAAAATGGAACAGACAAAGAATGTGACATGGTTCTAAATGAATAAGATGCATCACATGTATCCCATACCCATCCGTGAAGAAGGCTGCATAGCTTAAGCAGACCTGGCCTTTAACGAATGAAATCAAAACTGCACCGAAGCCTGATTAATTGACATTATTGGCATAAACAAACTGGATCACAAGCTCATTAATGACCTGGCTTGAACCTTTTCTTGGCCTCACTGTACAGTACAACCCCAATGATTGTGATCGCAAAGCCAGTCATCCCCATCACTGTTACAGGATTCTGGAAGATCAACACTGAGACCACTGCAGCCACTGCGGCCTTGGCATTCCCAAGCACCTGCAATGTCAAGGCACTAGTGTGCTTGGTGACCAGAAAATTTGTAAGATTGACCAAGTAAGCCACTGTCATGTTGCCAAGCAGCAAGAGGAGAATAGACGGGTGGTCCTTTGCCTTCTCTATTGTCACCGCTAGAACATTTCCTTCCCACATAAGGGTAAATGGTAGCAAGAGCAACCCAGCAATGGGTGCCATGTACAAGAGGAGGTTCATGGAATGAATCTTTTCGGCTTCTGAAGTGAGCAGGATTCCTTGAACTACCGACTTGAGAGCTCGCCCAGCAGTGGAGCCAAGGCACACTAGGAAACCCAATAGATGAAACAATGGTTCACTCCTGCTTGCAACCACAATGCCCAACACCACTGGGATCAGTGCCATGTACACAACAGAAGACTCCCTCTTGCATGTGATAAGAACTGCGAAAATAGCAGTAAAAAAGGGTGTGGTTGCTCCGATTGCCTGGTTAAACGACACAGGAAGGTACTTGAGGGAAGTGTTACCGCATACGACCGAGAATGAGAAGATCAAGCTCAGGGCAACAATCTTGAAGAACTGCTTCTTTGACAAAATGTACTGCATTGGCACGATCTCAAGCCACGCAATGGCAGCATAGCTGTAGACTGCGCATGCACACATGTGGAGCATGGTGAGGAAGATGGGGTACCTATAGCCATAGAAGCTGAGAAGATACTTGTTGAGAAGCAAGACTCCAATGTTGGAAAAATACCATGCTGCTATGATGAAGGCGGTTTTGATGTTGGCAGGTAGGGGGAAAGCTCCATATTTGCCCTCACCATGGGTTGGGGTAGGAGGTATGTCTATAACCTCCGCCTCAAGCTTAGGGTTGCTGCCCCTCCTTATCCATGTCTGAGTCTGTGTTTCACCCATCTTCTTACAAAATCCTAAACAGACAAATGCTTGCAACCAGATCCAAACTAACAGAGAGAGAAAAACTGCCCTTACAGTGCTGACCTTTCATAGATCTGACCTTCCTCCATGCAACCGACAACCATGGCTAGGTTAAGGTTGGCAGTAGCGCCTGGGGAAGCATGTTTGAGCCCTGCATCAGAGAGTGGAAGGAGATACTACGATGATGTGCATTCAAAAAGGAGGCTCTGCAGAACCTGCTGCATTGAAGGCAACTGTGCCATCAGAAAGCTATGGTGGGTGAGGGTGGGGTTTCTAGGGGGGGACTACACAAGGTGCTACGGATAAAGGGGCCGGACAGAGAATCCTTTCCCAGCTGATGAACAGTAGCGAGCTGTTGACGGAGGTAGGTGACGGCGTAGGGCATGCCGTGAAGGGAAAGGTGGATATTTGTGAGGGTGAGCTTATGGGTGAAAAGATTGTGAACGGCTAGGGCAAGGTTGGCTATGTGGGAGGGGGCAAGAGTGGCTATGGCTAGAATTCTGTGCAAGCAATCCCCTATGCCCTTATCGCAGATCCCTGGCGAGAGACGACCATGCTGATGATGGGCTATGGCAAGCAATCTAAAGAGCGCACACACCCTTGGGCTTGCTTTACAAGTTGCCTGTTGCCCTGATTTCACTGCAGCACCGGAAAAACCCCATAACTTTTTTCACCTACTAATCAAAGGGGCTATTGATAGTGGATAGGAATGTACGACAACGGGGTTTCTCTCTCTCTCACTCACACACACACACACACACACACACACACACACACACATGCATACACACTCGCCACATATACACACTCGCCACTCCATAAAATTGTACCACCAGGACTTTTACACACTAAATGTTTTTTCAACCCTTAATATTGAAGGCACTGCTTAGACTTACTTACTCGGGAAAATCACTAGAACTCATACAAACATCGGGATTTGTTACTAAATTGTACAAATTTCGGGGATTTATGAGTTTCAACTGGGAAAACTACACTACGAACCGGGTTATGTTAGCACTAAAGCTAGATAGAGACTAACACCACTCATTTGATAGGTTGCCCCACAGAATGGGCAACAGTTGGACATTGTAAATCAGCACTAGTGCTCATGTGCTGAAGTTACACACAAAGTACTCGTGGGTCTATCAAAGAAGAAGGAACACTTGTGGTGACCATGGCACCCATTGGATTTTGATTGGCTAGAAGTTGGCCGCTTGTTGTCACATTTACAAGCAATGCCTGTCCATCCCATCAAAAGTGGTCGAACGGGCCAAGTTGTTGGTAATTGAGCTAGAAATACCTTTTACTGTGGGTGCTCCTCTTGAATGTACTTAATCTCTACCTATCAAAATATTCCAATGGTAAGTAGGCAATTGGGGGTGGGGGGGACTAAAAATATGTAAGCTAGCTATTAAGGGGTTTTATAAAATACATTTTTATCTACAAATTTGTATAAATATATTTACAAAAGGGGCTTTTTTATGATATTGATGTTTTCAATTGGGGTAAAAATGGAGGTCATTTTATTAATCCAAAATTCACAGGTGAAGAATTAAATAATACTCTTTGAGTGCACGTAATATAGATAGGTTTTAATATTAAGGTATAACCCCTCTCCTCCCTCCCTCTTTAAACAAGCCCTTTGACTCCATGAGTGCTTGGGTATGAAGAACCCTAAAAAGCTCGACATGCAATCCACACACTACAAAGCTCAACATGTAATCCAAACGCAACAATCCACATGCACACAACTCGTCTAGGGTAGTTGGCACCCAACAATAGCTTCGTCAAAGCACCCTTAAGCCTCAGGCTAGACACATCAATCAATTACACAGCACACCAAAACCCTAGTGTCCCATACATGGTGGCACATTTTCCAAATGTCAGGTTAGCTCTTAACGTAGGTTTGACTAGGTCCCACTGCCATGGGAATCTTCCCAACTAGAAACCACTCATTAATGAGCAATCCACTTGGTTACATAGATCTTTCCTCTATATAGAAGAGAGTCCTCTATGACCAATCTAGGGAACATATAAATTATCCTTTTATAGAGAATGATACAAACCGAAATAAATCTTGGTTAACATATATATGTATACATGTATATATATATACACGTATACATGTATATATATACATGTATACATACATGTATACATATACATTCATATATACATATATATATACATGTATACGTGTATATATATACACGTATACATGTGTACATGTATACGTGTATATATATACACGTATACATGTGTACATGTATATATATACATGTATACGTATATATATACATATATACATGTATATCCATGTATATATGTATATATATATACATATACATATATACATGGTATATATATGTATACATGTATATCCATGTATATATGTATATATATATACATATACATATATACATGGATACATGTATATATATATATATCCATGTATATATATATACATGTATATATACATGTATACATGTATATATGTATATATGTTATGGACTTCCACACCTCCAAGAGGGAACTCTACACATTCACCTAATGGATGAGCAATAGAACACAACTGTCGTGGGGTACTTACCAATGCTTTGATCTCAAGTCCCTTGAGGCCTCCAAGCTTGCTTTCAAGCTCCACCTCCACATTATTATCGTGGAGTCGCTCACACCATCACATAGATCAATCACTCTCTCTGTCACTCTCTCATACAAGCATAGACACACAAGCATGAAAGAGGCACAATGCTAGAATGCTCTCACTCCTCACTCTCTCTCAAGTCACAAGGAGAGAGGTCTCAATAGCACAAAGGGGATTGTGTCCTTTTCATTATGAGAAAATGCCTTATATACAATTGGCCCTTATTCACACTTGGGCGCCCAAAACTTACTAACTAGGCCTTGGGTGGCGAATATCTCATAATGTACAACCTTTATAGTGCCTTTGGATGACACTTATTAATGTCCTCAATTGAGGATCATGTTGTTAATCCAAATGGGATTAACATTCCCCCCTTCCTAATGTAGGTTCTGTCCTCAGAAAACCTATTACCGAGGTCGGAAGACCTGGTCACCGAATTCATGTCGATAGAAGTTGCATATGGACTGTAGTTTTCGGAGTGTTCGACGGAATGCTGAGTGGGACTTCCAGAATCCAGTGTCGATCATGTCTTCAAATGTAAGATGCATATAGGCTAGAAGACATCGTAAGCGGTGGTAATACATCATCATTCCTTTGTCTGAAGGCCCTTGGTTCATGTCGAACTGCAGATAATGTGCTTCAAAGCCATCATAAGTTTCTTTAGGTTGATCTATGAGTACCACTAATAATTTCAGGAACCTAACACTGGCCACAATGGCAGGATCAGGTATTCTGCACCAAGCTCTGATCCAGGTCAGCAGTTGTTGTCTTTGTTCTTGAATATGGCCAAATGTTGTTGGTATGAAGATAGGGAAGCTATAACAAACATGAGAGTCCTTGTTGTTTGGCCTCTTGGAACTCTAGCGGTGTCCACCGTCTCTTGATAGGCATGTACAATGGATCCACTTGCAGTGTGGGTGGCGCGCTCATGTAGACTCTGCTGTATTATGGAACAGTTAGAAACTCTTGCAGCCATGTGGGTTGAATTCCAAAATTTGTCAGTTGTGGCACTTCCTCGTTTGTGTGGATGGTGGTGTATCCACCTCTTGTGTGTACAGGATGTCACTTTCTCCATCTTCTATAACAATAGTTGATCATGAATGTGACAAGTCAAATTTCCAGCAAGTCGGCTAAGTGAGGGTTGGCGAGCCTTGTGTGTTTTGCGACATTTGCCCACAATGTTCCTTCTCCTGCCAAGGGAAGTCATTCCTCTAAGTCGGGACGTGGGGCACGGAGAGGGTATGGAACATAATGTTGCCTTGTGGGTGTGACTGTAGAGTATGCTTCTGGCAAGATTTGTCGGGTAGGATCGAATGGAGTAATTTGCATCAGTACTTGGAACATGAGCTTTGGCTTTAAAAGTGGATTGCCTGCTTGAATAAACTCCTCATGCTCTAGAACTGTCAAAGAATCCAAGACATTTCTTTCAGTGAAGGGCACAATATTATCATGTGGAGTCAGATCACATACCTCCTGAGGTTGCGATGGTGGAGATGGGATAGGTGCCAATACCTCCTCGGGGGCGAGAGTGTTAGTGGGAAAATCTAATTCTAGAAGAGAGAAAGAAGAGTAGATACAGTCAGCTTGGGAAGATGTAGTAGAGGCGGCGCGCTAGGATAAGGATTGAGAAGCCTACTAGCAATATTAGAATAGACAGGGTAAGTGTATTTGGAAACTGAAAAGGGACCTTCTTCTTCACCTTGACCAGTGCTAGGAGGTGGGTGGCTAGGCTTATGAGCTTTAAAAAAGTTTTGAATTTCAGGAATTTCTTCATTATCAATATCCGGGTAATTTATGTGAGTGGCATCAAAATTATATCTTACATTGGTGAGCATAGCCTCTAAATGTTTGTGGATATTAGTATAGAGTTTAAGGATTCTAATAGGGTGATATAATGTGGACTCACAAAGATTCAAATGTTGGTGAGTATTGTATACTTCTAGCCACCCATGACTAATTACCCATTGATAAGTATTTGCAACCACCTCGTAGTTGGCTGGCATCTTTGGTATGCCATCTAGAACAAATAGATCGAGTTTGTCGACAGTGTTGTCCAAGATGTCGGAATTTTGTAGCACGCGACACCAACTACGGAGGTTTAGCACTATGGGGTGCAAGGGATAGAAGAAGATGTCTTGAGGGTTAGTTAATAATATAAGGTCCCCCCTCAAAATGCCCATAATGATTGTTGGGCTAGCATCCCTTTCAGTATTTTGTTTAATTAGGGTTAATTCACCTAGGTCGATATCTTCAGCTAAGTTGATATCATACTGAAGTAATGAGAGTGTTAGTGTAGATAAAAACAAGGTAAGAGTGTGAGGAGGGGCCCGAGGAGTTACTAGCAGTTGCCCCAACTCCGAGGTGCGCTCAAGGAGGGTACGCAGATCATCTATCGGCTCCGAGCGTAGACTCCTTTCTTGTGCGGCAAGTTGGCAAGCCAGATCTTGCATGCGAGCGTCGGCATTGCTGAGTTGGTTGGAGATGGTTGTTTCCCGAATCATTCGTTTAGCATCCATTTCCTCAAACCTTCTTGTTGTAGTTTCTTGTGCTCTCCTGGCAGCAGTGGCTTCCCTTTGTTGTGCCTCAGTAATTTGATTAAGCCGTTGTGTTGCCAATCTTTGTGCGTCTTGTAATTGTACTGTCAGTTGTGAGATGGTCTCTTGATTCCTCTGCACCTCAGCTTGGTTGGTGCTGATGGTTTCGTTGAGGGCCTTGATCTTTTCTGCATGCGCTTTGTTTGCCTGTTCTTTTTCTTGTTGCATACCTTGCACTCTTTCTTGAGTTGGGCTATTAGAAGCTCTATTTGTTGTCTTGAAGCATATCTTCATTGGTCTTTGCACTGTCTTGGCACTCCTTTATTTGCTTGGCATGCATAGTTAATGAGGCTCTGTGTGTGGGCTCTCTTTTTGAAGTTGCTCTTTTGCCTACTCCAGCCTTGCGTTTAAGTCAGCGTTTTCGTTGATTTTTTGTACAATTGTCTAACTTAAAACAAGGTTATTACTTTCCAAGGCCTCGTATCTGCTTTCCTGTTGTTGTGCTGCCTTTAAGCTCTTCATGATCATTTCTTTGTGAGTTGCTTCTACTAACGCCAGAGTTGCTTTTACATTTTGTACTTGTGCATTGGCATCTTTCACCTGCTTCCATAGGTTGGCGTTCCTGTCATGTAACATGTGCATTGTCAATAGGTGTGGTAATGCCACACCTTTTGCTCATGTTCCCAGTATCCATTTCTATAAGTGGATCCTGAAGTAGTGCCTCTAAGCCTTCCATGGTTTCCTAGATGAAGCGTTGAGAATTCATGTCTTTGAAGGATTCGAGCTGCGCGGCAGTTGCTCTTGATCATCCAACCTTCGCCTTTTGCTTGGACTTGAAGGATCTGGCAAGCGTTGTCTCTTACTAGACTCTGGGGGAGCCTCCAGTTCTCGTGTTGTGATTGGTACTTCTTCGACTATTTGTCCCCTCCACAGCTTGGTCCTTCTGTGCTTGTTCCTCAGCTGCCTATGTTGGTGTATTTGTTAGGCGTGAATCCTTGAGAGGAGAGAGGTCTTTGAAGATGAGTTGTGCGGGGCTTGCTGGAGGGGTGAGCTATTGTTGTTCCTGCACAGTGGGGCTAAGTAGCTTTTCTTGCACGGCCTCTTGGAATGTTCGGATTTCAGTGCCACTGCCTCTTCCAGTTGTCGTGATTCTGTTGTGACATCTACAAGTATCCCTCTCATCTTTTTCTCTGTCTTCTTTCGTCGGTCCTTTTTTATTGTCTTGATGAGCTCCTGTGTTTCCATTAACATTGCCTACCCCTCTTCTATCCTTCCAGTAGCTTCTTTAGGTTGGTCGGGGATGATAGCTAGCTGCATGTTCTCCTCTGGTTCAGGCTCTTTTAAAGGCTTCTTTGCCACATGGTTAAGTACCTGAGTTAGGAGGTAAGGATTGTTGATCTTTGATTGATGGGCTTTTAGGTAATTCTCCATCTCCTTATGCATATAAAAGGCCCAGTCCTCCTCCTTCTCCTCATAAGCTTTAGCTATCCTATTCAAGCCCACCATGTTGTACCTGTCAACCGGCTTTATTTGCATCATGAGTGATATTGCTCTTCATGCATTTTCGGTGGCTTCATCTCTGATGTTTTTGTATTCTGCTCCATTTGAGTTGAAAGAGTTTCTCTTTAGCATTTCGTTGATTGGCATTGTATCAATGTTGTGCCTGTGGTCTGGAGTTGTAAAGATTCTGTGATTAAATCTTTTGTGATGAGTAGCTCTTCTGTGGTGCCATCCGCCTTTGTAATCCTTCCTCTCTTTGTCTTCTTGTCATATGTTTTTAGGTACTCGGTGCAGAGGTCGGTGTCAACTACGCGGGATAGTAACTCTGCCATTTTGCCGAGGCCGACTTTGTCGAGCTTAGTCTTGACTTCAACATCCTCTAATAGATGGAGGCACTCTGGGTTGTGGCATTGGAGAGTCACCTTCCCATGGTGTGTGGTGACTTCCTTTCGGATGAGGGTTCCCTAGAATGAATGGGCATAAGGGCCCAAGGAGTTGGTCTTTAATTTTCCTGTACTTTGTAGTCATTCATCACTGCTTGGGGACCTCGTAGCACTGCTTGCTTACATTGTTGATGGTCGTTCGCCTGCTTCGGATTCGAAAATCGACATCTGTATCATCATATACAATCAATTGAATGACTGGTGGGAAGTTTTTTTGTTAGTATGTTAATCTGTGAGTGTATAGTATGTTAGTGATGAGTTACTAGGTGTGAAAATGACGTGAATGGTCAGGACGTGAGCCATCATGACGTGAATGAGCAGACGTGAGACACCAAGATGTGAAAGAACATGACGTGAATTGTCAGACGTGAATGATGAAGCTGTGAAAGTCCAAGACGTGAAACATATCACGTGAAAGTACAAGACGTGAATTAGCAAACGTGAATGAACAGGACGTGATAGTCTTGAAACATATGACGTAAAAGTACAAGACGTGAATTAGCATACGTGAAGGACTAAGATGTGAAAGTCCAGGACATGAATTAGCAGACATGAGGGACTAAGACGTGAAACATATGACATGAATGTCTAAGACATGAAAGTTCAAGACGTGAAACATATGACGTGAAAGTCCAAGACGTGGACCAGACATGAGATAAAGTCGTGAAACTGTAGACGTGAGACATAAAGTCGTGAAACTGCAGACGTGAATCTACAGTCGGAGATTTTATTCATTGTGTGCACATGTTCAAGATGGAGTGTTTTTCATTTTTCATTTATTGAAATGCATTCAATGGATTTATATGCACTCATTGGCAGGCATTCAAGAATTCAATCAATTGACTCGAAAAAGATATTTTAGACTTACATAATCCATTGACATTATCATGAACAAAATATAGAGACAAGGAAAGCAAAGAAAAAGAAAATGTAAAAAGTTAAGCTCCCACCTTGATGAGCTTGGGTAGGCGGTTGAAGGAAGTCGGAAGCAAGCATGTGATGCATGAAGGGCGATCAAAGAAGAAGACAAAAAATCACACAAAGCAAAGTGATGAAAAGAAGACAAAAATTTGATTTTATAACGTAGCCATCGGACAGGGCGGCTACGTTTAATGAAGGAGCCACGTGTCATTTTATAATTGGCCGGCGCAGTTCTTACCATTTCACAGCTTGAACTTCTTTGCACTCTTTCATGGCGTGAAACACCAAAGAATGGTTCACGGCGTGAACGATTATAGGGTGGTTCACGGCGTGAACCATTTTCCTGCAGTTTCATGTGGAGTTTATAAGATCGAATTTTTATCTTTCGTGCTCAAACACTCACACATGCATATGATGATGCATTGCTTACCTTGTCCCTTTTATTTTTACCATGAAAACCAAGGGTTCACCTTGGTACTTTTGGGCATTTGCTGATGTAGTCTTTTTAATTTTATTTGGGAGCTTCTTATTGTTTCTTCCACCCAACTAAATATTTTTGTTGTTGTGTCTGGTTGTGTATGGCTATCATTTGGAACATATTTGCCTCTACCTTCATATGTCTTATTCCATTTTGTATTCAGAGTAGTAGGTATTCTTGTTGCCTTGGTCATGCTCAACTCAGTTGGTTGAATTTTCTTTATCCTCCACTCAAGAGTAGGTGTGGTGTTGGCTTTATCGGGGAGTTGATGCTGCAAGCCCTCACATTTGTTGTATATTGATTCGAACCTATTGTAGTTTTGGCCATGGACTTTGGTTTGGGTAGGAGCCTTGTGCCGCAGTAGGTCCTTTTGGATCCATTGTTGCTGACGACAGTCATGAGGCCTTTGCAAGTGCTTAAAGTTTTGCCACTTAGTAGGTGCTGGCAATGGCCGACTTTTGAATTATGTTTTCCCCTGAATACGTTTATTACTCATTGTGTCCTTCTTCTCTAGTTGATCCTTGAGTTGATTCTTGAGCACCCATTTATGTGTGCCCTTGTATGTGGGCAAATTCAACACAATGGGTGCAGATTCTGTTTTCCGAGGTGTTGCCTCTGTAGTGATTTATTTTCCTTGAGTTTCTGAGGTCCATAATCGTATGGACATGACCTTCTCACTGATGCTCAACGATGTTGTTCTTTCTTCCCATTGGATATTGCACTTGTTGGCACAGATCCAGGATTGTCCTAGGATCATCTCTTCTTCCATTGTACCTGCAGGCATCACAAATACCTTTCCGACCAAGGGATTATTACTGATAGAAATATTAACATTTATTTTGGATAGGTGGTCGACCAGCACATGCTGTGTTCCCTTCCTTACCGTGACAGTAAAGTCAAATTCCAACAACAATAGCAGCCAACGGGTGATTCTTCCCATAGTGCAAGGTTTATTCACTAGATATAGCAAGGCTTGATGGTCTATAGAAAATATGAATTTGTTGGCCAAGAGATAATGTCGATATTTCTTGACTGCGTAGACCATGACCAATCCTTCTCTCTGTAGTGGTGTAGTTCACCTCTGCATCATTCAACTGATGACTAGCGAAGCAAACTAGATAGTCTAATTTGAACTCACCAGGTTGGGCTAGCATGCAACCAATAGCAAAATTTGACGCATCGATGTGTACATGAAATATGAGATCCCAAGTGGGGGGTTGCAAAATAGGTGCAGTTGCCAAGGCTTGCTTTGGACGATCATAAGCCTCTTGACACTCCTCAGTCCACTCAAGGACAATGAGAAGTTTGTACAAGGGTCTGGCTATCTTAGCATAAAATATGATGAAGCATTGATAATACCCCACATGACCCATAAACCTTTGCACTCCTTTGTAGTTGGTAGGCAGTGGTAGCTCCAAGATCAGTTTGACCTTGCTATCATCAGTGGATATACTATTTTTTGAGACTATGTGTCCCAATATCACATCATGCTTGACCCATAATTGGCACTTCAAGGGGTTTAATGATATCCGATATAATTGGAAACGTTCAAACACTTTCCTTAAGCAAGTCAAATGATCTTCCCATCGAGAATGTGCACATAGATCATCAATAAACACTTCCAACCACTTTTGCAAGTAGTCCTTAAAAGCTGTGCACATCAATCGTTGAAAGGTTGTCGAGGCATTTGTGAGACCGAACGGCATGACCTTGTAAAGAAAATGTCCCCCACATTGTGTTGAAGGCTGTCTTATGTTGATCTTCTGGTGCTATGGACACTTGATTGTACTCGAAAAACCCATCCAAGAAGCTGTATACTTCCCTCCCAACCACTCTTTCCAAGACATGTTCAGTATAAGGTAATGGGTAATGGTCCTTTTGAGTGGCTGCATTTACTTTTTTAAGATCGACACATACTCTCAGTTTCCCATTCTTTTTAGGCACTATCACAATAGGTGACAACCAATCCGTATGTTAGATCTCATAGATAAAGTCTGCAGCAACAATGAGCTTATCAATTTCTTCCTTTACAATTGCTGCATACTTTGGATTCATTTGGTATGGTTTCTGTCTGGTTGGTCTTGAGCCTTCCATGATTGGAATCGTATTGTACCACCTCCGGCGATACCCCTTTCATTTCCTTGTAATTCGAGGCGAAACAATCCTTATATTCCTTGAGGAGAGCAATGAGTTCTTCCTCCTCTACAGAAGTCAAATCTTTAGCAATGTATATGGGCCGTGCTTCTTCCCCTGGTGCCACAATATCAACCTCCTTGACTTTTGTCGGACCATCGTATGATGCCGACAGTCCTTCCTCTTTTACCCTAGTGGGCTGTTAGCCGGTGGAGCCTCTCCGATCATCTACTATATAGTTCTTGAAATGGTCGGGTACTGAAAGCACATATGTTTTATCCTCATTGTCCTTTTTGGCTTTTGCCATGATCTTCTTGGCCTCACGCTCTGCCTCTGCTATAAAGGCTTTGTTGCATTTTTGGCATCCCACTTTTGTAAGCTTGGGTGTATCGGTTTCTTGAAGGGTGATTTCTCTTGGTGCCTCCCTTCCACAATGATATTTTGCTCAACTCCTCGCCCCAGTCCTTTGAGAATTCATCATGTACCTTTGTAGCCTCAAGGTATCTCAACCATTAGGCATCCGTAGGTCTGCTTCGCAGACAGCAGGGCATTTCGTCAGGCTAGGTACCATTTCTGTCTCTGCCATCGCCTGAGGCGTTGGACACTGGTACGGCTTCATGCCACAGTACCTTCTGTACTTGATGTTTCCCCTCCTGATTCCTCATCCATGGTTTGCCAATTAACCATGTAGATAGAAGTTGTGGGGATGTTAACCTATGGCAGACATTGAGACGTATTACTTTTTACATCATAGAATTATTTTACGTATTCTGAGTCATGGGGCCGAGCTTGTTGGAACCACATGTAAAGGGTAAGGGGATTGGGTGATCACACCGATGAGAGGTGCACCTCGAATTTCATCAGGATAAGGGTTAAGATCGGCCGGCCATGTGTGGGCGCCATGTGTGAACGGCTAGGTCACATATAAAAGTCAAATGTAACCTAAAACCTCTCATTCTCGGCGGAGTGTTGAATACAAGGAGTGCTCTTGCTTCATCTTCTCCATCTCCTTCCTCAGCGTGTGTGTGTGTGTGTGTGAGAGAGAGAGAGAGTGTGTGTAGCGATCGAGCATTGCGTGGCGGCACGACGGCGGCAAGGCGGTAGAGCGGCGACGGACCCTTCCTCATCACGACGCGAGAATCCTTCACGAGATGGTGGTCTGAGCGGTGAGTGACACACCATTGCTCCCTGTTTTGAGCTTGTTGGTTTCCTGGTTGTGTGCTTGCAGCCATTCGTGGCTTGCACACGGTGCTTGGCAAGTCTCTAGCTCCGAGTGCGGTAAGAGCGCACATTTTTGGCACCACTGCCGGGGAATTACCTTGCACCAAGCTCCAGATGCAGCTCGGGCTGCTGTTTGAAGTCTATTTTATCATGTAGGAAAGGCAAAGAGAGGCGTGTTTGTGTGTTTGCTGCTGTTCTTCAGTCATTTTTCAGTTCTATTATCTTCATTTTTTGCACATTTCAGTTATGTGTGTTAGCTGTTAGAGTAGTAAGTTAGTTAGTGTTAGTGTGTGTGTGCGCGCGTGTAGACAGAGGGTAGAAGAGCTGCTGTGCTCTGTGTTGCTGTGTTGGCAACCGCAAAGGGCGCCGCGGCGGCAAGCGGCCAGCCCTAGGTGCACATGAGCTATTTTTCTCTAAAAATATTTGTTAAGTTAAAAAATTAAAAAAATTAAAAAATAAAAAAAATCAACCCAATCCGCATGGAAAGAAATTTTTATTAAAAATAAAAAATAACCCCAATCGACCCCGACCGCCTTGGTCTTTTGATATATATATATATATATATATATATATATATATATATATATATATATATATATATATATATATATATATATAAGAGAGTGAGCGCCTCCATAGCTTTCTCTTAAAGTGAAAGCTTAAGGGGAGTGAAGCTCTATATATAGTCTACCCCCCAAGGAGTGGAGTGGGCATGTGGGACAAAGCCTTCACCTTTCCCCCCACAGGCACCCTTGGACTTTCTAATTTAAGCCTCACACCTAGGCACAAATAGAGTGTTCTGAGGGCCATGGGAGCTCCGGATAGGCAAACACTGTGCTGTAAAGCACGCTAGGACTCCTTGAACGATAAGCTGGTCTCTTGAGCTATCACACGCCTTAGTCCAGTTTCAACCATAAGTAAGGGGGTAAAAACGGGTTGAAAACAAGACAAAAACAAGTAAAAACGGGGTGCGAAACACCTGAGAAACCACTTGTGTGGGCTTCAAGGGTAGTTACCAACGCCCATAGGATACCCACGTCACATGCATCTACGCTCTGGTCGGGTGCTAGAGTCTGAGCAACTAGAAAGCGTTTCAGTTTTTACGCAGGTTCACACCATCCCTCCATGTTAACACCTTGGCCTTCATTTGAAACCCAAGGAAGTGCAACCCAAGATCCACGAATAGCGGCTAGTGACTCGTCCTCTGACTCTGAAGTCATGGAAGGGAATCCTACCTAGAACTCTGAGAAAGCAAGCCAAAACATGCCAGTTTGGGCCCCACAACCCGGATCTAGCATGTTTAATTGTCTAATAGAGACTTTTAGTAGAGCTACGCGCTCTGAACCTGCGACAAGTGAAGTAAACGAAGGAGGTGGGGAAGTAGATTCGCCATTCACATCTCATGTAGACCCTGCCCTCCCAAAGAGTGTCCATGTGGATATTCTACCCACTTCATTTAATGAAGGCCCTAGTGAGCTACCACCTTCTGACGCTCTTCCTAAAGTAGAGGCCCCTAGAAGTCAAACCACAAGAAGTGACATTGCGTCCACTTTGAGAGAACCTTTTGGCACGCCAAGTTTAGATGGGATATTTCTCAATGAAAATTGGGAATATGACCTACACACGGAGACTCTGACTGACCTATACACGGGTTACACATACCATGTAGGTTGGTTAGAAGTCATACGATAAATGACCACTTGTGTTATGTCTTGTCAATTTAATTTATATTTATATAAATTTGGGGTTATTTACTAGTCACTTACATCTAGTGCCACCAATCTAGATGAACAACAACAAATGATATGTGAAGTTATCCATAGAATTATCCAATTCGAGAGGCAGAATAGGGGAGTGAACCTAGTTTCAATTGGCCCTATAAGATTTTTGGATACGGGCAAGGCTAAACAACCAACCCTGTCGCAATTGGAGACTCCCTCGGGTGAGTCCCGTAGATCCTTCGTATGTTGTTTCGCCTGGAGTCTCAATATAGGTTGAGCCCACGAGCAGTAACTTTAGCTTCCCAACTTTGGCTCAACTTTCCACTAGGGAATCCACAATGCCTACTCCGATGATGAGCATGACGGAAAGTGCACCCGTTACCACTGTAGTTAGTACAACACCGCTACCTAGTGGTACAGTACCTACAAGAGTGCGTACCAGTGCATATCAACCATATGTACCTATCGCTACTCATGCTCATGTAGCTCCTACGCCTCCTGTTATGCCAATGGCATAGCTCCACGAATGCCTTATCAGAACCCTTATCCAAGAGGAGCTATGTCTAGTCACATATCATATCCCATCAGCTGCATACATACCAAGACCAATGCCAACTCCTGTCAACCAGGCCATCCTAGAAGTTCCTCCACCAGCTATACCTGCTTACTTAGGTGATCTAGCAGCGTTTGCTCAAACGATCGGACGATCTATTGTGAAAAACATGCGTGGCATACTTGCTGAGAGAGAGCCTAGAAGCAAGGCGGTACAAGTTGCCAAGCTCACTCAGAACTTCAGTGGTAACGAAGATGTTAGGAAGCACATTGAAGTTTTTGAACACGTGTGTGATTCCTTGGAAGAGCACAATGAGCTACATAAGTGTAAAGCCTTAGGCTTAACCTTGAGTGGAAAAGCCGAAGATTGGTATCAAACTTTAAGGGTTAAAGAGAGCGTACTCACTATCCCACTCTCAAGAGATTGTTCTTGAAAGAATACATACGTGAGGGTGTGCTTTGGGGTGTAGCATCTCAACTCCAAAAAGCTGAATGCGAGGAAGGAGAGTCAGTGAGAGACTTTATTAGTCGACTAAAGCATCTAAATTCTCGCTGTACTCCCGATAAGCGCTTCAATAACAACCAACTGCTTCATAGATTCATCCGAGGATTGCGCCACAAGGACATATACAATGGCCTAGTCATTAGAGGTCTTATGACGTGGGAAGCAGTCACTGCCAATGCAATCCAGTTATAAGACAACTTGATGTGATTGCAGCAGCAGCACAGCAGGTAAAAAGGTGTCTTCGGAGACAGTCTGTTAGTTCGCAAGTATCTAGGCACGAGCCAATGACTGTAAAACCTATTGCCAAAAGGAGCCCAAGATATCCGAAATGTCTATAGCTGACCTTACTAAGGCTCTCCAAGAATACTTTAGGGGTAATAGAGCTCCTCAAAATAGCCATATGTACCCAAGAAGAGAGCAACAATGGTGTTCGGTTTTGCTTAGGACCACCACATAGCACGAGTGAATGTCCCACATTCAGAGTTAAATTCAATGGGACTTGCAATACATGTGGTAAGTATGGCCATAAATCTAAGGATTGCCTAGTACTTAAGCGTATGTTAGCAAATCAGGCACCACTAGCTTGGTCAAACACACCTCAAGTACCCGCACTGATGCCTGCACCACCTGTCGAGCAACCGTTACAACACATAGTTCCAAGGAACCCAAATTTAGTCCAGTCTGTGCCGTTACCACCGCCAGTGCTAGGACCACAACCTCCGCATCCGAGGGTTACCCCTATAAACCAGATGGGTTGTGAGTCACATAGAGCGTGTGGGGATTATGAAGAGGATATAGACCCCACCGTTCCATATGGGATTGATATGTTTGAAATGACTCCCCAGTACTACGTGGAGGATCATTTCGGGCAAGTCAAGCCTGTATATCAAGCGGCTACTCTCGCCACAAGAGGGCAAAACCTTAATACCTTTGCCAGGAGACCACCTCTTCAATGCTACGATTGTGGTGGACCGCATCGTGTAGCGAAGTGCCCTAATAGGCTACAGAAGATCGCTACTCAAATGCAACCAAATCAAGGGAGCACGTCGGGAATGCCGGTACTTACATGTAATCGTTGTGGCATAGATCATTTGATTGCTCAATGTCCACATAATCCAAGTGCACCCAAGATTATGCCATTGAATTTGGTTGAGGTCACCAATGAGGCACTAGGAACCACACTTGTTGTACCCGCAAATGTAGTCACACGGTCAATGCTTCAAAATCAAAACTACATTCTTGAAGAGAGGGATATTGCATCAATTGCTCGAGCAAAGAAAAAGAAAACGCAACGGAAGAGATCGCTTAATGCCACAAGATCCAAACCTATTTCAAAGACTAATATAGGGACAGGAGACGACCCTGTGTATATGAATGATCCTGAAGATGATTCTGATTCGATAGAAACCATGGAGACCAAAGTCACTACTTTAAGGGAGGAACCCACTCGGGAGCGCAACGAAGGAGAATCAAGCAAAGACATAAATCGGGGGAAACAAAAGGAAACTCCTCCTGCCCCACAACCAAGTTAGCTAATGCCCTCTCAGCTACCCAAACAGACTGAGACTCTCAAAGACAAGCCACGTGGGCCAAAAACCCTCAAGAAAAAGATTGGGACTTCCCCAAACCCAGTAGAGGAGATTGAACAAGTGCAACACTTAAGGGGTTTGGTGGAAGAAACACAAAGAGAACTGGAGCGAGAACCTAGAAAAATCAAGATCCCAGACACAGTGTTTCCTACACAAGTTCAGCCTCACAGGAGCCATAAACAATTAGCTATACCTAGTATCATTTGGGAAGAAAGTGAGGATAGGACATCAGGAAGTGGGCAGACACCCTTCTTACTTGAAAGAATGTTTAGTGAGGGAATGCCTGACCCCATCGAAGAGGAAGTGATTCCATCTTCACCAATCCCTAGTTAAGGGCCGATATCTTAAAAAGTACCATTGAATGTGTCCAAACTAATGGATTTCATGTCCTCTAAAATCAGAACCACGATCATATCCAAGTTATACAGAGATCCTGAGCTATTCTTATCTCTTCGGGCATTTCTCAATGGAGAACTGAAGGCGAGGTTACCACAATTTGCAAATATGGATAGACCCGACACGCTTCAAGATGTGGAGGAACATTTGGATCTACAGCCCAACCTAGATGAAGACTCGGTCGTTGAAATACCTGTTAACAAGTTGGGACAGTACTTTGAAGGTGACGAATCTAATGCAACCCTCCCCATTACTACCAAGGGATTAACTCTAAAGGGAATCCTTGATGGTGGTGCTGGAGTGAGCATTGTGACTAAAAACTACTGGGAATCTATGGGAAGACCTCACCTAGAAGTCACATAGTGGTTAAGATGGCAAACGGAACTATAGCTAAACCTATTGGAATGCTAAGGGACCTTAAGATCAAGGTTCTGGGATACAAGGTAAGGCATACCTTCATTGTAATGGATTTCTCTAAGCATCCTATGTCATATCAAATGATCTTAGGACTTCCTTTCATGAGGGAAGCACAAATGGTGCATGACTGGTAGAAAAACCATGTCTACTTATAATTCTAGGACTCTGTCATTCGAGTTGATCTTGAGAATGGTCGCGCGCATCCTTTAGGAAGAAAGGTTATCGTTGATAATCGATCGGATACCACTATTCACTCAGCCCCATTAAAGTATTGCTACACATGCAAAAAAGAGACCGATGATGGGGAAGATTCTCCTTATATGGATGTCCTACTGGGCATGACTGAGTCAGATAACGTAGATTGGGTACACCTAGTGGCAACCATAGACACATGGGCAAATAGAGGCACAAGTTGGGTAACACCTGAGGGGCAAGATATGCCACCATTAGTGCCAGTAAACATGATATGTGTTATGCACTTGACTTCTGATAGGTGTTATGCACTTGACTTCTGATGGCAAGAAAGTGGCAAACTCCCTTGACACTGAAAGTAGCGACAAATACTCTAACTAATGCGACTCCGAGTCTGAATCTCAAGAAGAAACTGACTTTCAGCCTCATAGGGGGTATGAATTGAATATTCACCCAAGTGTAGAAGCCACGTGCTCAAGGCCTAGGATAGTAACCTCTTGCAGTTCATCCGAGAGTGAGGGGGACACAAGTGAAGATCGATCAAGTGAGTCTGAATCTGATATAAACAAAAATCAGAAACTAGGTAAGAAGAAGACGAGATATAAGCGACAACGCTATCGAGCTAATGTACGAGCTAGAATAAACAAAGAGAGATCCACTGCAGAATGGCTTAGTTATGTAGGAGCATATGACGCTCATCGCGGAAGTTAGTGGATAATTGGGGAGAATACCTCCAAAGTGTCATGTGGTGTAGTCCGCAACCTCATGACATCGCCCAATTAGAAATCGAAGAGAAGCCGAAACTAAGTCATACTGCGAGAAGGCATCAAAACCGAGAGTTAGCTCAGCAACAAAAGGAAGCCAAATTTAAAGAAAAAAGCATGGCACAACAAGAACCAGTAGACTTACACCCCGCACCCGAGCATTTCAAATCTTTTACCCACGGGGGAACGTAAAGTCGTCTACACAAAAGCCCAACGAACGCCTACCAATGGGAGTAGCGATGTCTATGATGGCCCAGAGGTAGTTAAGGAGATAGAACTAGCAGATCCAGGTGAGGAGTCTAAACGAGTTTTTATTGCTCAAGACCTCACCAAGACGGAAGAAGCTACACTTAAGATGCTTCTTAAAGAATTCAAGGATATATTTGCTTGGACATACCATGATATGAAGGGTGTTCCACCCTCTATGGTGCAACACACAATTCCAATGATTAGCACACTGCTAAACCAGTCCAGCAACGTCCCTACCCAATGAATCCTAAGTATGCAAAGATTGTACAAGAGGAAATTGAAAAGCTTATAAAATGTGGATTCATATACCCTATTGAGCACTCAGAATGGGTTTCTTCGTAACATTTGAAGGCAAGGAGGCTTATAGCTTTTTAGACGAGTACTCTGGTTATAATCAGATCACAATTTTAGTAGAGCTAAAACAGCTTTTATAACGGAGTTTGGAGTGTTCGCCTTTCGCGTCATGGCCTTTGGCTTAACCAATGCACCTGCAACATTCCAACGATTGATAAACACAGCCTTTAAGGAATATCTAAGGGACTTTTGTGAAACCTTCTTAGATGATCTTTGTGTTCATTCCTCTTGGGACGAGCACTTGATGTGTTTTACGAAAAGTATTTGAAAGGTGTAGATTATATTGCATCTCATTAAATCCTTTCAAATGCCAATTCTGGGTTAAACACAGAGTTATTCTAGGGCATATAGTGTCCAAAAATGGGATTTCCACCGACGAAAGTAAAATCAAGGTCATTCTGGAATCGCCCCCACCCACCAACTATAAGGGAGTTCAGTGCTTTATGGGCCATGTTGGTTATTATATCGAAGGTTTATTTTATTCTTCGATGAGATAGCTCGACCATTGTACAAGCTTCTCATCGAGTTTATTTGGACCGAAGATTGTGACCGTGCATATGAGTTATTAAAGAAGGCCCTGGGGCGAGTGCTCTAATCTTGTGAATGCCTAACTGGGATTTAATCTTCCATGTGCATATTGATGCATCAAACTTTGCTATTGGGTGTGTACTAACTCAACATGGAGAACATAAACTAGACTGCCCCATTAGCTTTGCCAGTCGTGCCAGTTGAACGATGCTCAAATGAACTACACCACTACGGAGCGAGAAGGGTTGGCAATGATATATGCAGTAAAGAAATTTCGTTATTACCTTCTTGCCACCACCAAGTTTGTTTTCTATGTGGATCATTAAGCATTGTTGTATCTGCTGGTGAACAAACCATGCTTCACAGGAAGAATCACCCAATGGTTGTTGATTCTTCTTGAGTTTGATTTCAGTGTTAATGTGAGACCTAGCAAAAAACATGTCATGGCTGATCATTTGTCTCGCATACCTAATGGTGAAGCTCCTACAGGAGTACACTTAGGTTGGTATGCCCGTACGCTTAGGAAGGTATGCCCGTGGTAATTTTTTTGAAAATAAGTTTTTTTTGGGATGGTACGACCATACACTTAGGTTGGTATGGCCATACACTTAAAGAGGTACAAACATGGTAATCTTTTTGAAAAGATTTTTTTTTCAGGTTGGTACGCCTGTACACTTAGAAGCGTACGCCCGTGGCCTTAGGTGTGAATGATCATAGTAAGTTTGAAATTTGAATTTAGAGGGCAGTGAGTGGGAGACAACTATGATCCCCTCATTAATGCAAGGTAGGTGGGAAAAGGCTAAAGTTAAAGGTTACCTCTAAATTAGTGGATTTCGACTAATTTAGAGGCACTCTAACTTAACTAATGATTAATTCTTCTTAATCCCATTGTTAATCATCTTTTAACCCTCTTCTTTGCTCTCTAATTACTTCTAAATGGTGAGGAGTTTAGGGATGGGGATTTGATAGAGCAGAAGAAGAACCTGAAGCTGCAAGATGAAATTCAATATTTTGTGGTTTTCTTCTCTAATGGCGCAGCAGCCATGCACTAAAGAAATAATGATCAAGTGCTTCTCAACAAGTTCATCCGCCGCCACTAATGATCAAGTCCTAGACCCATCCGTGATCGTGATGATCACATTTTTCCACTTGATCATCACGTTGCTGGAGTCCTTTCCAGATTGGGACCATTACTATGAAGGCACGCAGGGCTTGGCCTTTGACATCAACAAAGGGCCAATGCTCAAGCAGATTTTTGGATATTATAATTGCATAATGTGGATGCCCACTTGGACACTACAAAGTTTTGAAGATATGATGGAGATGACATTTGGACCAGCTACAGAGTCTTCCATCAAGCCCCCCTACTCCAACCTCGCACTGTGACTTCATCCAAACATATTCAATCTACTATAGATAGATCTGACCAGCTCTGAGAACAGGGAGGGGGGTTTTTGAGGACACCCGAAAGTGATCCAGGTATACACAGGGATCTAGGTGTGTACAGAGGTCTACTTGGGCTAGAAATCCTACTGATAGGTTAAGATATGATGGATATATAACCCATCACTATGATAATATGGTTAAAGCAATATAGGAGATAGAGCCCACTTTCTTTGAGTAGGCACTTGGAAATAAAAAATGGGAAGATGACATGGATGAGGAGATGGCAACATTGGATATAAATGTGATAATGGGAATTAGTGATGTCCACTTCCTTAAGAAGGCAGTTGGATGTAAGTGGGTGTACAAGGTCAAGCATAACTTAAATAGATATGTGAAGAGGTATAATGCAAGATTGGATATAAATGTGTGACAATCAAAATTAGTAGTATTGCCTTAATAATGCAAGATTGGATATAAATGTGTGACAATCAAAATTAGTAGTATTACCTTAAGAAGGCAATTGGATGTACAATGTCAAGAACAACTCAGATAGATTTGTGAAGAGGTATAAGGCAAGAATGGTTTCTAAGGTTTATGCACATACATATAGCATTAACCTACAAGGAGACATTCAGCTCGGTTTTGCGAGAATGAAAACCATGAGAGTTATCATTACTATAATGAAGGGTTGGTCTTGATATCAGATGAGTGTAAAGAATGCATTCTTATATGGTGATTTACAAGAAGAAATTTACATGATACAACCACTAGGTTATGAGAGTGGTGATGCACATTGAGATTTCGTTGTACAGGTTACATAAAGTCTTGTATGACTTGAAGCACACACATAGAGCATGGTCAAATAAGATCAGGGACTATTTTATTACCATTGGATTTTAGATATCCAATGAATATTTTTCACTTTATGTGAAAAACACAGAGAGGGATCATGCTCTGAGTCATTTATTTGGATGGCTTTCTTATCACACTTGTGATAGTGATGCTAACATACATAATGTCAAGCTGCTTTTAAAGGAGAAGTTTGAGACAAAAGACTTGGGTGAGCTATGGTGTTTTCTTAGTACAGAGGTGGCAAGATCACTTGACGACATTTTTGTAATACAGATGCAGTATGACTTTGATATGTTGTCCAAATATGGTATGATAGTCTATAAATAGAACACTAAGCTTTCCATAGATACAATGAGATTTTGGAGGAACCCACTATGAACATGCAACCATAGTTTGCTTTTTGTCTCATAAAAGGTATGATATCTAGGATTACCACCATGATTGTATGTGGATTTTGAGAGAGGGGGAATATTGGAGAGTCATATGCATTGTAGATGTGCAAGAATCTGTACATAATTATTACTAGGCCATATTTCGAGAGAGGGGGAATATAGGAGATTCATATGCATTGTAGATGTGCACAAGAACCTATACATAACTATTACTAGGCCATATTTGAGCTATGTTGTTGGACTTGTGAGAGGCAATTTATGCAAGCCCCCATGAAGCCACACTTGGATGTGGGTAGATGGATTCTTAGCAGACAAAAAATCTCATTGTTTCTTATAGAGTTTTCTATGAGGCTAGCACTGAGATATAGCTACATGGGTATATAGATGTGGATTGCATTGGTAATGCCTTAGGACATGAGATCTACCAACATCTTTTGGGAGTGCTACTGATGTCAGCTAAGGCAGCAAGAATTTGCCTTATCAAATATAGAGGCTAGAATTTAAGGGTGCTGATATGCAACTTGTGACATAGATTAGCTTTAAAAGCTACTTGGTGATATGGGTGAGGCCATGGATAGGGCTATTGTCATATGACACCATCAATAGCATACAACTAGACAATAACCCAGTGTAATGAGCCCATGATGCTGGCTGAAAAATTAGCTCAAATTTTAGTACATAGATTAGCCTATTATGAGGTAATTGTGGATGATGTAGTGGGAAAGGGCAGCCATATAGGCATACCCAAGAGTATGCTAAAATGGCTGGTGAATAGAAACCTATGTTGTGCGATGAAGAGGAACCTATTTTCTTTGAGAAAGCCTAGGAAAAAGATCATTAGATATAGTCCATGCATGATGAGTATGACTAAATCCTTAAAAATGACGTAGATTTATCTCATGAGATTAAAAGGCCATTAGTGCGAAGTGGGTTTATAAGCTTAAGCATAAAATTGATGGGGCAGTGTATGACCACTACAAGGTAAGGCTTATTTACAAGGGTTATGCTTATAAGAAAAGGGCTTATATTATGTGATGAGACTTTTGAACCCATGTCTCGTAAGATTGCAAATCAGGTGTATTATTACATTAGCAATGCTTTATGGCTGGAATGTACATTATTTGAATATCAAGATTGCCTTCTTAAATGGTGATTTTCATGTGAAGGTGTATGTATCTCAGCCTCGTGGTTTTGTTGAGAAGGGATATGAGTCTAAAGTATGCAGGTTAAGAAAAGTTTTACGTGGCCTTAAGCAGGCTCCTAAAACATGGCATGAGAAAATAATAGCATACTTGAACGAGATTGAGCAGGGAAAGTAGCTGTTAACGAAACTTTTGGGACCCATTTGTATGTACTCTTTGGCATAGTAAGCAGAGCCTTGGAGACCACACTGCCTGTTTCCAGTCTTGGCGTTGAAGTGTTAGAGGGGTGGCAAACAATCAAAGATGGTTTTGCCACTTGACTTTGTGATTTTTCGTTATCTAGCATTTTGTCTAGAGTTGATAACTTAGGTGCGGGATTTTGAGCGGTTAGACCGAGAGCGGCGGGTTCTTGCATTGTAACTCGCCTGGTTGCCCAATCAATATTGCACTTGGTGGCTAACATCCATTTGCGCCCTAAGTTTACAGTCCCCTCCATGGTACCAACAGGCATAACCAAAAAGCTTTGAATTACGGTCCCCTTGTCATAGGCAACCGGAGTGTGCAGAATTCCTGAGACAAGGGGTTTCTTCTTGTTGATTCCTTTAACTTGGATAGCACTCTTGGATAAAGGTGGTTTTCCAAGTTGACACCACACACCATATGATAGCAAATTGTGTTGAGCTCCTGTATCCAACAATGCATTATACAGCACCTCCCCGTAAGGACTCTGTAACTCAATTGGGTATCTTAGAGGCGGGTCAGATTCCAGTGAATCCTCCTCTTCCTCCTCGAAAAATGCTTGCGTAATCCCCAAGTTAGCTTCTCGTTGGCGCCTAGCACGCTGTTGACGTTCTTTAGCTTCAATTCTTCCTTGTATCTTCTTAAGCTTAGCTTGTTCTTTAGCTGCCTTCTTCTGATGGATTGCATGTAACTCTTCTTGGCTCAGGGGGTCATAGTATCTTTTGAATTTACTCCCATTAAGGAATCCAATAGTTTCAACTCCGTCGAGAGTCTCCACTCGGATGGTACCTTACGGGGTAATTTCACATACTCTATATGGTCCCTTACCAGCATATTTGAGCTTCTTCTTTTCGTTACGCACTCCATACATCAGGACTTTATCCCCAACCTTGATGTCCTTGTCTTTCAGGTGGCAATTAAACCATTTTTTCCTTCTATCCTTCTCCACAAGGGCATTGTACACAGCCAATTGTCTTTCTTCGTTTAGCCGCTCAAGGATATATAGACGCTCTACTAAGGGATTACCATCCCAACCCTCTTGAGTAGCAACACGAAAACTAGGAATGACAAATTCCCACGGCATGACTGCTTCTTGGCCATATACCATTTTGAATGGTGTGCAGTTTAATAGCCACTTTATACGCAGTACGATAGGCCCATAAAGCTGTCGTAAGCTTTAGATCCCAATCCGTGTGATGAGCTTCAACAGTCTTTGTCAGAACAGAGATTAATGTCTTGTTTGTACTCTCAGCTTGGCCATTCGCTTCGGATAATAAGGAGTAGATTTATGATGGGATATCATGAAATTTGTTGTTGTGAGCTCCTTAATCACTTCATTTATAAAATGTGTACCATTGTCGCTCACAAGTTCAAAAGGACAACCGAAGCGTGTGATTATATTTTCAAAGAGGAACTTGGCTGTTGTCCTTGCATCTGCCTTACGTGTCGCTTTCGCTTCAGTCCATTTGGTCATATAGTCCGTGGGCCACAATAATATAACGAGATTGTGTGATGCGGGCCGCTGGGCTAATTGGACCTACAAAGTCTAAACCCCACTTTTCAAATGGTTGGTTTACTTTGATTGGATGTAGGGGCATCTGATCTTTCCGCTGGGGTTTCTTGTATCGTTGGCATTCATCGCAACCTTTCACAAAAAGTGATGCATCTTGGAACATAGTGGGCCACCAATACCTTGATTGTAAGATCTTTCGCGCAATTAAGTCTCCTGAGAAGTGACCACCGGCTACGCCCATATGTGCCTCTTGCAAAATGTATAGATACTCATCCTCTCGGGCACAACGCTTAAGAACGTCATCCTTTCCTCGTTTATAAAGAGTCCCGGCTATCAGGCAATAGGGTTCGCATTCCTTGATCAGCTTTTGAGCTAGATCTTTACGCTCCTTGGGTGGAAAGCCATTAACCAAAAAGTTAACAATCTTCTCACTCCATTCAGGCGTTGTCTCCACCATGAACAGGGAAGTGTCAGGTAAGTCATCATCAACTCCCGTAGGAGCCTCACCATTAGGTATGCGAGACAAATGATCAGCCATGACATGTTTTTTGCCAGGTCTCACAACAACAGTGAAATCAAACTCAAGAAGAATCAATAGCCATCGTGTGATTCTTCCTGTGTGGAGCATGGTTTGTTTACCAGATACAACAATGCTTGATGATCCACATAGAAAACAAACTTGGTGGCAAGGAGGTAATAATGAAATTTCCTTATTGCATATATCATTGCTAACCCTTCTCGCTCCGTAGTGGTGCAGTTCATCTCAGCATCGTTCAATTGGTGCGACTGGCAAAGCTAATGGGGTAGTCTACTTTGTGTTCTCCAGGTTGAGTTAACACACACCCAATAGCAAAGTTTGATGCATCAATATGCACATGGAAGATTAAATCCCAGTTAGGCATTCGCAAGATTGGAGCACTCGCCAAGGCCTTCTTTAGTAGCTCATATGCACGGTCACAATCTTCGGTCCAATTAAACTCGATGAGAAGCTTATACAACGGTCGAGCTATCTCGGCGAAGAATAGAATAAACCTTCGATAATAACCAACATGGCCCATAAAGCGTTGGACTCTCTTATAGTTGGTGGGTGGGGGCAATTCCAGAATGACCTTGATTTTACTCTCGTCAGTGTGGAAATCCCATTTTTGGACACTATATGCCCTAAGATAACTCCGTGTTTAACCCAGAATTGGCATTTGAAAGGATTCAATGAGATGCGATATAATCTACACCTTTCAAATATTTTTTGTAAACACATCAAGTGCTCATCCCAAGAGGAATGAACACAAAGATCATCTAAGAAAGCTTCACAAAAGTCCCTTAGATATTCCTTAAAGGCTGTGTTTATCAATCTTCGTTGGAATGTTGCAGGTGCATTGGTTAAGCCAAAGGCCATGACGCGAAAGGCAAACACTCCAAACTCCGTAATAAATGCTGTTTTAGCTTAGTCCTCTACTGCAATTGTGATCTGATTGTAACCAAAGTACCCATCTAAAAAGCTATATACCTGCAACTCTTTCAAGCACATGTTCAGAATACGGCAAGGGGTAATGATCCCTTCTGGTGGCTGCATTAACCTTCTTGAGATCAACGCACACTCTGAGTTTCCCATTCTTCTTTGGTACGATGACTATCAGAGAAACCCATTCTGAGTGCTCAATAGGGTATATGAATCCACATTTTATAAGCTTTTCAATTTCCTCTTGTACAATCTTTGCATACTTAGGATTCATTGGGTAGGGACGTTGCTGGACTGGTTTAGCAGTGTGCTAATCATTGGAATTGTGTGTTGCACCACAGAGGGTGGAACACCCTTCATATCATGGTATGTCCAAGCAAATATGTCGTTGAATTCTTTAAGAAGCATCTTAAGTGTAGCTTCTTCCGTCTTGGTGAGGTCTTGAGCAATAAAAACTCGTTTAGACTCCTCACCTGGATCTGCTAGTTCTATCTCCTTAACTACCTCTGGGCCATCATAGACATCGCTACTCCCATTGGTAGGCGTTCGTTGGGCTTTTGTGTAGACGACTTTACGTTCCCCCGTGGTGGTAAAAGATTTGAAATGCTGGGGTGCGGGGTGTAAGTCTACTGGTTCTTGTTGTGCCAGGTTTTTTTCTTTTAATTTCGCATCCTTTTGTTGCTGAGCTAACTCTTGGTTTTGTCGCCTTCTACTGGCAGTACAACTTAGTTTCGGTTTCTCTTCGATTTCTAATTGGGCGACATCATGAAGTTGCGGAATACACCACATGACACTTTGGAGGTATTGTCCCCAATTATCCGCTAACTTCCGATGAGCGCCAATAGCTTTATTGCAGTTCGTACATTAGCTCGATAGCGTTGTCGCTTATGTCTCGTTTTCTTCTTACCAAGTTTTTGATTTTTGTTTTCTGTCAAATTCGGACTCACTTGGTCGATCTTTACTTGTGTCCCCCTCACTTTTGGATGAACTGCAGGAGGTCACCGTCCTAAGCCTTGAGCACCTTGCTTCCACACTTGGGTGAATATTTGATTCATCCCCCCCCATCAGGCTCAGAGTCAGTTTCTCCTTGAGATTCAGACGACTCAGAGTTGCATTGGTTAGAGTCTTCGCTACTGTCAGTGTCAAGGGAGTTTGCCACTTTCTCGCCATCAGGAGTCAAGTGCATAACATCTATCATGTTTATTGGCACTAACGGTGGCATATCTTTCCCCTCAGGCGTTACCCAACTTGTGCCTCTATTTCCCTATGTGTCTATGGTTGGTGCACCCAATCCACATTATCCGACTCAGTCATACCCGGTAGGACATCCATATAAGGAGAATCTTTCCCATCATCAGTCTCTTTTTTGCATGTATAGCAATACCTTAATGGGGCGGAATGAATAGTGGTATCCGATCGATTATCGATGATAACCTTGCTTCCTAAAGGATGCGCGCGACCATTCTCAAGATCAACTCGAATGACAGAGTCCTGGAATTGTAGGTAGACATGGTTTTTCGACTAGTCATGCACCATTTGTGCTTCCCTCATGAAAGGACGTCCTAAGATCATTTGATATGACATAGGATGCTTGGAGAAATCCATTACAATAAAGGTATGTCTTACCTTGTACCCCAGAACCTTGATTTTAAGGTCCCTTAACATTCCAATAGGTTTAGCAATAGTTCCGTTTGCCATCTTAACCACTATGTTTGTGACTTCCAGGTGAGGTCTTCCCATAGATTCCCAATAGTTTTTAGTCACAATGCTCACTCCAGCACCACCATCGAGAATTCCCTTTAGAGTTAATGCCTTGGTAGTAATGGGGAGGGTTGCATTAGATTCGTCACCTTCAAAGTACTGTCCCAACTTGTTAACAGGTATTTCAACGACCGAGTCTTCATCTAGGTTGGGTTGTAGATCCCAATGTTCCCCTTCATCTTGAAGCGTGTCGGGTCTATCCATATTTACAAATTGCGGTAACCCCGCCTTCAGTTCTCCATTGAAAAATGCCCGAAGAGCTAAGAATAACTCAGGATCTCCGTATAACTTGGATATGACCGTGGTTCTAATTTCAGAGGACATGAAATCCATTAGCTTGGACACATTCAACGGTACTTTTCGAGATATCGCCCCTTGACTAGGGACTGGTGAAGATGGAATCACTTCCTCTTCGATGGGGTCAAGCATTCCCTCACTAAACATTCTTTCAAGCAAGAAGGGTGGTTGCCCACTTCCTGATGTCCTATCCTCACTTTCTTCCCGAATGATACTAGGTATAGCTAACGGTTTATGGTTCCTATGAGGCTGAACTTGCATAGGAAACACTATGTCTGGAATTTGGATTTTTCTAGGGTTTGGCTCCAGTTCTCTTTGTGTTTCTTCCACCAAACCCCTTAAGTGTTGCACTTGTTCAATCTCCTCAACTGGGTTTGGGTAAGTTTCAATCTTTTTCTTGAGGTTTTTTGGCCCACGTGGCTTGTCTTGGGGAGTCTCAGTCAGTTTGGGTGGCCGAGAGGCCATTAGCTGACTTGGTTGTGGGGCCGGGGGAGTTTCCTTTTGTTTCCCCTGATTTATGTATTCGCTTGATTCTCCTTCGTTGAGCTTCGGAGTGGGTTCCTCCCTTAAGGTAGTGGCTTTGGTCCCCATGGTTTCTATTGAATCGAATCATCTTCAGGATCATTCATATACACAGGGTCGTCTCCTGTCCCTATGTTAGTCTTTGAACTAGGCTTGGAGCTCGTGGCATTAAGCGATCTCTTCCGCCGCGTTTTCTTTTTCTTTGCTCGAGCAATTGATGCAGTATACCTCTCTTCGAGAATGTAGTTTTGATTTTGAAGCATTGACCGTGTAACTACATTCGCGGGTACAACGGGTGTGGTTCCTCGTGCTGCCTGGTTGGTGAGCTCAACCAAATTCAATGGCGTAATCTTGGGTGCACTAGGATTATGTGGACATTGAGCAATCAAATGATCTATGCCACAACGATTACATGTAAGTACCGGCATTCCCGATGTGCTCCCTTGATTTCGTTGCATTTGAGTAGCGATCTTCTGTAGCCTATTAGGGCACTCCGCTACACGATGCGATCCACCACAATCATAGCATTGAAGAGGTGGTCTCCTTACCAAGGTATTGAGGTTTTGTCCTCTTGTGGCGAGAGCAGCTGCTTGATATACAGGCTTGACTTGCCCAAAATGATCCTCCATGTAGTACTGGGGAGTCATTTTAAACGTATCAATCCCATATGAAACAGTGGGGTCTATCTCCTCTTCATAATCCCCACACGCACTATAACCCATCTGGTTTATTGGGGTAATCCTTGGGGGATGTGGAGGTTGTGGTCCTAGCACTGGCGGTGGTAACGGCACAGACTGGACTACATTCGAGTTCCTTGGAACTATGTGCTGTGACGGTTGCTCGACAAGTGGTGCAGGCATCAACGCGGGTACTTGAGGTGTGTTTGACCAGGCTAGTGGTGCCTGATTTGCCATCATACGCTTAAGTACTAGGCAATCGTTAGATTGATGGCCATACTTACCACATGCATTGCAATTCCCATTGAATTTAACTTTGAATGTGGGACATTCACTCGTACTATGTGGTCCTAAGCAAACCGAACACCATTGTTGCTCTCTTCTTGGGTACATATGGCTATTTTGAGGAGCTCGATTACCCCTAAAGTATTCTTGGAGAGCCTTAGTAAGGTCAGTCATCACAGACATTTCTGATATCTTGGGCTCCTTGGCAATAGGTTTTATCGTCATTGGCTCGTGCCCAGATACTTGTGAACTAACGGATTTTATCTCCCGAAGACACCTTTTTACCTGCAGTTTTCCAACTGGATTGCATTGGCAGTGATTGCTTCCCACATCGTAAGACCTCTAATGACTAGGCCATTGTATATGTCCTCGTGGCGCAATCCTCAGATGAATCTATCGAGCAGTTGGTTGTTATTAAAGCGCTCATCGGGAGTGCAGTGAGAATTTAGATGCTTTAATCGACTAATAAAGTCTCTCACTGACTCCCCTTCCTCGCGTTCAGCTTTTTGGAGTTGAGATGCTACTCCCCAAAGCACACCCTCACGTATGTATTCCTTCAAGAACAATCTCTTGAGAGTGGGATTGTGAGTACGCTCTTCAACCCTTAAAGTCGATACCAATCTCCGGCTTTTCCACTCAAGGTCAAGCCTAAGGCTTTACATTTATGTAGCTCATTGTGCTCTTCTAAGGAATCACACACGTGTTCAAAAACTTCAATGTGCTTCCTAACATCCTCATTACCACTGAAGTTCTGAGTGAGCTTAGCCACTTGTACCGCCTTGCTTCTAGGTTCTCTCTCAGGCATGCCCCGCATGTTTTTTGTAATGGATCGTCCGATCGTCTGAGCAAACGCTGCAAGATCACCTAGGTGAGCAGGCATAGTTGGTGGAGGCACTTTTGGGCTAGCCTTGTTGATAGGAGTTGGCGTTGGTCTTGGTATGTATGCAGCTGACGTAGGATATGATATGTGACTAGGCCTAGCTCCTCTTGGATAAGGGTTGTGATAAGGCGGTTAACCCTGTACACTAGATAACACGCACTGTGATTATTGACAGGTTAAAAACTTAGTGATTGAAAGAGAACTGAAAAAGGGAGAAAGAAGAGTGAAGGTGGGCTTTTGGTTGTCAAAGTAGGCTTGGGTTGTTTGAGCTTATTCCTTAGTGAGCTTTGTAATGTATGCTTGGGTTATTTGAGCCTATCCCTTAGTGAAGTTTGCAATGCAGGCTCCATAATATCCTCGATAAAAGAGTGGCCCTTTACCTTTATGTGCATGTGCCGAATATGGTCATAAACCCTTTCTCTTCATATGTGCAGGATCATATGTGCAGGATATGTTCATAGAGAACAATGCCCATAGCATGATAAACAATGTCATTTGGCTCCCATATATGTGGAAGTATATTGGGAAAGACTATATTAGCCAAGGAAATACCTTGGGCCTTTAAGCCATTTTAGGGCTTATATTAAAGTCAAGGTTTTCAGGTACACCCATGTCATCAATCATTCTATCCTCAAAATAGAAATCTTTAGATTATTAGACGAGGACACACCATGTTAACCATATTAGTTAACATGACTTCCAATATGCAAGGTTGCATCCACTTTTACGATCCTTTTTATAATCGCCCCCACCACTACACACTTAATGAATTTGGCCAAGCTTACGACCTATGGATTATACACCATGCTTTACGACCTATGGATTATACACCATGGTTATGGAATCTGGCCAAGCTTACGACCTATGGATTATGCTAGCTATAATAAATATTGTGTATATATATAACCTAGGATAGCTCACAAGCTTTTTAGCCCCTTGTTGCCCGCTTTGGCCTCTCCTAGAAACACAATCATAAGAGATTACCTTAGCAAGATATAACGATCATAGGGATTTTTCCAATGGCCAAGCTTGTAATCCTCAAGGTCTCCAAGCTCCACACCTCCTTGGGTAGCAGTTTTCATCACCATCTCTCTTGCAAGTGTGGTCACACCATCGTGTTAGACTACAAGTCCTTGTCCCTCCTCTCACCTCTCACACCACTCACACACACTCACAATATGCATTAGAGAAGAAGATTAGGGAGAGGATTACCATAAGAGCAAGAATCTATTACACAATGGGAGAGTCTATTGCATTATGAGAGAAAGTGACTTATATACAAGGCCAAAGTATTCGCACACACTTAAACTATGGCCAACGGAGGCGCCCAAGGCTCATAAGTGGTCTATTTCTTGTACAATGCATAATCTCATATTACATGCATGAATTTCATTCACATGGAATTCATTATAGTTTGTTGCTACATGCTCTTGGAGCGGGATTGCTATAAGTATTCTGTCGGACCATTTTCGAGCGCTGTCTAAGTTGTAGATTTGGACATCATTGCATTATAGATTGATCATACATGCTTTTTGCATCTCCATCTTTGCTATTTGATGTAGAATTATTATGGCAACTCCTCTTAACCCCAAAATGGGTTATCATTCCCCCCTTCACATCCTTATGATCAAGTAGAAGACTGTGTTGCGGGTAGAATTAAGAAGCTATTTTGTTGATGCTTATGTTGTTGTATGAATGTTCAATGGTAATTGTTCCCCTAGAAGGAATGGGAAAGGTTAGTTAGTAAATGATGAAGTTAGTAAATGAGGTGGGGATTTCAATCAAGTGATTATATTTTTTATTTTTATTTTTTAAAATCACAAGCAGGTTTACATCGGTTATTCAAGTTAACAGTGATTTTTGTTAACAATGAGGAGAAGAGATGGGGAATCTACGTTGACACAATCATTAGAATGAGAGAGTGAATCTCAACTCCTCATTTGATACATTGAAGTGATGTAAATGTAGCTTTTTGGTCGCTTCTTTCCCTATTATTATTGGACTTTGTCAAATGATATAGAAGTGGACTTGTTCTTGTATTCTTCATCCCATGTATTGTTGATCTTTTTATGTATAAATATATTTCGCACTCTTACAAGTAAATATACAATGAGGGCATTAGAGTGAGTCAAGTAAACTCTTTATGTAGGTGTTGTTGAAGTCAAAATCATTAGAGAGGCATGAAAGAGTTCTTTTGACTTACAAGGTTAATTGAAAAGTTATTCACCTTCGTGAGAGAAGTGTGGAATTTTATGGTGAAGAGATTATTGATGAAGTGGTTCATTTCTTGTTACGGGGTTTGAATGGGTGTCACTAACTACAACCTATTTTGTTTGCACTTGTAAAGGGAAATCCACACGATGGATTGTATTATTGACTAGGCTTTCGCCCACCATGGGCCCCCCATCTAGAGATGTACTTGGAAAAATGTCGATGACGAGGCTATGATGCATAAAAACTTGGATATTCCACTAGTGGGTGCTACAGTAGTAGTCAACCAATTAAAGGAAAAATGGTAAGACAATGAGCTTACCCATTATTGATGTGATTAGCTATTGATGACAATACTTGACCTTGCATCAAAGTACTACAACCATGTAGCTTGTGAAATTCTTCAGTGTGTGACAATCTCCTTTTTATTTTCTTCCTTTTTTATAGTGCATTTAAATGATATGCATGCTCTATAAATGATCTACAAGGGTTTCCTCTAGCATAAAAAACCAAACTGGTTTTTCATGACCGTGAAGATCTTGATATTCACATATGGAAAAACATTACCATCTTAAGGCAAAATATGTTAACATGGTTCACTTATGCAAAAGTAGCTGTTGATCAATGTGAAAAGTGCCATTGTTAAACATTTTTTTTGAAGTGAAAAACCAGACTGGTTTTTCATGTCATGAATATCTTAAGATATTCACATCAAAAAATTATTGTTAATTTATCATTCTAACCAAATGTAGGCTTTCTTTAAGCCTAGTGGAAGCTTGTGATCACCTCGGTTAATATAATTGAAGCACATTTTTAGGCGTGAAAAACTTGAGATATTTATGGATATATCTACATGATTTTTACATCAAAAAAACATTTGAATTTCATGTTTTTGACTTATTTTTTGAAGTATCTAATCATATTATGAAGACCTTTACATGATTTACACTACCTTTGAACCACATTTTTGGATGTGAAAAATTACTCAGTCAACTTTGACTGGTATATCATGTCAAATGAACTTTTGAGTTTTCTTCTTTTGAGGGTATCTTGTGGTTCAAGTGATTTGTTAGAAAAGTTGGGTATGATTTTCACTACTTTTGGAACAAATTTTTTCGGTGTGAAAAATTTGAGATACTATTGGTTGTGAATTTCCACTAGTTTTTCACATTGGCTGAATTATTGCATTCTCTATTTTGTGATGTGATTTCATGGTTCACCTAATGATTTTAAGATGTAGGAATGATCATTGATGTTGTTTGAGCCAATTTTGTGGGCATGAAAAACTTGAGTTTTTTACGATGTGAATTTTTTATTGGTTTTTCACTCCAATCGATTTTTTAAAATACATGCTTTTGAGTGGCTTGTATTATTCCCTAGACTTTTAAGAAGTGCTAAGTATGATTTATGATCCTTTTTAATGACTTTTTTGGGCATGAAAAAACCTAAGATAGTCACGGTGTATTATGTTATGAAATTCACGTATGTACATTCATATATGTTTTGTGCATCTTTGCCTTTCATGGACTTTTCTTATGCTTAGTGCTGCCTTCATGTGATTACATCTTTGTGGGTAGCCTCAGCTGCTTCCAAGTTTGCTTTTAACCTTTGTACTTGTGTGGATGCACTTTTACCTGCTTCAACAGGGCGACGTTATGGTCGTGGAGCATATGTGTTGTCAGGAGGTGGCACCGCCAAACCTTTTGTTCTTGCACCCACATTGCATTTGTGCTTGATTCTATCTCCAGCCCAGTCTGTGGTTGGTTGAGCAGCTTGTCAAGTCCTTCCATGGTCTCCTATAAGAATTGTTGATAGAGTCGATGTTCTGCAGGGAGGCCAGCTGGGACAGTCTTTCTTCATCTTCCAATCTTCTTCTCTTGCTTGGACTTGATGGCTCTCGTGTTCTTTGTCTTTTACTTGCTTCCATGGGGGTCTCTAGTTCCTATACTGGGGTTGTGGCCGCCTCCACATCTTGTCTTTCCTCAGCTTGTATTAGCGTTGCTTGTTCTAGAGTTGTCTCTATTGGCTCTGCCAGTTTTGAGAGGAGATGGTCTGTAAATATGAGTTGTGTTGGGCTTGTTGGAGGAATGATTTGTTGTCGGGGGTTTCTGTGTGGTATGGCTGCAAATATTCTCTTGAAGTGCCTCTTGGTAAGTGCGGATTTCTGTGGCCACTTCCTCCTCTAGTATTTGTGACTCAACAGCAACATCTATAAGCACTCCTCTAGTATTTGTGACTCAACAGCAACATCTGTAAGCACTCCTCTCATCTTCTTATCTGTTTTCTTCTTGCACTCTTTCGTGATCTTCTTTATGATCTCCGTGGTCTCCATCAAGATAGCTTGCCCTTCTTACACAGCTTTAGTTGTGTTAATTTGGGCTGGTTTGGTAATAGTGCCAACTGTATTTTCTCCTTTGGTTTGGGCTCTGTGAGGAGGTATGGTTTACATATCTTTGATTGGTGGGCTTTCAAGTAATCCTCCATCTCCTTATGTAGATAGGATGCCCAATCATCCTCTTTCTCCTTATGTACTTTTACAATCCGGTTGAGAATGACTATGTTGTATCTGTCCATTGGCTTTACTTGCATCATCAAAGAAATGGCCCTGCAAGCTTTCTATGTAGCCTCGTCTCGGATATTCTCGTACTCGGCACCATTCAAATTGTATGAATTCTTCTTAAGCATGGCCTCCAGAGGCATCTTGTCAATGATGTGTTGGTGGACCCTGATTGCAACTAGAAGTTGCAGAGCCTCCCTTCGAATTGTATGAATTCTTCTTAAGCATGGCCTCTAGAGGCATCTTGTCAACAATGATGTGTTGGTGGACCCTGATTGTGGCTAGAAGTTGCAAAGCCTCCCTAATGAGTTCCTCTATGATGAGGAGTTGCTTCGTAGTGCCGTCTGCTTTGGTGATTTGTCCTCTTTTGGTCCCCTTGTCATAGGTCTTTATGTACTTCGTGCACAGAGTTCTGTGTCGATACTTCATGGGAGTACCTGCGCCATCTTACCTAGACCGACTTTGTCCAATTTTGCTTTAACTTTAGCCTCTTCCAGTATTTGTAAACATTCCGGGCTGTGGTACCTTTCCATGGGCTGTGTGAGCTTCCTTGCTATGATGGTCCCATGGAAGGTTTGGGCATAAGGACCCAAGAAGTTCATCTTTGGTCGTTGTGTTGTCCTTCTTCTCTAACTAGTTGGGGATCCAATAGCACTGCTAGCTTGAGTTGTAGTTGGGGTCTTGTGGGCTTCGGACTCCGAGACTGACATCTATATTAGGCACATAGGATCAATCTAACAACTGGTAGGGTTGATATCATTTTTTTTCTGTAAAAAAAAGGGAGGGAATAGGTTAGTTTAATTGAAGAGTTCGTTAGTGTAGGAGCAATCCTCTGGTGTGTTAATAGTCAGTTCATGGTGTAGAGGAGCAAGGTAGGAGTGAGTACGTGAATGTGCAGGTCGTGAAAAGGTTAGTTTTTGTGAAAGGTGTATGGCCATGAAAAGGTGCGACCGTGTATGGCCGTGAAAGGTCAAGCGTGAAAGTGTATGGCCGTAAAAGGTGTGGCCATGAAAAGGTGCGACCGTGAGAAGGTTAGGCATGAAAGTGTATGGCCGTGAAAATGTCAGGCGTGAAAGGGTCAGTTTTCGTGAAAGGCCGTGAAAAGGTGTGACCGTGTGAAAAGGTCGGGCGTGAAAGTGTATGGCCTTGAAAAGGTCAGGTGTGAAAGGGTCAGTTTCTATGAAAGGTGTATGGCTGTGAAAAGGTGTGGCCGTAAAAAGGTGTGACTATGAAAAGGTCGGGCGTGAAAGGGTCAGTTTCCGTGAAAGGTGTATGGCCGTGAAAAGGTTCGACGATGAAAAGGTCGGGCGTAGAAATGCAGTTTTTGTGAAAACACAGCTTTTGTGAAACTGTAGGTCGTATTTTTAATCGTTTGATTATGATTGTTTGGTGTATGATTGTTAACTTTATTGAATGATGCATACGTGAAGGGTTACAAGTCATTTGTTTTACCAATTAATGTGTATATTCTCAAGATGTCACGATTCTATGAAAGACACAAAAGCAAAACAAAAATAAAAATAAAAACTAATAAAAAAGAAAAGGATCAAGCTCCCACCTCGAAGGGGATAGTCGAGAAGGTTGTAGGAGAAGGCGAGCTCGGGAGATGTACGTTGAAGCGATTCGAACACGATCAAAAAACGCACACGATGTAAAATGATGAAAAGAGGAAAGAAAATCAAATTTATAACGCAGTCGTCGGACAGGGTGGCTATCTTAATGAAGAATGCCATGTGGTATTGCGTGATTGACCTGTGAAAAATTACCGTTTCACGGCATGAACTTTTTCACGACGTGAACCTTTGTAATTTTGTTCACGGTGTGTACGATTTTTGGATTTTTTTCATGGCATGAACGTTTTTTTGCAATTTCATGTGGAATGCATAAGATCGAATACTTTTCATTTTTTCCTATATGCTCAAGCAATCAAACATGCACATGATGAGTGAATGATACTTTGCTTACCTCGTACCCATTTGTACAATCATTGGATACCTTTTGTTTTATTGCCACCATGAGAACCAAGAGGTCACTTGGGCACTTTTGGGGATTTGTCGTTTTAGTTCCATGTGGGAGTTTTTTATTGTGCCTTCCACCCAATTGAACAATGTTGTCACTGTGCCTGGTTGTGGAGGGCTTCTATCTGCATCTCCTTGTTGCTGAACTTATTTGTTTTTACCTTTAGGTTCCTTGTTCAGTCTTGTAGCCAGAGTGGGTACTTTCGTTGCTTTGGCAATTCCCAACCCATTTGGCTGAGTTTTCTTTTTCTTCCACCCAAGGGTTGGCATGGTTCTAGCTTGAGTTAGGAGTTGATGTTGCACGCTCTTACCACCCTCTTTTTGGTGATTCTAACTATTTGTGGTATTGGCCACCACTGAGTGGGGTTTTGGTACCCATATTGCCGTATTGCCTGATAGTATCCTTGTGCTCGTAGTAAGTCCCTTTGAACCCATTGCTTACGGAATCCTTGAGGTCTCTTTGGATGCTTAGAGTCCTGCCAATCGGTTCAAATCAGTAAGGTCTGACTTTTGTATTGTTTGTAGGTTCTTCTTGGGGTCTTTATATCATTCATGGTGTCCTTGTCTGGTTGATCTTTAAGTTGATTCTTGGGCACCCACTTCTGTGTACCCTTAGATGTTGGGTATTGTGGGGGCAAGCTTCACAGAATGGATGTTGGTTCTGTTCTGTGAGGTGTTGCCACTGCACTCGTTGTTTGTTTATCAGTTATGATGTGCTTTCCTTTGTTTTTTCAAGTTCCATAAGGGTATGGACATGACCTTCTTGCGTGCTTAGCAATGGTGTTCTTTCTTCCCATTGGATATTTCATTTACGGCACAGATCCAGGATCGTCCTAGAATCATCTCTTCTTCCATGGAACCTGCAGGCATGACAAACACCTTCCCAACCAAGGAATTGTTTCTGATGGAAATGTTAACATTTAAATATATCTCGGCTTTTGTGGTTATCAAGTGAACACTATGAACTTGTGCATCAATGGGTTCAAGGTGTGGGTTATTTTATTCTACCTAGATTTCATATGAGATCAAGACTCTGTATCCATTAATGCAATGCTTGTTGTATGGCCTTTAGCTGTAGTAAGTCCCACCTTGAGTCGTGCTAGCTCAATGTTTAGTTCCCCTTCGTCCAAAAGGGTCACAGAAGCCATGTTGACATGTATTAGTCTTTTGTACAGTAATTAGCCTTAGCCTCTTCTTGTGCGTACTGGATTTTTTCTTTTACAAGCTGTTTCTGTCATTTTAAGAGATGTTCTTGCGAGACCATCTCTTGGGTCAATGGTCTAAAATATTTTTTTAAATTACTTCCATTGACATAACCCTCCATTTGGATGTCGTCAATTGTCTCAATTTGAACAGACCCCTGAGGTGTGATTTTCGATACTCGGAATGGTCCCAGACCTCAGTATTTGAGTTTCTTTTTCCTTGCGTTTCCCACACCATACATGAGGACAAGGTACCCCGTTTCCAGTTCTTTTTGCTTAAGGTTTTTGTCAAACCAATGTTTTCTGCATAGTTTTTCCACAATGAGTCCATGTGATGCTATCAGTCTGGTCTCATCCAGTTTCTCCAAGTCAATTAACCTTTCAGCTAATGTATTTTTCGTGAGATGCACTTGTACGACAATCCTTAAGCTTGGGACTAGATATTCCATGGGCATAACTGCTTCAACACCGTAAGCTAGACGAAAGAGGGTATATCCTATCGCTACCTTATATGATGTGCGATAGGCCCAGAGGGCTACTGTCAGCTTATATTCCCAGTCTGTTTGATTTGCTTTCCAAGGTTTTTGTCAAGATAGTACACAAAATCTTGTTTGTACTCTTTGCTTGACCATTGGCCTGTGGATAATAAGGTGATGATTTTTGATGGATCACTAAGAATCCTATAAGTAAATGATCAATCACCTCATTGTGATAAAATGTGAGTCGCGATCACTGACTAATTCTAACGGGCATCCGAATCTCTAGATGATTTGCTCGTATAAAATTTTTGTTGTTGTTCGTGCATCGGCTCTCTTTGATGCTCTGGCTTCTACCCATTTTGTGAAATAGTCAGTGGCCACACGATCTGTTAACCTATGATGACGGACATTGAGACGTACTATGTTTTACGTCATGTAATTAATTTAAGTATTCTGAGTCATGGGCCGGGCTTGTCGGCACCATATGTAAAGGATAAAGGGATTGGGTGATCGCCAATGAGAGGCGCACCTTGAATATCAACAGGATAAGGGTTAGGATTGGCCGGCCATGTATGGGTGCCCATGTGTGAACGGCAAGTCACCTATAAGAGTCAAATGTAACCCTAAAACCCTCATTCTCTATGTGTTGAATGTCCTCTGACTCAGAAGCCACGGAAGGGCACCCTACCAAGAACCCTGAGGAGACAAGCCAAAACATGCCAGTTTGGGTCCCACAACCTGGATCTGGCATGATTAGTCGTCTAATAGAGACCTTTAGTAGAGCTACACGCTCTGAACATGCGACAAGCGAAGTAAACGAAGAAGGAGGGGTAGTAGATTCATTCACATCTCACGTAGACCCTACCCTCCCAAAGAGTGTCCATGTGGATATTCTACCTACTTCGTTTAATGAAGGCCCTACTGAGCTACCACCTTCTAACGCTCTTCCTAAAGTAGAGGTCCTTAGAAGTCAATCCATACGAAGTGACATTGCGTCCACTTCAAGAGAACTGTTTGGCACACCAAGTCTAGATGGGATATTTTTCAATGAAAATTGGGAATATGATCTACACACGGAGACTCTGACTAACCTATACACGGGTTACACATACCATGTAGGTTGGTTAGAAGTCATACGATCTACATCTAGTGCTACTAATCTAGAGGAGCAACAACAAATGATATGTGAGGTTATTCAATTATCCAATTTGAGAGGCAAAATAGGGGAGTGAACCTAGTTTCCATTGGCCCTATGAAATTTTTGGATACGGGCAAGGCCAAACAACCAACCCTGTCACAATTGGAGACTCTCTCGGTGAGTTCCATAGACCCTTCGTATGTTGTTTCGCCTGGAGTCTCAATGCAGGTTGAGCCCACGAGCAGCAACTTTAGCTTTCCAAACTTGGCTCAACTTTCCATTAGGGAATCCACAATGCCTACTCCGATGATGAGCATGACGGAAAGTGCACCTGTTACCACTGTAGTTAGTACGACACTGCTACCTAGTGGAACAGTACCTACAACAGTGCGTGCCAATGCCTATCGACCATATGTACCTATCGCTACTCATGCTCATGTAGCTCCTATGCCTCTTAGTATGCCAATGGCGTATGCTCCACAATGTAATCACCATTAGGAAGCAGGGTATGTTAACTTCTTTTCTTAACATCATCTTTTTTGTAAGGTGCCCACACCACTCTTTTATATTTCTTGTAAAATGGTGCTGGTTGGTACTTTGAGCTTAATGGCAAATGGGAGAAGTTTAAGACTTCATAGTGCAAAGATAATTATAGTTAGAGGACCAAGGACTATTTTAAGTTCTGGTGGCATAGTGTGAAAATAACTCCTTGTATATAAGTGATTTTGCTCATAATCTCTTTATATATTCATTGAATCAAGGTATAGTGTGAAAATAACTCCTTTTATATAAGTGATTTTGCTCATAATCTCTTTATATATTCATTGAATCAAGATATGAGCTCTCTCCTTCTCTCTACTCTCTACTTGACTCAAAACTCTATATACTCCTCATTGAATAAAGCTATATATTCTCTCCTTATCTCTATATACTCCTCATTGAATAAAGCTATATATTCTCTCCTTATCTCTACACTCTAGTTTGCTTGACTTTACTCTCTCCTTATCTCTACAATCTACTCTACTTGTCTCTTTCTTGTTCACTTACATGTCTTCACTTACATGTCTTCACCTACTCTACTTGTCTCTTTCTTGTTCACTTACATGTCTTCACCTACATGCTATGTGTGTAGGACTGCGTTTGGTTAGCAATAGGTTAAAAGAGCCTCTCTTGTCTCCATCTAGTCAAGGAGATTTCTCTCTACCTATCCAATGGTGAGGAGCTTCTTGTTGGTGTGACAACAAGGAAACATCTTAGAGGAAGGGCTAGCACACCATAAAAGAGCCTCTCTTGTCTCCATCTAGTCAAGGAGATTTCTCTCTACCTATCCAATGGTGAGGAGCTTCAGGTTGGTGTGACAACAAGGAAACATCTTAGAGGAAGGGCTAGCACACCATGAATATGGAAATTGCATTTGTGGCTCTTTGACAAGTCCCTTTAACATGTCCTCATGTAAGACATCTTAGAGGAAGGGCTAGCACACCATGAATATGGAAATTGCATTTGTGGCTCTTTGACAAGTCCCTTTAACATGTCCTCATGTAAGACATGGTACAAAATTAAACCACATGAACCTATTAATGTAGCTAGCTAGCTACTGGAATAGTTGGTGGGTTGGTAGAGTTACCACACCAAAGTGTATGACACATCATCATTAGGTTAGTCCTTCACCCAGTTCTATAATTACACTGCTCATAGCTCATATGCTGTGTAATATCTTTTTTTCATAGATTACAAGTGGTGATTTGCAATTACATGTATCCCACTTTGCTGGAAGCCAATAATTCATCCATAAAATTAGTTTGTCCTAAAATCCTTAAGAGTGGTTCCTACCTCAGTTTTAACATTATTAACTATTCTTTAAAATTTAAAAGTTTGAGACCTTTTCCTAGAAACTACATCCAAATTATTATATTATAATCATAATGAACCTTCAAGACCAATAATATTCACCATTTTATAGAGCCTTGGCCCTAAAACTAGCCTCTTGCAAAATGGGTTTCTTGTGTTGTTGCTTGCCCATCATATACAAGTTTTACACACATCCAACATAAAAAGTGGTGGTCAACTAGCCTATGTTTTTAGAAGAGTTTGATTGCTCAAATGCCTAAATCTACCACTCATGCTATACTTGTTAGCTCCTAAACTAACTTTATTTATGAATGTTGAGAGCTCAAACATTGTTTTGCCTGAAGTTGACAATAACCTTGCCATCAATGTCCAAAATAAAACCCATTTTAATCAAAATAAACTGGCGAGTCACACTTGATGATGGCTATTTTTATTTATTTTTGGAGAGAACATTTGAAGAGTTTTAGTGGGACCCCCTTTAGACATGTGTGTGTGTGTGTGTGTGTGTGAGAGAGAGAGAGAGAGAGAGAGAGAGAGAGAGAGAGAGAGAGAGAGAGAGAGTACTTGTACACGCAGATAGGTGAAAAATAGTGATCAAGATGTTATGATGTATTAAGATTGTGGTACATTTGTTAATGTGTGCACTATAGCTTAAAACTTACTTGATCTTACTATATTTAATAAAAGAGTTTTAGTGGGACTCCCTTTAGACATGTGTGTGTGTGTGTGTGTGAGAGAGAGAGAGAGAGAGAGAGAGAGAGAGAGAGAGAGAGAGAGTACTTGTACGTAGATAGGTGAAAAATAGTGATCAAGATGTTATGATGTATTAAGATTGTGGTACATTTGTTAATGTGTGCACTATAGCTTAAAACTTACTTGATCTTACTATATTTAATAAAAGAGTTTTAGTGGGACCCCCTTTAGACATGTGTGTGTGTGTGTGTGTGTGTGTGTGAGAGAGAGAGAGAGAGAGAGAGAGAGAGAGAGAGAGAGAGAGAGAGAGAGAGAGTACTTGTACGCAGATAGGTGAAAAATAGTAATCAAGATGTTATGATGTATTAAGATTGTGGTACATTTGTTAATGTGTGCACTATAGCTTAAAACTTACTTGATCTTACTATATTTAATAAAAGTGTAAAAATAAGACCATGTATTTGGTTCTTGAAGATAGATTGATATATTGCAAGATTGAATATGGTCTTAGTTTGTGGTTGCTTTTTATAATGCTAAAGAACTTTTAAACTTATTTAAATATGAGATTAGACTATATCTAGTAAAGTGAGATGAGATTTGAACCTTGCTGTCCATTTTGAAGATATATTTAATTATTGTTAGATTGTTTTTGATTGCTTTTTATATGTTCAAATACTATTTATATTGAAGAGTTGGTTACACATAGCCTGTGCTTAACATCCCACAAGAATTTCTACTAGTTGTTTTAGTAAACTATAGTGAACATAGCAATTTAATTAAGGCTTGGTCACACATAGCCTGTGCATAATATCGTACAAGAATTTCCACTAGTTGTTTTAGTAACAGATAGTGAACATATTAATTCAATCAAGACTTGGTGTTTTTATGTGACACTTGAAATTGAAAGGATTTTGAGGTAGAATAGGAAATCGATTATATTTTTGAAAACTTATACATTTTCTTTTCTTTTTTGGAGAACAATAACCCTCCTCTCAACATTGCTAAGAGAAATTTTTATAGGGCATTTGTAGGCAGGGTGTATGCATGATTCTACATGCTTTCTAGCATAAAGAGGAATGAGAGTTTTTAAAAAAATATGTTTAGCCTGCAAGTGTTGCATTGCAGGAGAGGGTACTAAACAGAAATGCCATATAGGGTTTTGCACCTCATGGGTGTGGTGGTAGGTAGGGATTGAACCCAGGGCCTTTGCGTTTGTGGCATATAGAGGAATGATAGTTGAGTGCATGAACACATTTTGAAATCCATCTTGTAGGACTGTAATACTCTTTGCATGGATGGTCTTATTGTATGCCATTGTAAGGGAGCGTACATTGTCTTGAAGGGGAACACCCCTCCATGTCTCCTAAGTTTTTTCTTGTGCAGATGGTCTAAAAGTTCGAGGTGCTTTAAAGATTGAGGGAGTTTCCATGGAGGCAGGTGGAAGAAGGCAACAACGAGAGGGAGTGATGGAGGCTTCTATGTGAAGAGGAAAGCAATGAAGTTTGAAAAATGTAGTAGTTGAGGAAGGTGGGAGGTGAATAAGGTTGATGTAACCTTGTGGAGGAGTAGGCTCCACATAAATACATATATCCTAAAATAAAAAAGAAATTATGATCATACTAAGGAATCTTCTAGGCCATAGAGAGAAAACATTAATGGTATAAAAGAAATGGGTAAAAATAAAACATTCTCCAATAATAAATTGACACGTCCCATGCTCCCTCCCTCCTAGGCCACGAGAAAACAGATGTAAGAAAATAATTAACACGTGGCAGCTGAGTTTGTCAGCGGTTCGCGGGAGTGATGGGAGACGAGCTGCGGGCTGTAGTCGGTAAGACGACTAGGTCAGGTGCTATCATTAATCACAAGTATTACTGTGGGGTTAAGTGGTTTTGGCACACCATAATAACTTGCCCACACGCAATTTGAGCCTTTGCCCCTCCGCCATAGCTGACAAAGCTTCACAGAATAGCCCTCCGCCGGCCTAAGAGGTCCTGCGCTTGCTGCTGGCCTGGCTTGTGCCTTTATAAATTTCTCCTTCAGGCCAGCAGCTTGCACTGTTATCCAGGTCTCATTTTGCAGAATTAGCGTTTGGCGACTTCTGCACTGAGCAACACTGCTCAGGTTTTTTCTGTGCAAGATTTTAGGGTTTATGCAAATACCTGAAGTGCTACGGACGGATCGTTAGGGTTTCTACAGCAGATCATAAGGGATTTTGCAGGGCTTCTTCTGTAGATCTCAAAGGTTTCTTCTTCTGTTCCCGTTCACCAGTTCTCAGAGATCTCCAATTAAGGGTTTCACCGCACTGTTTCCATAGCCATGACACAGTCTCCTCCCATACCCATCGCCGAGAATCCCTTCTTCCTACCGGCCCTTGCAGCGGCCTTGCTGCTGTCGGCTGCGCTTCTGCTATGGCGTTTCTCAGGGGGCCAGAAGAAGAAAACAGTAGAACAAATTGTCCCCAAGAAGCTGGTTTTACAGGTTCCAGAGCCTGAAGCAGAAGATCTATCAAAGAAGAAGGTGACTGTGTTTTTTGGGACCCAAACAGGGACAGCAGAGGGTTTTGCCAAGGTATGTTTTGTCATCATCCGTCGTATGCTAATCCGCATAATGATCATAATCGTTTGCTAATCACCATAGTCCTTGTGCCAATCACCAACATCAAATTTCTAATCACCTTGTAATCACCATAATCCCATCTTAATCATTCCTTTGCTCAACACCATAATTTATGCGTTCCTCTTTGAACCATCGCAACCCCTTTGTTAATCGTTGTAATCTTTGTTTTTTTTTGTTTTTTTGTTTTTTTGCTGATTTGATCACCACAAACCCTCTGTTCCGTAGGCTTTAGCTGAAGAAGGGAAGGTCCGGTACGACAATCGAGTTATCTTCAAGGTGGTGGATCTGGTACGTTTCTATGTTGCCATTCCATTGTCATTGTGTATATTTGGAGGCTTTAGTGTGCATTTCCAACTAAAATTAATGGTGTAAAAGAAGCTCATAATCAACGCCATTACTTAAAGAAGTGCCACACACTATGGTTTTCTTTCTACATTATGCACTTCGGAAGTAAGCTCAGACATGAGGCCGAAGCTTTAATGTTGAATATTAATTGGTATGAATAAGGCCCTGTCACGATGTTATCTGTTGCACTCTACATGTTCGTGTTGGTCTCGGGCCCCCTTTCGAATCACTGTTGCAGCGTTGGACCTTCTCTTTGTATGCTGCATAGTTGTGGGTTCGAGCTTTTGGATTGGGACCGGGTACATTCCCATTCCCTCAGGGCTGGGATCAGTTCTTGATATAGGATCAGGCTTTGAATTTTTCTGTGTCTGTCTGTGTCTGTCTCTCTCTCTTACCGCACACACAGACATGCCCGCGCATGCACACATAGTTCATGGGAATTGGCATGATGGGGAAGGGATAGAGGCTTTAGACTTACCAGTGAAACCTGGTTATTAGCAAGGAGTAGATCCTTCCACACTCTTTTTTTTCATGCAAAATGGTGTTGCTAAGGTATGCTCTTAGAGTCTTGATTTTGTTTTGATTGTGGGGCTTTTTGGTAAAGGATGACTATGGGGCTGATGATGATGAATATGAAGCAAAGTTGAAGAAGGAGACTTTGGCACTCTTCACGCTCGCCACGTAAGTGTACTCCATGGCTCTTACCGAGGCTTCCATTGTGGAAACACATATTGATGACAGTCTCGTATTACTAACATAGAACTGGATTGCCTACATGTCATGCAGCTATGGTGATGGAGAACCGACAGACAATGCAGCACGGTTTTACAAGTGGTTTGTGGAGGTATAAATCTTCTTCAGAGCTCAATTTTGTGGATTCCAAACTGCTATTTTATGTACTTGAATTTCCATTTTATTTTTGTTTTTCCAGGGAAAAGAAGGGCGAGAAGACTGGCTATCAGGCATGGGCTACGCTGTTTTTGGCCTTGGCAACAGGCAGTATGAACACTTTAATGAGGTGATTACCACTTTTGAGCTCTTAAGTATGCACATATGACTTGTCCACTGTGAATCACACATATTACTTGTCCACTGTGAATCACACAATTCTGATGGGGGCCCTGCACACATCCTTCTCATGTGTTCACATGTCTGCATAAAAACCTGTTTGTCTTGATTAATTGCTTGTAGGTTAGCCACTTTACAATTTGTTTTCTTTATGTGTTTGTAGGTTGCCAAGAAGGTTGACGAGGCTTTTATAGAGCAAGGTCAGATTTTTCTCCGTGTAAAGCTTAATGGATTTTAATAGAAGTTTCTCCCTTTTTTGTGGCTAATAATGATTGGTATGATGCAGGTGCTAAACAGTTAGTTCCTTGTGGACTTGGTGATGATGACCAATGCATAGAAGATGATTTTGCAGCTTGGTAAGTATGCTGTGCCTTTTTGACAAGTGACCATTCTCCAAGCATTTGTTCCATAGCTCCTAAATTTTACTTGTGTATGGCATCAGGCGAGAGCAGTTATGGGGTACCTTGGATCCTCTTTTTATTGGTGCTAATGATGCTACCCCGGCTGTAGCTACGCCATACACTGCGGCTATTCTGGAGTATCGTGTAGTTATGCATGAGAGTGATGACAAGGTGCACGAGGAAATTTATGAAGCCAAGATGAATGGTCATGCTGTACATGATGTTAACCATCCATGCAGGTAAGCATGTTTTTCTCACCGCTTTTCTCTTGTAGTTTGAAAGCATAGAAGTGGTTCAGAGGTGCTTCAATTTGTGTTTACAGGGCAAATGTAGCTGTACGCAGGGAGTTGCACACTCCTGAGTCTGACCGATCATGTATTCATCTGGAGTTTGACATAACCAATACAGGCCTGATGTGGGTGTAGCTGTTATTTCCGCTAGTGTAGCTTTTTTTGATTTCCGCTAGTTCTTGTTGTAATTGTTCTGTGTTTGTAGGTATGGGACAGGAGATCATGTTGGAGTGTATCCAGAGAACACCCCAGAGAACGTTGAGGAGGCTGGTAAACTGCTTGGCTACAGCCTGGACACCAAGTTTTCTTTGCATGCGGATGCTGAAGATGGCTCCCCTATCGGTGGCAGTTCTTTACAACCACCATTCCCAGGTCCATGTGATTTGAGAACTGCACTCGCTCGATACGCGGACTTGCTTACTCCACCACGGAAGGTATCATCAAGCATGGAAAATATTGTCTTCATGGATGCATGGTACCTTGGTCCTCTTTCAACGTGGAACTGCTGTTCATCCATTTAGATGCCTGGAATTCTTGTCAAATATCCATAGACTTGAGAAGGATGAAACCTCTTGTTGGTTTTTGTGCTCACGGTGCAGCACTCTTATCGCAGGCTGCAATTGCTGCGCTGGCAGCACATGCCTCTGATCCTAATGAACGGGATCGATTGAAGTTTCTGGCCTCTCCCCTTGGCAAGGTCTTAACCTCATCATTTCTACACTTGTATGGCTTTGAGTGACATAATGTTAAATCTAGTAATTAGTATCCATGTCATTTTTAACAGGATGACTACCAGCAATGGATTACTGCCAATCAAAGGAGCCTTTTAGAAGTCATGGCTGAGTTTCCTTCAGCTAGACCACCCCTTGGTGTCTTCTTTGCTGCTGTTTCCCCCCGCCTTCAAGCTCGCTACTACTCCATTTCTTCGTCTCCAAGGCATGAAATCTTTTGGTTTGATTCTATAATCTTCTCTATGAACCATGCTCTTTGAAAAATGCTTACAGTTCTTTAGATGCCTATATTTGCAGGTTTGCACCTGATAGAATTCACGTCACCTGTTCTCTTGTTTATGGAGTCAGTCCCACTGGTCGGTTCCATAGAGGTGTCTGCTCGACTTGGATGAAGGCAAGTAAAGATTTTTCTAAAAAAATTAGGTTGATCCCTTTGGTCGATTCTGATGCATTTTTTGCTTGGTTTTTTATATTTCAGAATGCACTTCCAGTTTCAGAGGTGGGGGATAAGTGTAGCTGGGCTCCGATCTTTGTCAGGCAGTCTAACTTCAAGCTGCCAGCGGACGCATCTGTTCCTATTGTTATGGTTGGTCCCGGTACTGGTCTTGCCCCCTTCAGGGGTTTTATGCAGGTACCCATCCGATTCCTTTTTTTTTTGTTGATTGTTGTCCAAAGCTTTTCTGGTGATCCTTTGGAAAGAAGGTTGTGCCATTTGGGCTGCTTACATGGAGTGGTGGGTTTATGGCCAGGAAAGAGCTTATTTGAAGGAATCTGGTGTTGCTCTAGGACCTGCAGTACTTTTCTTTGGTTGCCGGAACCGCAAACTGGTGAGTTTTCTCACGTTTCTGTTTATGCTGTGGATGTGAGTTTCATGTTCTATATCATCAAGATGCCAGTGGTGGTTACAGACATAACCCGTGCCCATTGCAGATGCTCCTTGGGTGGGGGTTTTCCTTCGTCCAAGCCCTGCCTGTAGAACGGGCTAGATTTTTGTCTGTGGAGAGCCTAATTTTTGTTGGAATTGTAATATGAATTTCTAGGATTACATTTACAAGGATGAACTTAATGCATTTTTGGAGAATGGTGTCATCTCTGGACTCTCTGTGGCATTTTCAAGAGAAGGCCCCACGAAAGAGTATGTTCAGCATAAGATGGTTGAACAGGTAAACGTACTGCTGAGCGCTTGGACTCGCATCCTCTTATCATGCTAGCGTTTTGTGGCCGTGTACTAATGTGGGGGGCTGTTGGACGTGCAGGCTGCCACCACCTGGAATCTATTATCTAGTGGAGGCTATTTATACGTGTGCGGGGATGCAAAGGGCATGGCTAGAGATGTGCACAGGACTCTCCACACAATCATTCAAGAGCAGGTGTTAATTTTTTCTGGAAGTTTCCTTCATACTTATTCAGGATGCATTTATATGAAATTCTTACCTTCTTTTGGCTTTAATGATTCATGCAGGAGTCTGTAGACAGCACTAAGGCTGAAGCAATAGTGAAGCAACTACAAACCACTGGGAGGTATCTCCGTGATGTTTGGTGATCTGAGTCGGAGCATCTCTCGAGTATGGGAAGAAAGCAAGCAAACTTCCTGCCTGCATAATGCTTAAATTATGTGGACTTTTTGATTATGAAGGCTATGTCTTACAACCTAGTGAGTGGGCCAGGTTGTTGTCTTGTTTCCAAAGGTACAAGCAAGACACAAGTCCCGCTGTACCTTGAAGCAGTGGAAATAATGTGTAGGTTTGTTCAGCGGCTGGCATAGTATGAAGAGGGTGGGTTGTAATCCTAAGGGCAGTCCTAGTTCCCCAAGTGTGGGGCACTCTTTTACTGAGCAATTAGTAGGTCTGCAACATATGGATTTATTATTCTTTTTGTCTTGGACAACACTTGTATGGCTGAAGGACAATAAAGCCTGCTACATGCTTATGAACTAGGTGTACTTTGCAACTATGATCTTATGGTAAAGTGACCACTGATTTTGTTGGATTCTTGTGCCTCAGATGGTTTAGTGTACTTGTATAGTGGATGCACTTATGCCTATTTTATCTTTAAAAGTGGCTCTCTGTTGCTGCACAATACATTTCGGCCTTTTGTATGAAGCAAGGAACTAATGCACCCTTATCTCCTTGCCATGAGAGCAGTTGTAGTTTTGATGTTTGGTTACACACAAGACGAGGATGGTACTTGTGCCTATCGTATCACTTCTGTTGTTGCACAATACATTACAACCTTTGTATGAAGCAATGGACAGATGGTGCCATGAGAGCAGTTGTAGTTTTTGGCCTCTGTTACACACAAGAAGAAGACACTTAATTAAATGTGTTTGCCCTGCCATGGGCAGGAGTTGCTAGGTTGGCCTCTCCTGTTACGTGCACATTTGAGCGTATATGATGGAACTGCACCACTGGAAAAAAGAGGATCCTTGGTGTGTGCCTTTGTTTTCATCAAAGTTAGCAAGTGACACAGACAACTAATATTTTGAAAGGGGATGAGCACCCATCAACAGTCCATATTTTTGAGCAGTTCCTACCAATTGTAAAGCTGGGTGGACAAGCTCTCAGGATTGCATCTTTTTTTAGAGAACATATACCCATGAACAGGACCTCTCCCTGCCCCCCCTTTGCACGTGCAGCTGCAGTAGGCAAGGATCGAACTTAGCACCTCCACTTGGGACTCTGACGCTAACCAGCCGGTGGGTATTATGCCATGGCCTACATGTGAACCACATGGTCGTCTTGTTTTTTGGCTGCAGAAGTTGCCCTGCTCTAAAAGAGGTCAGCCAGGGCTTTTAGATTGAGGCCAAGTGACAATAGAGCCTGCATGCTGGATTTAGGAGGCCAAACCATGAAAGAGGCTGGAATCATGAGAGTTGGGTACTGCCAGTGCCCTACATTATATAACCCTTTGTAAATTCCAAGCTAGCTTTTATGTCGTTACAGTGTGATTGTGTGATTTAAATCCCTGTCAAAATATGCAGCGGAGATGATAACCAAATTTGAGACCACAAGAGCAAGTAGAGTGCAGAAAATAGACAGCACAAGAGAAGAAGAGGCGTGTAACTCCTCTCTATACACAAGATCCCGAATACCAAAACAAAGATACAATGATGTGAGGGCCATGGGGCCATTTTATATGGCCCCATACATGCAGTCGGCCTGTGCAAAAGCAGCCGATTGGGCCTACATGTCCACGACCAGCCCACTCCAGCCAGTCGGCCAGCAAGCAGGAGAGGTTGGGGACCACATGGGGTAGTCGGCCAGCATCCAGATCATCTGACCAGCAGTCGGCCAGCATCTGGATCAGCCGGGGTGCAGAAAACTGCCTTCCACACCATGGGAAAAATAGTGAAAAATGGGGAAAAAATAGGAGTGGTGAGGAAAAACGAGAACACCTATACAGGGCGGGCACATCCACAACAGAGGCCCTGGTGTCTGATAAAGACAGGAGATGACTTCTAACACCCCCTCTCAGCTCCTGGTTGTGAAATCAACCCTAGGGAACTGGAGTGCTGCCTGAGCGTAGCCTGAGGTAGAGACTTCGTGAAGAGGTCCGCCACATTGTCCTCCGTTGAACAATAAAGTAGCAAGATGTCACCGGCCAAGATCTTCTCACATACAAAGTGATACTATATCTCTATGTGCTTGGTCCGGGCATGGAAGACCGGGTTCCGAGTAATAGCTATACAACTCTGGTTATCACACTGGATGACTGTGGGCTCCTTTTGTGGAAACCCAATCTCGCCTAGCAGCCTCCGCAGCCACACAACCTCGCAAGCAGCACCACAAGCAGCCTGGTACTTTGCCTTTGTCGAAGATAGGGCAATAGTGGGCTGCCTCTTACTGCTCCAAGAAACTGCTCCTGAGTTGAGGGTAAAGCTATAACCTGAAGTAGATCTCCTCGTGTCTGGATCTCCTCCCCAATCTGAGTCACTCCAACCTTGGAGTCTGACTCCATCCCCTCTTGTATAAAAGAGTCTGAGATCCTTCGTACTCTGCAGATACCGCAAGATCCGCAATCCTGTGTCCCAATGAGACTTCAATGGCGTCTGCATAAAAGAGCTCAATAGCCCCACGGAGAAGCTCAATAATCTGGTGTTCAGCAACTAGATCAATGAACCAACCAACTTCCAATACTGCGAGGCATCAACTGGCTCACAAGGATCATTAACAGTAAACTTTGTATTTGGGTCCATCGGCGAAGTAATAGGCTTGCAGTTCTCCAATCCCAAAGGCCTCGAGCAACTCATGAACATACTGCTGCTGCTGAGAGACAAAAAACCCCCTCTGGGTCTGCCAGATCTCCAATCCCAAAAAGAAGTGGAGTAAGCCTAGGTTGGTCATCTCAAACTCCTTTGACAAGGCAGCCTTCGTCACACCAATGTGCTCCACATGACCGCCGGTGAGAATGAGATCGTCCACATAAAGAATGATAATCGTAACCATGCCGCATTCCTGAAAGAGATACAGGTTGGGATCTGCAACCGATCTCTGAAAACCAGTCCGAACAAAGAAGGAATCAATCTTCTGATTCCAAGCCTGGAGCGTGCTTAAGACCATACAAGGCCTTATGTAACCTGTAAACTATCCCTTCTGATCCTGGAACAACAAAGCCTGGAGGCTGCTCAATATACACCTCCGCCTGCAGGTCACCATTAAGGAACACAGATTTTACATCCATTTGATACACTGGCCACCTTTGAGAAGAAGCAAGGGCGAGAACGGTCCGAATCGTGGTCATCCGTGTTGTCGGTGCAAAGGTATCCTTGTAGGCGATGCCTGGCCGCTGAGCATAACCTTTAGTCACAAGTCTGGCTTTGTGTTTGTCCACCGACCCATCTGACGCATATTTGGTCTTAAAGACGCATTTGACACCAATGACTGACCGTTTCGACGGCCTCAGTACCAACTCCCATGTTTTGTTCTTCTCGATGGCATCAAGTTCCACCTGCATGGCTTTTCTCCAAGTTTCCTGTGAAAGGGCTTCCTTAATGGAAGTGGGCTCCTTGTCCCACATAATACGAGACATCAAAGCATAGTTTACCTGAAGAAGCTCCGCTGTATTGCTTTTGTCGCGTCCTCTGTGCGATCTTCGAGCGCCGTCCTCTGTGGTCCACTCGGAGGGTAACTCCGTGACACCTGACTCCCGAAGGGTGTCCATCACCCACCTGGGTACTCGAACAGATCGTGGAGCCTCTTGCCGTTTTGCGGGGGCTCTACTGACTGAGGTCGATCAACTGGAACAATTGTCTGGGAATCATCATGAGACTCCTCTGGATCTCCAAGAAGTGGCGGCTCCTCGACAGTGGATATTCGAACATGCTCATCAAAGACTACATTCCGGCTGACAACAATCTCATTCCTTTTTGGATCATACAATCTGTATCCCTTGGAAAGAGAATTATACCCTTCAAATATAAGCTTGCGGGATTTGGAGTCAAGCTTGCCCCTCTGCTTCTTCGGAATATGGACATACGCATCACTCCCAAAAACACGGAAGTGCGAGACATCAAGTTTCCTACCAAAGTATGCCTCAAACGGAGTCATATTAGGTATTGAAGTCGTTGGAGACTGGTTGAGGGTATGGACAGCCGTTGCCACAACCTCTCCCCAAAGTGGACGAGGAAGATCACGATGCTCCAGCATGGTCCTCGCCATCTTCACCACAATCCTGTTTTTGCGTGCTACTGCTCCATTCTTTGAAGGCGATCCTGTATTGGCCAATTCCCTCTTGATGCCATGATCTGCACAAAATCTGAGAAATACATTCGAGGAGAATTCACCCCCTTTGTCAGCCCTGAGAGTCTTTACTTGCAATCCAGACTCTTTTTCCACCAACACATGCCAATCCTTGTGAATCAACTCCAATGGTTTTGAAGCCTGCCTGGAAGCCTGCTTCGGAAAGGATTCCCTATGCTCCTTACCACGTATGCAAGAACTGCAACGTCCTTGCCTGCTGCCAACATCTGGCAAGCCAACCACCATCTAGTCCCGGAAAGCTCGTCGTAGTGCATCCACATTTAAGTGGCCAAAACGAAAGTGTCACAGATCTCCGACTTGACAACCTGTCAATGAGGAGAGTGTAGAGAGCTTGTAGATACCATTCTCCAAACCGCCTTCCCAAACAACCTGGCCAGTCTCACGGTCCCATAGAGCAACTGAATGCTCCTAAAATTCCACCTGAAAGCTAGTCTTGCATACTTCATGCATTGACAGAAGACGAAAACCAAGAGCAGGGACGTAAAGAACAGGAGAGGCATGCTTGCCTCCCTTGCCGTCGGGAATAATCTCCATCCGGCCCTCACTGTGTATCGGGGAATGGTGGAGTTGTCGCCAATGAAAATGCGACCTAACTGTCGTTTCAGATCCAAAAAAAAGTCACGGGATGGAGTCATGTGCCTGGAAGCACCACTGTCAAGAATCCATTCTCGGGTATCCTTGCGGTGAAGTCAACTGCCTCCTCACTCGAAGACGATGAAGCATCGGAGTCCATCATCTCTAAGTGCACAAATGCAGGAGTCTTTGCACAGCTGAGGCTAAAGAATCAGCACTCTTTCCAGTCCGCTTTAGGACATTTCCTCCAATAGTGGCCTTTCTTGCCACAATCATTGCAGGACCGCTCGGCCTTCAGTTTCTCTCGTTCTGTGTCAGGCTTCTTCTCAGAAGACTTCTCCGGTGAAGCCTTCCCTTTGCCCTTGTTATTCCGGCCTTTCGGCTGTTGGCCAGTTAAGGCCTCCGAACCTCCATTGTGAGGAGGGTTCGTGAATCGTTCGTCGTGGTCCAAGACCATGGGCACAAGCGCCTCCCAGGTAATGGTGCTGAGCCTGCCACTAGTAATCAAAGAGGAGTAGAAAGCGGAATACTGAGCAAGTAAGTGGGACAGCAAAGTAATGGCCATATCTTATGATGATATCTCCTTCCCAGTCTGAAGGACTTCCTGCTGAAGGGCGTGCAACTTGTTAATGTGCTCCCACATCGTCGACGACTTTGCAGGGTTCATAATCCGCATCTGCACTTCCAAGGAAATCCTCTTCATAGACGATACCCTGTTATAAAGAGAAGCCAAGTGTTGCCATATCCCTCTGGCCAATGTCATATGCTTTACGTGATTGATTACTTGTGGTGTGCAGTTGAGGAAGATAAATGACCGGACCCTGGCGTTGACACGATCCCACATCTGTGCCTGTGCCTCGCGATCCTTCCTCATTGACAGTAACTTCCCTTCCTCTGCTTCCGGCCGTGGAACCCCGATAACAATGAAATCAGCAAGGTCATATGACTCCAGCACAGATTCCATCATAACCTTCCAGATGCCGTAATTGTTCCCGTCCAACTAACGGTCCACTGGGAACGTGGGGAGAGTTGGGGATCTTCACATGCTTCTCAGCCAGCTCTAACAAATCTGCCATCGCGGGGATGTAACTAAAAAGGGTGGGTGGATGGGAAAAAAAACTTTAAACCTGCAAGTGGTTGTCAAGTGGTTGTAACTAAAAAAGGGTGCGTGGGTGGGAAAAAAAACTTTAAACCTGCAAGTGGTTGTCGAGCAACTTAGCCCGCCTTCCTCTTGCTACTTCTCTTCTTGAACAGTCCCTAACAGTCCACCAATCAGCAACGCAACAATCCCCCTCTTGCTTAGAAAACTCCCAAGATCTTTCAAGAGCCTAGGACTTTGATACCATGTCAAAATACGCAGCGGAGATGATAACCAAATCTGAGACCACAAGAGCAAGTAGAGTGTCGAAATAGACAGCACAAGAAAAGGAGAGAGATAGGCGTGTAACTCTTCTCTATACACAAGATTCCGAATACTAAAACAAAGATCCAATGATATGGGGGCCATGGGGCCATTTTATATGGCTCCATACATGCAGTCGGCCTGTGCAAAAGCAGCCGATTGGGCCTACATGTCCACGACCAGCCCACTCTAGTAGTCGGCCAGTTGCGCACAGTAGGCCAGCAAGCAGGAGAGGTCGGGGACCACACGGGGTAGTCGACCAGCATCCAGATCATTTGACCAGCAGTCGGCCAGCATCTAGATCATTTGACCAGCTGTAGTCGGCCAGCATCTAGATCAACCGGGGTGCAGAAAACTGCCTCCCACACCATGGGAAAAATAGGGAAAAATGGGAAAAAAATACGAGAAGTGTGAAAAAATGAGAAAACACCTATATAGGGCGGGTACACCCGCAACAGAGGCCTTGGTGTCTGATAAAGACAGGAGATGACTTCTAACAATCCCTTCCTAAAGCAGTGGGCTGCTACACCACTTTGTACCCAATGGAGGAAAAGATCAACCCAAGGATCTTGGTAATTGAGGTCTTTTCGTTGCTTTGAGGTCCCGTGGACGGCTTATGATCCAGCTATGCATGATAGACATTAGTAAGCAACCATAGAATGGGGTATGAATACGACCTAGGAAGTCATAATTAGGGATTTGAAGACATACCAAATGGACCAGTGCTAGCACATAATGCAATAATGGCAATCCTATACTTGATTAGAAGCATAAAGAAAGGATTTTTCAAACAAGAGCTAGCGTGTGGCAGCACCGATAAATTTGGCTTAGGCTAGATAAGGCATAAAAGGTGTTAAGCTCAAAAAACCATCGTTGCCCGACAATGCGTGCAAAGCCTTCGAAAATGGGGGCCATGGGGCCATTTTATATGGCCCCATACATGCAGTCAGCCTGTGCAAAAGCAGCCGACTGGGCCTACATGTCCACGACCAGCCCACTCCAGTAGTCGGCCAGTTGCGTACAGTCGGCTAGCAAGCAGGAGAGGTCGGGGACCACACGGGGTAGTCGACCAGCATCCAGATCATTTGACCAGCAGTCGGCCAGCATCTAGATCATTTGCCCAGCAGTCGGCCAGCATCTAGATCAACTGGGGTGCAGAAAACTGCCTCCCACACCATGGGAAAAATAGGGAAAAATGGGGAAAAAATATGGGAAGTGAGGAAAAATGAGAAAACACCTATATAGGGCGGAAACACCCGCACAACAGAGGCCCTGGTGTCTGATAAAGACAGGAGATGACTTCTAACAATCCCTTCCTAAAGCAGTGGGCTGCTACACCACTATGTACCCAATGGAGGAAAAGATCAACCCAAGGATCTTGGTAATTGAGGTCTTTTCGTTGCTTTGAGGTCCCGTGGACGGCTTATGATCCAGCTATGCATGATAGACATTAGTAAGCAACCATAGAATGGGGTATGAATACGACCTAGGAAGTCATAATTAGGGATTTGAAGACATACCAAATGGACCAGTGCTAGCACATAATGCAATAATGGCAATCCTATACTTGATTAGAAGCATAAAGAAAGGATTTATCAAACAAGAGCTAGCTTGTGGCAGCACCGATAAATTTGGCTTAGGCTAGATAAGGCATAAAAGGTGTTAGCTCAAAAAACCATCGTTGCCGACAATGCTTGCAGAGCCTTCGATGGAGGGGCAGTATTGCCCACCCATGCTCACCATACCACCTATTGTACCATCTACTGGCACAATTGATGGTGGCTAAATGGTGTTAATACCGTTTCTCTAGTTGGGGTTTTGGGCCGAATGGTGTTATTATTCTTTCTGTAGTTGGGGTTATCTGCTACTGGTCTTGCAATCCATGGAATTGAATCTATCAGCTCATACATGGGCTCTGATGTACTCCCATTTTAAAACTCTACATCATGTAGAGAGGACGGACAACATAGGCCGCATAAGAATCTATGCTTAGAAGGAGATTCAGGTGGTGCCAAATCAAGATAATAATAATATGCAAAAGAGCCATTATAACCAAGAAATTTTCCTGTATAAATATGGTAGGCACGCAGATGTATATGTACCTGCGAAACCATGGCTTTGTATCCTAGTCAATGAAGCTGTATCTTGGCTGTCCCAAAAACCTAGCTTGTGAACCCCTTCCTCTACGCAAAGCCCCCTAACCCTAACCATAACCCTAACCCTGTAAAACCCTAGCTTGTAAAACCCTAACTTACGGTGGCCAAGTCTCGTAAAACCCTAACTTCTTTAGTGAGGAGCATGGCATTGTGCGCTGGAGCTATAAGCCACCTGTGTGGTTATTGCCCCCTCCACCTCACACTTGAGATAGGTTCAGAGAGTCTGGGTGTGTGAGTGGGAGAGCCTCCCTTTGTCTATACTGTGATCCCGCCTGATCGGGAGTTTGTAGCCCACGGGGCAGTTCTGTTGATAACTAATGGAAGCATCTTTTTGTGAAAAAAAAAAGTTTCGTAAAAAAGGCCAGACGGCGTGCGTAGTGCGCAGTGGAAAACTTTGTAAATAAATAAATAAAAAAAACAAATCTAACTTTCATAAGCAAGGTCCAAATCTAAAAAATGTATAAACCTTAGAGAAACAAGGTCCAAATCTATCATGTAGAGTGGAAAACTAAAAAATAAAAAAATCTAACTTTTATACCTTAAATATGTTTAAACCTTAGAGAAGCAAGGTCTAAACCTTAAATATGTTTAAACCTTAGAGAAGCAAGGTCCAAATCTTCAAAATGTATAAACCTTGGAGAAACTAGGTCCAAATCTAAAAAATGTACAAACCTTGAAGAAGCAAGGTCCAAACTAGAGTCTCTCAAAAGCTTACATTAATTTCTCTCCAATTTTCTTGCAAATTCAAATCAACAATGTTGATTGTTACACAAGAACCATACATGCATGAGATGGCGGGGTCTGCTTTCAATGGCTAATTAGTTTTTTTTTGAACTAGCAATATGTATAATCCCAAGAATGAAGATTTCTATGAGATTGTTTTGATATGGTGATGATGAACACAATAAACTCTTTTTCCTTTCGCAACTTCCAATCCAATAAATATAGAATATGCGAGGCATATATTCCCCCCCAAAAAAAGACGATGTGAAGCATGAAGAGTTACACAACTTTCAATAGTTCAACAAATGTAGGAAACACTATAGGCTTGCCATAACTATTCTAGGGTTGGACAATAAAAATAAAAAACAATGAAGACTCCAAGATATGAAAGCTACATAGGCACAACTTTATATGGGAATCTAGACCCTAACAACAAAATTTTAAAGTTCTCTAGGTGTTGAATTTTCTTATCTCCCATTCGAAGAGAATGCTAAGGCATACCCATGCTAGGCCAACAACATTCAATAATGTGAACCAATGTCATTGAAAATCACAGTACGTTAGGCTTCAATGCATTGACATTATAATGAAGATCCGTCATCTTAGCAAATAGAAGTTGTCTACACAAAGAAACTAAAGGGCACTCGTGTGTGTGAAATAACATCCACCTAAAGAATCTGTGACTTGTCACTACCTCCACTATAAAGATGGAAAATTTCCACCCATCAATAGATGACATTATTTAATGTCCAAACACAAATCTCAAGATCGGAGTACCAAGGATAGACTAATAATCTATAGCTCCCTCAACAACCACCCAATTACGAACATCATACACAAATGTATCCATATTCCAAATCCAAGGGTTGTGCATTTATATCATACGCCTTTCCTTAGTGTCCACCCAAATGTGAACATTACCCATATATCTACGTCTCTAGTATTAATGTGCATGTCCTTCCTTAACATAAACATTTTTAAAAAGCCTTAATATCCATGTGCACCATTTAAAAAAAACCCCATAAAGATCAACAATTATTAATTGTGAAACATTGACATAAATCACATAATGTCTTGAAAATGCTACTTATCAGAAAACCAAAATAATATTGATGATTGAATAGTTACTTATCAAAAATGTAAAAAGAATATTGATGATTGAAAGTTAAAGGTGTCCACTTGTGGTTCCCTCTAGAGCTATTTTTGAACCAAAAAACAACACTTTTTTTGGTATTTTTTTGTATAGCATATAGATCTCACCTAGTTTCCTAAGGAATTTCACATAGACTCTTTCTAGTGAAACATCACAAGTGCTTAAATTTTGTAAGTAGGTAGCTCTTATAAAAGAGATCTTAACTTGATTTATAAGGATTTCTAAATAAAAATGTTATTATTAACTAAAAAGAATACACAAAAGCCATTTCAATGTGGGCATTTGAGGGGTGTTTTAAGTGGTCAATGAAGCCTAACCTTTGGTGTGGAGCCCCAGGGGACACATAGTATTATGTGTCTAAAATTGGAAAGATTATGGAGAACTTAATGGCCATGATTAATGGCTTATGGAGATTTACTCAAGCCTATAAAAAGACACTCTACCTACTAATGGATTATCACATGAGCTTTTTGCTAATCCTCTTGCCTTGTCATTATGGAGAACTTAATGGCCATGATTAATGGCTTATGGAGATTTACTCAAGCCTATAAAAAGACTCTCTACCTACTAATGGATTATCACATGAGCTTTTTACTAATCCTCTTGCCTTGTCATTATGCTCCATTTTTATCATTAGATTTATCATTAGTGTTAATCATTTTATTGCATTTCTTGGCATGTCAAGATGTTGATCCTAATTCATTCTACACACACTCATTCTTTCTAGACATAAATCTCAAGTTGGTATCAAAGCCATTCATCATCCCTTTAGTATCTATGCACCCAAGGATAGCCTAGATTTAGAAAAGTAATTAGTTTCCCTAATTAGCTTTCAACCTATTTTTTTCATCTTTCTCAAGCTTCAAAATAGTCAAGAAACAATATGCTTGTGGACATCTACCATAAAGGAGCTTCACTTGGTACATCTACATCACATTTAACATCTCCAAGACATCTAAGGAGGGAAGAATTGATCAAATTAAAAGTTTCAAAACTGTAGCCATTTATATGGTAGTGATGTGTGGACATAGGCCGAGGCACTTTTTTCCTCTTTAGGAGGATTTTTTTCCCGAGCGTATGTATGCACTCTTATGAGCATTCATGTGCAAATGACCTTATCATGTCACTTCACTTGTACTTCACTCATTCTCATCAATCTACTTTGAGTGTTATAATTGCATCTATCTCTTCTTGCTTAATGCATCTACATGTGTTGCTACTTTGATCTTCACTCCAAAAATTGGTATTAGAGCAGGTTCTCTTCGCCCTTACCCTCCTCCTCGAGTTTCTCTTTTAATTGTCTTAGATCGAGCTATCCGCTTACGTGGAAAAGGTATACCCTATATAGTGTGTTGTTAACTATAGTAAATGTATTAACAATTATTTTTGCACATTTCAAAGCATTTCGAGGCTCGTTCGCATACACGTTTTGGGGAGTGTCAATTTAAACTGTTTTTGTTCAATTTTGGGTTTACCACACACAACAACAATAACATTTGCGTAGGCAAAGTTGTTGTATTCGACATTGCATCTTTGACCTCATCTTCAACAGCTTCAGCAACATCGCCAACATTATCATCATCAATTTTTGCATTCATGCTAAGTATTGTATTCACACTACACTTTGTAAATTTTATACATTTTGCATGTTTCCTTCATTATTAGTGATCTACTAGTAGCCATATCGGTTATATTTAGTAGGCATTGACATTGCCTCCAAGTAGTTAGGATATTTGCATTATGTGTCAAAGGTTAGTTATTTACAAACATAGTGGTAGGCATTGATGTTTTGTTGAGAGGATAAGCTTGACGGGACCAACTACCCATTATGATCCAATATGATAGTCACCAAAGGGATTTGAAAAGTTGTTATCGGCATTGAGGCATGCCTTGTGTCATCAACACAATAGCACATTATATGTGCTTTGGATGGTGATACAAGTTCTGAGGTAACTGTTGCTTCACCTCCTACAACGGGATACACTAGGCAGGACAGTAAGGATGCACATGCGTTAGTGGATATTTAAGTGAAAAGGAGAATTATTCCTCATATTTTCTCATGTAAATCTATGAAACATGCTTGGGATGCGGTTTCGCTGTGCTTTATCAAGTGTATAACAAGGCACAAGTGGCCTACTTATGCAAGCAATTAGTGTCCGAGCATATGAATAAGGGAGATTTAATGGATGAGTTTCCTCATAAGGATTAAATTTCTTAGGGAGCACCTGACATGTATTGATGAGGCATATCGAGAAAGTTAGGTATCATGGCCATTGTATGAGATTATCTCCTTAATCTTGTATTAATCCATGGGGATTGTCCCTTATCTGAGCTTTATGGTCACTCCATTTCAATTGGTATCAGAGCTCTTGGCTTAGATCCTTGTTTAGGGAGTGATTAGAAGATTGATTATTTTTAGATTATTCTTAATCTAGTTTTTAGAATGCATTTTCTTGATCATGATTAGTGTTAATCATTCTCGGACTGGGATTTCCACAGTTTTCAAAATGCATTTTCTTGCATTTCTTGATGTTCTTGAAAATATTCTTAATTTTGTAAAAATTTTTCATGAAATAGAGTCTATTTTCATCAACTCTTTACATAAATCCTAGTTTCCTATTATCATTTGCAAGATCCTTTGAGTTTCTTGCATTCTTGGAGAGATCCTTGGTTGCTGAAAGATTAATTAAGGGGGATTTTTAGTAATTGCAAAAATAAAAAAATGGAGGGGGGTGGGGGGAGGAGGGGTCCTTTTTAAAAGGGGAAGGGGGGGTCCCTTTTAAAAAAGGGGGGCTTTTAGTAATTGCAAAACATTTAAAAAATGGGGTGTGTGGGGGGGTAAGTGTGGGTGCACATGCCATTGATTGTGTTTTGTGGAGAAGTTTTTGCTTTTTATGTGCGTGAACGTATTTATGAATGTGTGTGTGTGTGTGTCTGTGCACATGCAAGCTGTGTGTGTGGCATGTGTTTTTGTGCACATGCAAATATAGGTGCATGTGCGAGGGGTTGCATTTTGTGCACCTATGAGTGTGTGTATGTGTCATGCATACATGTTTTTAGATTGTGCACATGCATGTTTGCATATGTGTATAACTAAAAGTGTGTGCACATGCATGAAAATGTAGGTAGGGGTTTGGAATGTGCATGTTTTTAGTTTTATTTTAGTTTTTTAGGCTTTAATCATTCTTGATAGACGTAACTATACACTTGAGTGGGGGTATTATGTTACATATGTATAATAGGGTTTTAAGGTTTTTGGCTTATTGTCTGGGCTCAATAAGTGAAGGCAGGGAGCCACTTGCACATCCAAGCATCCAAGATGAAATCTTGGATGCCACTTTTGTATGAAATTGGCCTTCCAAACTAGCAAGTTGATGTTGACATTGGTACATGGGGGTCGTGGGAGCATGTGATTCCTTTGAGCTTGGGGGGGACACGTGCCAAGGGAGTGTCATGGCTCTCTCAGAGGCTTGGCACTAAGTGTGGCTCCTATTTGATATGGATTGATGGGGGTGGGATCATTGCACATACACTTGGTGAAAAGTCCATGTCATTTTTGAGGGGGTCTTGTACGAGCGTGGTGATCCCTTTGATTCTAGGGGGAACACTTGTGCCAAGGGAGTGTGTAATTGTAAACGGAATCGTTCTCTAGGATAGCTTGTGGAACACTTGAGAAATTCAACACATAGATTCAACCATGAAAATACATGCTTTGCAGGTTTCAACAAAATCAAATAAATTGAACAAAAGCATAGCAAACATAATACTTAGCTCCAAGACAAACATGCTGGGTGCAATCTTCCCCCCTTGTGCGTGGCCTTCCCCACACAAGAGTATTTTTATTAGCTTTTCCACCAAAAATAGGCCAAAGCTCCCAAAAATATACAAAGTGTGCTTTTGGAGAGCACGACACTCTTCCACAACAAAAATAGAGTGTCCCAAAAATTGGGGCTAGGGTAAAGCCTTTAGGCTTTAATACAGTCAACATTATAAATGTATTTTTTCCGATGTATCAAAATGGAAAAATCAACTACTAAGGTTACAAGCTACGCTTGTAAAAATAAATATGATGCGCATAAGAAACATTCTCCTCAACATTATTCATCAATCCTTGTAATCTTCATCACCTAAAAATATAAGCCCAATTAATAATTAAATTAATCCCACAAATATTAAACATGCATAAACCATCACCAACTCATGACTACCAGGAGTAAGTATCCCATGAATCACCTTGCTATACAAACCTAACTGAAATAATCATAGACGGCCCCAAGCATACATCATATACCGCAAGTATTAATATTTATAGTGGTGTCACCCACGAAATTAACCTAGCCGGCATGAGGCAAGAGTAACCTAAGCGTCCCCAAATTACTCAAGAGGGGAAAATAATATTCTTAAAGAGGACTTAAAATATATTCTCATGACATCCCTCTTGCTTGAGTTTGCAATTGCCCTCAATTGCAAGTTTGCTGGGTTTGAAAAGAACGAAGGATCTCAGGATAAGCTCGAAAACATTTCTCGGGCATCCATTTTGCATCTTCTTGAGGATGGTTTTTGAATGTCAAAAGATATTTGATGTATTGGTTCCCAGTTCTTGTTGTTGCCGTCTCTTGATCAATAATAGCATCAGGAACTAAGACTTCTTCCTCTCCTTCAACAAGAGGTGGTTCCTCATAAATTGGGTGAGAAGGAAGTGTTCCTCGAAAGGGTTTCAAGAGATGAATATGGAAAGAGTTGTGGATATTCCAATTAGATGGCAACTCTAGCCTATAGGCCACATCGTTAATCTTTTTAATAATTTTAAATGGTCCATAGTATCTAGGTGCAAGTTTAACTGCAGGGAATTTTTTCACACTCTTCAATCGTCTCTTCTCAATTCTCAAAAGTACATAATCACCTTCTTGGAATGAAAAATCTTTACACTTCCTATTTGCTAATGTATACTTCTCTTGAGCTCTTGCAATACAATCATGCACTTTAGATAAAATACGATCAAAGTCTCGAGTGTATTGGTCAGTAGCTTCAATCTTATGGGAGAGTCTAGTAGCCGGAATAGGCAAAGCTCTACCATAGATAATCTCAAATGGTGCTCGACCAGTAGCAGTTGAGGAGTATTATTATAAGCAAATTGGAGTAGATGTATGTACTTATCCCATGAACTAGGTTGCTGGGAAACATAGGCTTTAAGCATATCCAAGATAGTGCTATTCGTCGTGACTTCAGTCTGTCCATTTGATTCAGGATGAAAAGCCGTAGAAAAATCTAACGTAGTGCCTAAGTTTGAGAAAAGAGCAATCCAAAAGTGACTACAAAATTTGGAATCTCTATCAGAAACTATCACTTTGGGTAGACCATGATGAACAAAGATTTGCTTAACAAATATGGTCGCAGCTTGCTGAGAAGTCAGTGTCTTTTTACATGGAATGAAATAGGCTTGCTTACTAAACCTGTCCACTATTGTCCAAATCATGTCATGATGACTGGAAGTAGCCTGTAATAATGAAGTCCATAGACACTTGTTCCTATGGTCTGTCTGGAATGGGTAAAGGCATAGGCAATCCCAAAGCTTTGCCTTTGTAGCTTTTAATTGCTTGACAAATGTTACACTTAGCTACAAATTTTGCTACATCATTTTTCAAATGAGGCCAAAAGAATTCTCGAGAAACTACTTGAAGTGTTGCGGAAACTCCTCTATGTCCCATGAATGGTGGTTGGTGCATCTCTTCCAAGACAAGTTGTCTATAGAGTTAACACATAATCTTTTCTCAAAGAAAAGATAGCCATCATTATGAGAATAATTTCCTTGAGGTGTCCAATTGGTTTCACGCAATTTGATCCATATCTCAGAAAAATCTGGATCTACTTCATAAGTTTCTTTCATAAGTACAAATGGTTCACTTTCAATAGTGAAAGTGTTGTTGATATGTGGTCTTCTACTTAAAGTGTCGGCAATAACATTTTCCTTTCCAGGTTGGTATTGAATTATGGGTTGGAAACTTTGTATGAAAGATGCCCATTTGATGTGCCTATCTGAAATAAGGGGTTGCGAAAGCAAATGCCTAATGCTTTGTTGATCAGTCTTGATAAGAAATTCTGAACCCATTAGGTAATGCTTCCAAATCTTCAAGGCATGCACAACTGCTGCTAATTCCTTGTCATATGTACTATAATTTGTTTCAGTAGGTTTTAGCTTTCGACTTTCATAGGCAATAGGATGGTTGTCTTGCATAAGCACAGCACCAAAACCTTTGCCACTAGCATCAGTTTACTACCACAAAGAATGGTCTTTGAAAGTCAGGTAGTGTAAGAACTGGTGCATGAGTTAATGCATCCTTGAGTACTAGAAAAGATTTATCTTGACTTTCGGTCCAATGGAAAAATGTAGTTTTCTTGAGAAGTTCCGTCAAAGGATGTGCAATATAAGCGAAATTCTTGACAAACTTCCTATAGTAATTACATAGACCTAGAAAAGATCTAAGGTCATGAATGTCTCGAGGTGTAGGCCAAGAGGCTATACACTCAATCTTCTTAGGATCCACACGGATTCCTTCAGCTGACACTATACGGCCTAAGTATTCAATCTCTTTTTGAAAGAAAGAACTCTTTTCAAGATTGACATACAATTCATTTTCTCTCAAAAGGTTAAACACTTGCTCCAAGTGTTGCTCATGCTCTTGACGATTCTCGCTGATGAAAACAAGAATATCATCAAAGAAAACCACAACAAAGCTTTGAAACTTTAGGAAAATGCGATTCATCATACGACTGAATGTAGATGGAGCATTGGTCAAACCAAATGGCATAACCAAAAACTCATAATGGCCAGTCTGGGTTCTAAATGCACTCTTGAATGTGTCTGACTCAGTCATGCGTACTTGATGATAACCATACTTTAAGTCAATCTTGCTAAAAGACCTTTGAACCTCTAAGCTTATCAAGTAAGTCATCTACCCTAGGGATAGGGTATCTTTTCTTGACTGTGATTTTGTTCAATGCTCGGTAGTCAACACACATTCGGAAAGTTCCATTCTTCTTCTTAACAAGAAGGACTGGAGCTCCAAAGGGTGAACTACTAGGTCTAATAAGGCCTCTTTCTATCAAATCCTCGATTTGTTTTTGGATTTCTTTTTGCTCTAAATTGTTGACTCTATAAGGAGCTTTACAAGGTGGAGAGTTGCTTGGCAATAAGTCAATACTATGGTCTTCAGGCTGCCTAGACTTAGGTAATCCTGGAGAGGTAAATCTTCCATAAAACAATCCCTGAATTTGGAGATATAAGGATCAAGTTTTGGACTTTTGGATGTGTTAAACTCAGCGCTAAGCTGGTTAACCCAAACCATATAAGTCTTCTCCCTTTTCCTAAGAGCTCACTTTGCTTGAGTATGACTCAATAAAGGGCTCATCTCTCCTTTGACTAGACATTGGAGGAAAATATTTTCATTGTCCTTCCTTACACAAATGCTATGTGTATCATAGTCTATAAGAGGGTTGTACATATGTCTCCAAGGCATACCCAATATTACAACTACGCCTTGTAAAGGTGCAACTAAGAAATCCCTTTTTTCTGTTAAGGAATTGATGCTTAAATTTAAACCTTTCACCTCTTGCATGCAATTATACTTGGTTCCAGTAAATGCAGCTTTAACTCTATAATGTGTAGGTGAAGGTTGAATGTTTAAAGCTCTAATTGCCTTTTCAGAAATAAAGTCATGAGTGCTACCATCGTCATGCAAAACAATAACTTCATGCTCATTAATGTTTCCTTTTATTTTGAGTAGGGAATGAGCTTGAGGCTTACCTTCTGCTTCTAAATAGTCGGGGTCAGAATTACCCTCTTGCTTGAGCGATTCATCTTCATTGTCGTCCCCTTCAAGCATATTGACTCGTGCCGTAGGTGTCGGATTCTTTGCACGTTCTGGGCAATTTGTTGCTATATGTCCTTCTTTATGACATCGAAAACATTTGATTGGAGGACCTTTGGGCTTGCCATCGTTGACTTTCTTTGAATTTGATTCGCCTTTGACCATCTCCTTGCCTTTGCCAAACCCTGGCTTATGAAAATTTCTTGAAGCATGAAAAGGTTTAGAAAAAGGTTTAGAGTGGTTACTCTCAAATGACTTGGCCTCTCCCTAGGAAAACCATTTTTGCGTTCGGAATTTGTTGCCAAAGATATATATGTAGAAAGTGAATGAGGTCTAAACATATTCATATCAAGACCCGAAATGAATTTCCTCTTTTGGTCCTTCTCATTGACTTTCTCCACAACCTGTACCTGTAGTAATGTATTCCAAAACTTCTCCACATATTGAGACATGCTTTCTTTTTCAAGTTGATGCAATGTATCCCATTGATGCCTAGCTTTAGATTTAAATTGTGAAGGTAAGAAATGCTTTTTCACTAGCCTTTGAAACCTTTTCCATGAATCCGGTTTGTCACGTCCTTGCTTGATGACGCTCCACCATAAAGTTGCGCTATCCACCATGTGATTAGCCGCACATTTGATCTTGTCCTTCTCGAAAAATTTCTCCCCCGAAAAGTAGTCATCCAATTGACTAAGCCATGCCAAAAGGACTCGAGCATCTTTCTTGCCATCATAATTCTGAAATGAAAAAGCTTTACGACTGATTTTAGAATCTTTCTGTGAATTTTGTGCTTGAAGTGTAGTATTGATAGCTCTTTGGATGATGTCGTCTTCGTCATCATAAGATGGCAAAGAGTCACGCTTACGCCTTTGACTCGTGAGCTGTCACTCCAATTCAATTCGCATCTCTCTCTCTTCTACAATTTGTTGTTGTGGAGATTGGAGTTGCTCTTGAATTGAAGGTAAAATAGGAAAATTTGCCATAGTGCTCATGCAAACAATGTAAATAAGTAAAATTGATATTATTTGATGTATGTAAATAAAGCAAATGATTGTACTTATCTCAATTCTCCCGCAATTCGATTTGTGTTGAAACTGAACAAAGACTTTGGTTCAATGGTTGGGTCGAATTCCCTTCGTTTCGCACAAGTCCCGAGCGATTCCGAGTGATTTAGGAGACTTGGGCTAATCGAAATGCTAAAGAAAATTTTCTACACCTTGAACACCATTCAAACAATTCTAAAAACTTGGCCAAACCACTGTAATAATTTTTGAGAATTTTTAGAATTTTTTAGAAATTATTTTGGAAATTTCTAGCATTTATTTGGCCTTTTTAAGCCTCTTTGAGCCCTGAAAAATCAATTTTCTGCACCCAAAAATCTGAAAATTGCAATTCTTTGGAATTTCCCTTGAAATAGGAAAATAGGTAGTGTGAAAGCTCCAAAAGTTGATGTGATATGCATTGGGCTTGGGAAAAGTAGAATTGGGTTAAGATAAGGATTTGGCTTAATTGAGATTAAGCAAATTAGCTTAATTGATTTTTGTCTTCTTCTTCTCACGTTTTTTTTGCCCGTGAGGCTGCAAATCGGTGCCTCTATTTGCCTTGATTTTATTTATTTATTCATGGCTAAAGCTCACACAGCATGCAGTCCGTCCATTATAGGTTGCTTCTACCTTGAACCTTTGCAAAAACTGAGCAAATCACATGAGGTTTTTGGCTATGGGGAATCCATCTATACAGTTGGATTTGAAATTAATGAAGCTTTGAGAAAAACCACTTTTTGATGAAGAAGATTGGTTTTGGAAAGAGGTAAGTGGGTTTGAGAAGTAGAGCTAGTTTGAGAATTTGAATTTTTGGTTAAAGACCACAAACCCTTCTTTTGCCCACCGGTTAAAAGCCTGCAACTTTCTTGAGAGTTGTGTTGATGAAGACCTTTCCCACCTTTCCACAAATCTCCTAGCCCAAGCTCTGATACCATTGTAAACGGAATCGTTCTCTAGGATAGCTTGTGGAACACTTGAGAAATTCAACACATAGATTCAACCATGAAAACACATGCTTTGCAGGTTTCAACAAAATCAAATAAATTGAACAAAAGCATAGCAAACATAATACTTAGCTCCAAGACAAACATGCTGGGTGCAATCTTCCTCCCCCTTGTGCATGGCCTTCCCCACACAAGAGTATTTTTATTAGCTTTTCCACCAAAAATAGGCCATAGCCCCCAAAAATATACAAAGTGTGCTTTTGGAGAGCACGACACTCTTCCACAACAAAAATAGAGTGTCCCAAAAATTGGGGCTAGGGTAAAGCCTTTAGGCTTTCATAAATTCAACATTATAAATGTATTTTTCCCAATGTATCAAAATGGAAAAATCAACTACTAAGGTTACAAGCTACGCTTGTAAAAATAAATATGATGCGCATAAGAAACATTCTCCTCAACATTATTCATCAATCCTCGTAATCTTCATCACCTAAAAATATAAGCCCAATTAATAATTAAATTAATCCCACAAATATTAAACAGGCACAAACTATCACCAACTCATGAGTACCCCAAGAATCACCCTACCATACAAATCTAACTGAAATAATCATAGACGGCCCCAAGCATACGTCATATATCGCACGTATTAATATTTATAGTGGTATCACCCACAATATTAACCTAGCCGGCATGACGCAAGAGTAACCTAGGCATCCCCAAATTACTCAAGAGGGGAAAATAATATTCTTAAAGAGGACTTAAAATATATTCTCATGACAGTAATAGCTCTCTCAAGGGCTTGGCACCAAGTGTGGCTCCTCTTTGATTTAGATTGATGGGGGTTGGACCATTGCACATGGACTTGGTGAAACATGCATGTGATTTTTTGATTTCTATTAGTTGGTGGTGTTGGAATGTGAGTTGAGGGCCGAGGGCCTAATATCTGCTCTCCACTCCTACTTAAACTTTGGGGGTGGCGTTAAAGGCATGGCTTTGGGTCTCCACATGCACTTGGATTTGATGTCATTTAAGGGTGTGTTTGTAGTGGCTCGGGGCAAGATTTCCTTTTATCTTGTAACTCATATGCAGGGGTTCCTCATCTCGTAGAAGCCTTGTGATTTCCCAATAGCTTTGTTGAGATCCACAATTAAAGTGCTATGTGCTAGGGGCTGTCACTTGGATAGTAGAGACGATGAGTTTTTTGAGACCTAGTTCCCTTGTAGAAGCCTTCAGCTTCTAGCACCTTGACTAGGATCCAATATAGGCTCAAGTTGAGAGTACCACACCTCTGTGTGAGGGTCATTTGCTTGGTAGATTTGTGTCCAAAGAAGGTGGAACTTGGACCAAATGGTGGCTGTTATGTCTTTGCTTTGGCCTGCATCAAACATTTCTTGGCTAACCAATTCTTTGCTTTGGCATGCGTCGAACCTTTCTTGGCTAACCACAATACTCTTGAGTATTCTAGAATTCACTTTCTTGACGAAGTGGATTTTGGAATCCAAAAGTTTGATGTTTCTATCATGACAATGAATTTTTTATCTGAAAAAGATAAATTTTGGTCCATAATGAACAAAAATTTCACTTTTATTGGATGAAAAATTTAGTCCATCGACGGAAAAACTTTTCGTCAAAAATATCCGCTGGTGGAAAAAATTTCGTCGACGGGAAAAAAATTTCCGTTAACGAGAAAACAAACCCGTCTCAATAGAATTTTTTTTTTCGTCGATGGAAAAAATTTCGTTTGATGAGAATTTTGATTCTAGATCCACTTGGATTTTGGAATCCAAATTTTTCATTGAAACGAATTGAAATTTGTGTTGACGAAAATTTCAATTCCAAATCCAAATTCTCATCGACGTAAATTTTTTTTTTTGATGAAAATTTTCAGCAGATTGTTTTTTTCATCGACGGACTAATTTTTTCTTCCAATAAAAGTAAAATTTTCACTCATTATGGACCAAAATTTCTATTTTTTTGGACAAAAATTTTACTATCATGATAGAAACGTCAGTCTGTCATGAAATTTTGGATTCCAAAATCCACTTTGTCAACAGAGTGGATTCCAGAATCTAAATTTTTTTATCAATTTTTCAAAACGACAACTGTTATCATTTTCATGGCTCAAAATCTAACTGTTTTATAAACTAGAAACTATGTTTTTGCGAAGACTATAACTCAAAATCAAACTATTAGATAAAAATAAAGTAATCTGATAAATTATAGTACTCACTACCATCTAAAATTTGACTGTTTGAATCGTTGGATTTCTATCTAAATCTAGAGACATCTTTGCTTTCAATAAACCTCTTTTATGGCCATGGACTCCATATACTTACCTGTCTTAATATTAAAATATGCTTAAATTCAACCATTGGATGAACTTTGTATACAAAGAAAATTTATTTTCTTAGATAATGCACTAGTTCTATGTAAGGGAGTTTTATCAAATTATATTGGGTCGAAAAGTAATGTCGAATTTACCACCTATCAGTTTGTGGATAACATGCTACGTACAACACGTAGTCTAGAAACGTGTATTGGTACAAAACTTATTCATGTTGAAGGGAAAGCATGACCTAGAGATGCTTAAACAAAGTAAAAAAGGAAATAAAAGTGGGATTTGTTGACTTGTGGACATGCTTAATTTGCATGATATAGAAATTCTTGTATATTGATTTGAGTTAAAAAATTCGACACTTGCTCTAGAAAACAATTGATATTTTTAAGCAAAAAGGTTCAATGACTCTTCTAGTTTATTGGAAGAGTTTCTTCTCCTTTTTGTAATTCTTTTTTCAATTGGACGTTTTTGGGATTAGAGTAAAATGTAAGCAATGTTTTATACATTCTTTTTTCAAAAAAGTAGTGGTTTTTAAAAAATGTTTGACATGAAAGTGTGTCTTTTGTCTCCATAAATTTTAAAAAAGGTACATTTTTGGTTTTTTAAAAAAATGGAGTTGAGTTGTCATTTGCATGATTTTGTTGTCATTTTTCATGACTCGTTGTTGATTGGAAATTATTTACGGTGGGGCGATGGTCATTGCACATATGGCATGAGGGGTGGATGGCCTAATGAGTTCCACATCTCCCAAGACAAGACATTGTGACCAACCCTAGTGTCAACCAAGGAAGCTATGTAGTTAAATGGCATTTTTTGAGAAACTCTAGCTCAAGGTGATCAAGTTCCATCGTCATTTCTGTCTCACTTGCATCATGAAGGTGAATAGGTTCCATTATTGTTTCTATCTCAATTGCATCATGAAGGTTTAGTTGCATTTTAGAGATCTATATGAGTCTACAACCTCTTTGGTTATTTTTTATCAAGCATTTGCCCTGAGGTGTCCTTTTCATTTTTTTAAATTCTCTTATTTCTCCTCCTTTTTCTTATAATTTAATAGAGCATATCCCAGGTGAAAGGTTTATAGTAACGTTTTAGGTACCATTAAAATATCCTTCCATCTCAGCCCCATCTAGGGTCTCTATCTTTACAGCACCTTAATAACCTGGTAAGCAACAATTTTTACAACTCACTAGGACCTTACTTGATTTTAGGTTTGGTGTTCTTGACACTATACATAAGTATCATTTATCTTACCTTTATGTACTTTTCCTTGAGTTGGTTGTCTTGTGTTGTAGTTTTTCAACCCCATGAATCTATACGTGGATTGTAATCTTTACTTGTCTAGTTACTCTAAGGAAACTAAACTCTCAATGAGAGGGTTTTCATTGAGGTTAAGACTTACTGCAATTGGAAGGCTTCAACCAAGTGTTTCATTGGCATGACTATGTCAAAGCCTAAATACAAGCCAAAAAGTGTGTTAGCAATAGCCAACCTTGTATGTGGTGTTAATAGCCACCTTGTATGTGGTGTGGTAGGCCCATAGAGTAGAGTATAACTTGTGCTCCCAATTGCTTCTCGATGCCTCTACCATCTTGGAGAGGATAGCTCACGTCTTGTTTGTGTTTTTGGTGTGCCATTTGATTTATGGGTAATAAGCATGTCGACTTTCTATGCAAGGAACTCTTTGCACAATGCTCGCTCAACTTGTGCTCCCAATTGCTTCTCGATGCCTCTACCATCTTGGAGAGGATAGCTCACGTCTTGTTTGTGCTTTTGGTGTGCCATTTGATTTATGGGTAATAAGCATGTCGACTTTCTATGCAAGGAACTCTTTGCACATTTCTCGCTCAACTTTGTGCAAATTCTTCTCCTTGCTCACCTCGATTTGGAGCTCTTTATTTCATCCTCTTTTGTTTGGAGGAGTTATTGACCTACCAGCTGTTTTGTGTGAAGGGTTTGCTTTAACTCCACCCAAGAATCCTCTACTATAGCATGCACCTACAAGTTTGGAAGTGTTGTTGAACCAATAGATGTTCGGTGTGAAGAGTTTACTCTAACTCAAACCAAGACTTTCTACTACAAACACAGAGTAGCTATAAGTATTCTTTGAAGATCGGTGGTCCTCTTATTGTGAGAGAAGGGATGAATTCTCATGTAGTGACTTGTTATGGCTCTCCCTACCTCCCTTTTGAAACACATCCAACAAGAGATTACCTGGTGAACTACAACTGTCATTTGTTGAGGATCTTTCCAATGGCCAAGCTTGTAATCCTTGAGGTCTCCAAGCTCTACAACTCCTTGAGAAGCAATTCCAATGCACCTCCCGGGAGAGCGTTGTCACACCATCCGCGTTGCACTATGGGTACTCGTCCATCCTCTCACCTCACCTCACTTCACTCACACACACTCACTAGCATGCATTAGGGAGAGAGATTAGTAAGAGAAAGACTCTATTGCACAATGCGAGAATCTGTTATATTATGAGAGGTATTCACTTATATACATGGCCATAAGTGCTCACACTCACTTAAACTGTGTTCGACCGGGCACTTTAGCCTCATTAGAGGCCTAAGGCTATTACAATGACTACTGTCATAATATATCCATGAAGTACATCACTTAGGACTTCATCCTAACTTGCTACCACATGCTCTTGAAGTGGGAATCACCATAAATACTCCGTCACACCATTATGGGTGCCGATCCACCAACTTGTAGCTTTGGACACCATTGCTTCATATCTTGAATGTATGACCCTTTATTGTATCTACCTTGACTCCTTGATGTAAGATAATGGTGGTAGCTCTTGTTAACCCTAGGAATGGGTTAACATCCCCCCCTTTCTGATGGCGATCGCGTCTTTGTGATCACATTGAAGACCTTTGTGTGGGATGGACAAGCGTTGTCGATGGCTTTAATGTTGAGTGACCTTCAATGGTCTTAGTTCCTCCAAAAGGAATAAGAAAAGCTAGTTAGTGAATGAAAAAGCTAGTGGTTTATTGGGAATTCCTAACGGGGTGGGGTTTTTTTCAAATGATTGTATTTTTATATTTGTGTGAACATATTTTATTTTATTTATATTTTGGGTGTTTTTTGCTCACTTTATTTTTGGCAATCATAAGCAAGGTTACATGTGATTTGTGTTAGTGGGGATGCTAAGAGATGTTAAGAATGTGAGAGGAGAGGGAAGGATCCGGAGAAACGTTGACATAATCATCAGAATGAGATGATGATTCTAAGTTCCTCATTTGATTCATTAAGCGACATCCATTATTTGAAGAAATTGGCCTTCGATGATGTCCCTTTGTGTGGTAGGATTCTTGTCAAATGTTGTTGAGTAGGACCTATTCCTGCATGCTTCTTCCCATGTGATTTTTATGTTTTTATGTTTTTATGTATATTTAAGTGCTCTTATGAAGCATATATAAATTAAGTACAAGATTTGAGTCAAATAGACTCTTATTAAGCTGTTGTTTTTTGTTGAAGTAGCCACTTGTTGTGTTGGCAAGGATTGAAAGAATTTTGTTAACTTGTGAGGCTAATATAGATATCTTCGCTAAGGATTAAAGATTATTGATTGGTGAAGATGGTAGCATTGTTTGGAGAGGTTTGTAAGTCGAAGGAAAATTCCAAGCGATGGGTTGTACCATTGACTAGGCTTTCGCCCACCAGTGCCCCCCCATCTAGAGATGTAACTAGAAGTTGTCAATGGTGAGGCTTTGGTGTAAATGTTCTCCAGTGCATGAGTATGGATATGTACTCATGGAAAAGATGCTACGTTAACATAGCTAAAAGAATCATAAGCTATAAGGTTAACAAAATATAATGGATATTGAAGATCCTTGGGAGTTGCTTATGATTTTTATCACTTCTAGGTAGGCCATAGGTGTGACTTCCTTGTGTTTGTGTGTGTGTGTGTGTGTTTTTTTTTTTTTGCACTACCACCTTGAAAACAATAGGTTCTTGTGGCTACTCTTCTTTTTGAGAGAATAGGTTCTTATGTCTACCACGTAGCTTCTGCACTTACGCTTCACATCCAAAGGGGTGAAAAGAGCATTGTGAGTTTGTCTTTGATGCGCTCATAAGCCTCCGTTGTAGACGTGGGAATTGATTCTTGAATTTTTGGCTCAAATGTTGTTAAGGCAATAGATAAGAATATTAGTTGGTTACCATTGGGGTTGCTTAAACATACAAGCTCTTGAGTAGGTGCACGAGAGTAGTTGACTGACTTGTTTGGTGTTGCTTGGGCTTCCATTCTTGTCAAACTTTAGGTGAAGCTATTGGGGTTGAAGTCGGTGGTGAAGCTTTCTTCATGTTGTTTGATTTTGGAAACCATATGATGAGATTACCATCATAGTATCCTTATTGTTGAAGCACATGCATAGGCACCCATCTTGGATGTACATTATAAACTAGTGGGGCTCATGCCTTTGGTGCTAAGGTTTATTTCTTTGAACAGGTTGAGGGAACTTTTTGACGTGCTTGGGAATCCAAGCTTTGGTATTATCTTGGTAGTATCCTTGTGCTTGTAGTAGTCTTTTTGGTACCCACACTTGTTGACTTGGTGGAGTTTTGTGAGGAGCTCGCATAAGCTTTTGTGGAGTACTTTTCTTTTACTTGGGCCTCTGAGTGTTGCATTGTTTTGAGGAAGACGATTTGATTATTGAGGCACCCAAATTTGATTGGCACCTTCGTAGTAGCCGTGAGCTACAAGTAGCTTCTTCTCCACCCACATTTTGATACCATTAAGATACCTTGATTTTGGTTGTCTTGGTGGAGTTTTCTTTTTGGTTGATATGCGGAGGGTTTGGGGCCCTCCTTGACATTGGTTTGGCACTGAGGTTGCAGGTTTGAGACTTATGGCTATTTTTGACATTGATGAGGCTAGAGTCTCTTGTGGAGTGGTTGTTGATGATCAGGCTTTCGAGCATGCAGTCCTCTCCTTTGGTGAGGTTTGTCGATGAAGAGGCATAGGCTCTGGAGCTTTTCCTTTGAGTTCCTTGTAAGAGATAGATGGTTGTGCGGGGAAAACTTCTTCATGAATAGCTATTTATTGTGCGAGGTTTTGGCCTCGAACTTTGTTGGTTGGTGAGGATGGGGTTGAAGGAGTAGATGCTTTATCGGAGTTGGTCGTTGACGTCGATGGTGGTAGGTCATTGTGTAGAGGGGCTTCTGTGTGGAAGAGGCTTGTAACCTTTTATGTTCAGCATCATAGAAATCCATTAGGGTTTGATCCTCTTCCTTAAAGTATGGTATTGTCAACATTGTGCCGTGGGGACCATCATGATGACCCTATCATTGGCAAAGCACAGTGGTGCTTGGGCAGCAGCAGCAATAGTTTATTTATACCCCAAGATCAAATCTGCTTCCAACACATACTCAACCACAAAAAACTTACAAGTAAGGGGGTGAGTTTCAATATACATTGTATGTTCAAAGTACCCCAGACATAGCATGTTCAAGTCTTGTGTAAAGGGAGTTCTTTCAGGATGAGCCCCGTGAGTGTTGGTTGATCTAACAAATCCCATAACTCGAGGGTTATGAGATTGTGTTCTCGTGTTGGATAAAGCTATGCTTGAGCTCTGGTGATTTTATTTGAAATTTCCAATCCAACGAGAATCCTAGGGATCTTTTCAATAAGATATGTTGGAAGTTCCAGCTCCTACAAGGTCTCTTCCCCCCCACATTAATAGCAATTGTACAATGCTTGTAGGAGTGTTCAAGGTGATTGTTTGCATGGATTCATCAATTGAATTCAATGAGTCACGTATCCAAGTTCCACCAAGGACAGCATCATAATCAAGGGAATCTAGGGTAACATGGAATGTAAATTCCACATCTCCACCGATTCTTTGAGTAGCATAGCTAAAGTAACCAAGAAATTCAATATTTTGTCCATTGGCTCCTCTTGCAAGACCATTGTCTCTGTAGGGATGAGTTTAGGTTGTCTCTCCCAATGGCACCCAAGTGTCTATTGTCATGATGTTATGACTAGCTCGAGTGCTAATCAACGCGTGTTTGCACTTAACATCATTGCCTGTAGGGAAATCTAACCATACCATGATAGAATCTTCTAGAGGAACCATGGATGTTTCAGTTTTTGTTTTAGCTTCAGATCCCGTTTTGGTCCTCTGACAATTCTAAATGAGGTATGTTTGGAAACTTGTGAATCCTCATAGTGCTCTTCGATGGAGCTCTTTATATCTTGGTATAACTCATGTTGAGTCTTTAAAGGTGTAAGTGGTGATGCTATGCTAGCTTCACCATGAGAGAGGAGCATTCCTCCAATTGAGGTTTTGAGAGACTGCTTTAATTTTGTTAGGGAATTATTGAATTCCACACGTGCTTTCTCAACCGTATAATCTGTGCAATTTGTCTCTACTAATGACTCTTCTATAGAGAGTATGTCTTCCTCTTGAAAGGGAAAGCGGTACTTCCTCTGGATTTTGTATTTTGGTTGCTTTTTTAAGATTGACATTATGAGGCTTAATCACAACTAGTGATCTTGTAAGACATTTAGCCATGCTAAGCATGCTCTCCTAAGCTTGTTTTTTGTGTTCTGCATATGTTATGTGATTTTCAATTTGGGGTGGTTGGGTGAGTTCTAGTTTCTTGACTGGTCTATGATGTTGAGATGTCAAGCTCAACATGAGATGACACTCACGAGGTGCCTACATGGACCGTTCAACATTTATATCACTGGCGGGTTTGGTAGCTGGCACCGATATATCTTCACCAGAGATTCGATAGCTGGACTACACCAACTAGTCCACATCTAGTCACTCCTCTTAGCGTGTTCACATTATGGACCGCTTATATATACTCTATTATGTGTGTTAGTCACTTTATCTTCTTTGTAGACCTCTTTGGTTGTGTGAAAAAGAAGAATTTTTAGCCTCTCACCTTGTGTGTTCTCTTCTAGGGTTTGTGTGAGTGTGTGTGTGCTTTGCAAGAGCTCAAGCTCTCTTCTCCCCTACATCTTTTCATGGTATTAGAGCCTGGTTCATGCTAAAGGCTGAGCGGCAAGCAAGAGAAGCATAAGAAGCAGTACGAGGGTAAGAGCTTCATCTACTCTTCCCCCTTTGTGTTGGCTACTACATCCTTGTTGAGAGCTCTTGGGGAGGCACCGACAAACGAACTTTGATTGAGGAGTTTTTTTCGTGGGGGAGAGCTATAAGGCAAATAGGGTTATCTGTGTTGGACAAATGTTTTAGGGCTGAAAACGTGTTTCGGGCACGTATGGACCTCCGTTTCGTGGAGGAGAGCTACAAGGCAAATAGGGTTATCTGTTTTGGACAAATGTTTTAGGACTGAAAACGTGTTTCGGGCACGTATGGACCTCTGTTTCATAGTGTTCACGGGCACTACTGCCTGCAGGTAAGAATCGATTCTCAACTCCATTTTTGGAACTGCAAGAAGGGTGATTGGTTGTGGAGGCACTATGTGTATTGCAAAGAGATCTCAAAGTTGCCATTGGGTGTATGTATGCAAATTGAAGTCACTAGTTGTAACAATTTGGGTGCAGTATAGTACCACTGCAGAGTACAACAGTTTGTGCAGATCAAGCAAGTGCTGTTGTTAGTAAATTTGTATTGCAGAAAAGATTCAAATGATGGAATAAACCAAGTTGTTGCAGAGAAGCTTCACAAGAACAACTTCTATGCTTGGAGGTTTAGATTGACAAATTTCCTAATGGGAAAAGGTTATTGGGACTACATTGAAGGTGAACATGAGGAGGCACCGGAGATACCAGAGATTAAACCAACTACTGCATGTATAAAAGAGTTCAAGGATTGGAATCAAGGAGTAAGGAAAGTCATGTACTGGCTTTCTAACATCATATAGGACACTATGATTGGGCATATACAGGATGCCAAGTCACCTAAGGAGGCATGGGACACCTTGGTGAAGATATATGAAACCAACACCAAGGCACAAAAAATTCAGTTGAAGAATGAGATTCATACTATGGAGAAGAAGAATATGTTTGTGAATGATTATGCTTTGAAGATCAAGGGCATTGTGGAATCCCTTGCATCAATAGGTGTTTCTATTGATGATGATGATAAGGTAGAAGTGTCTATTTGGTCTCGGGCCACAATACAAGGCATTCAAGAAGTCTATTCAAACTCAGAACATTCCCAATTTCACAGATTTGGTGTCAATGCTGATCATTGAAGAGAAGAACTTGGAGGAAGATCAACAGTCAAACAAAAACAGTTCAGAGTAGCAGGCCTTATACACAAGTTCATGTAGAGGACAAGGTAGAGGTCATGGACGTGGCCAAGGTGGTGGCTGAACAGGTAATCAGAATTATGGTCAGTAAGCAGTAACAGTCCCAGGATTCACAACATCCGATTGCCCATGTTGGAGATGTGCCATTGTCTATGCAGGATGGTAAGGTGAAGTACCTTGTAGATGTACTTCATGTTTTGAATATTACAAAGAATCTGGTTTCTTTTGGCCAAATGATTAAGCAAGGTTTGCAGGTCCGATTTAACCTTGATGGATGCTATGTAGAAGATTTTAAAGATAAGTGCAGGTTAGTTTCCAAAGGCAACAGAGTGGGCATAATGTTTACATTGAATGTAAAGCCTAAAGTGAGTGCTGCAATGTTTGTAAATGGTTCAGGAGTTGTTGTAGATACAAACATTTGGCATAAGTGAATTAGACAAGTAAATGCGCGAAGAATGAAGGCTATGCAGACTAAAGAAATTATGACAGGGCTGCCTAAGCTTAAAGTTAAAGGTATGCAGAAAGTTCGTGAAACATATCAATTTGGAAAGCAAACAAAACATGTATTTCCACATGACAGAAATGTGAGCACGAATGTGCTAGATGTTGTGCATTCAGATATATGGGGCCCTGCGAGACGAAGACTATGTCTATGGTGGGTGGCTGTAAGTTCTACGTAACATTCATTGATGACCACACGAGGAAAGTGTGGGTGTATAGAGTTATGGCTGAAAAACAGATAGTAAAGCATGTGAAGTGCCTAAAGTCAGATGGAGGGGGAGAATACTTCTCCAATGAGTTCTTTGAATTCTTGCAGAAGAATGGCATTCAAAGACAATTTACATGCAGATACACTCAGCAAAATGGAATTGCTGAGTGGAAAAACAGGAGTTGCTGAGTGGAAAAACAAGCACATTGCAGAGATAGCACGAGCATTGATGGCAGAGAAGAATATGCTGCATAGCTATTGGGTTGAGGCTATGTCTACAACAATTTATATCATGAACAAGATTCCTACTACTACTGCCATACATGACGTAACGCCAGAGGAGAAGTTTACTAGCAAGAAACGTGATTTGTCTCACTTGAAAGATTTTGGATGTATTCCAAATGTGCATGTGTCAGATGAGTTGCTTACCAAGTTGGATCCAAAACCCAAAAAATCTAATGTAAGTGGAAATGTGGTTGCACAGAATGCAAGTAATCACAGTCATGGAGTGGACCAGGAGAGTCCTCATCCAATAGTTCTGTTGATAGACCATGGAATGCGTCATAATACTAGTCCTGAAAATGTAGTTGGTACATTACATAAAGGCAAAGAGAAAGTGGTTGAGCCCCTTGGTATGCCTAATATTTCTGCAGGGCATTCTCTCGTTTTGTGATGGAAATTCTAGTGGCTTGGAGATGAGCCTTGATGAGGAGCTTGAGATTCCAGCAATGAGGATAGATGGTGTGAAGAAGGTTATGGAAGCCACCATGAATGCAAAGTTACAAATATTTGGAAGAGTAAAAAACCCTATGCAGAGGTTGACTCATGATGGTTATGTGGCACATCACTATGCTTATATGGCAAAAGTTGTGCAAGTTGTAGAACCCACATATTTTGATGAGGCTTTTGGAATGTTGGGAGAAAGCTATGGAAATGAGACTTGGGATTTGGTGCCATTGCCTAAAGGCAAGAAAGCTATTGGTTGTAAGTGGGTGTATAAGGTGAAACATAATAGTGATGGTAGCATAAGCAAGTACAAGAGGTTGACTCATGATGGTTATGTGGCACATCACTATGCTTATATGGCAAAAGTTGTGCAAGTTGTAGAACCCACATATTTTGATGAGGCTATTGGAATGTTGGGAGAAAGCTATGGAAATGAGACTTGGGATTTAGTGCCATTGCCTAAAGGCAAGAAAGCTATTGGTTGTAAGTGGGTGTATAAGGTGAAACATAATAGTGATGGTAGCATAAGCAAGTACAAGGCTAGATTGGTAGCCAAAGGATATGCACAGACACATGGGGTTGATTATAAGGAGACATTTATCCCAGTTGCAAAGATGGCAACTCTGAGAGTTGTGATTGTGGTGGCTGTAGTTAAAGGTTGGTTTTACATCAGATGGATATAAAAAATGTGTTCTTGAATGGTGACTTGTAAGAAGTGGGGATCAGCCACTAGGTTTTGAGGATATAGGTCACCCAGAGTATGTGTAAGCTTCGTAAGGCCTTGTATGGGCTGAAGCAAGCTCCATGAGTATGGCAAGATAAGATTACTGAGTATCTTGTCACTATTAGTTTTCATATGGCAGGTGTAGATCATGCTTTATATGTGCACAAGAGTGATAAGGGTATTGTGATCATCACCATATATGTAGATGGTCTTATTGTTGGGGGTGACTACTTGGATGAGATTGAGCATGTGAAAAGTCTTTCTCAAAAGGATGTTTGAGATGAAGGATTTGGGAGATCTGCGCTACTTTTTGGGAATTGAGGTCATTTGCACACATGAGGGTATTTGGCTGTCACACAGAGACAGTATACATTAGACATGTTTTCCGAGTATGGGATGGCTAATTGTATGGCTGATTGTAAGCCAATCTCGATTCCATTAGATTAAAATGGCAAGCTTAGTATGGATGCAGGTTATATGTTGGAGGATCCCACTATGTATAAGAAGATTGTGGTGGGGAGTTTGATCTATGTCACAATCATCATGCTAGATTTGAGCTATACTATTGGCTTAGAGAGCCACTTTATGCAGGTTTTGCACAAACCACATCTTGACAGTGTGCGATGCACACTTCGGTAGTTGAGGGCCACTATTGATTATGCATTATTTTATGCAATAGGTGTACCATTGGAGCTATATAGGTACACAGATGCAGATTGGGCAGGTATCATCTCAGACATGAGATCTACCAGTGGATTTATGTTTTCATTGGGGAGTGCTGCTGTGACATAGAGCAGCAAGAAGCAGCCCATAGTTGCCTTGTCAAGCACAGAGGCAGAGTACAGAGGCAGCATGTGAGGTAGCTTGGTTACGTAGCAAGCTACTTGTTTGTTGATTTGGGGTTGCATGTGGAGAGAAAGATTGTCATATATTGTGATAATCTTAGTAGTATACAGTTGGCCAGGAACCTAGGTTTCCATGCGCGGATGAAACACATTGAGGTACATTATCACTTCATCAGGGAGAGATTCTTGGCAGACAACATCGACTTGGTCTACGTCAGCACACACATGATCAGGTTGGTGATATCTTCATTAAGGCCTTGGGCACTGAGAAGCTCTGCAGATTTCAAGATATGCTTGGAGTTCATGAGCTGGAGTTGAGCTTGAGGGGGAGTGTTGAGATATCAAGCTCAATATGAGCTGACACTCATGAGGCACCTGTATGACCGTTCGACATTTATATCACTGGTGGGTTTGGTAGTTGGCATCAACATATCATTTATATCACTGGTGGGTTTGGTAGCTGGCATCTACATATCATTTATATCACTGGTGGGTTTGGTAGCTGGCATCTACAGCTAGACTACATCGACTCGTCCACATCTACTCACTCCTCTTAGCGTGTTCACATTATGGACCGCTTATATATACTCTATTATGCGTGTTAGTCACTTTATCTTCTTTGTAGACCTCTTTTGTTGTGTGAAAAAAAAGAATTTTTAGCCTGTCACCTTATGTGTTCTCTTCTAGGGTTTGTGTGAGTGTGTGTGTGCTTGCAAGAGCTCAAGCTCTCTTCTCCCCTGCATCTTTTCATATGAGGTGCACTGAGTGAAGAGTCACAACTTGTTTCATCCTCACTAAGTGGCGTACCAGAACTTGTTTCATCTTCTGACTCTCTTTGGATCGTCAGGTTTTCTTTATGTTTGTCCATGTGATGAGATTGAATTCTCTTTTTGGCTTTTGTATCCTCCTCTATCGCACATATGGGTTTTGTGGTTTGTGTGGTGGCTTTTGAGGTGGATGATTCTCCATCATGTGTAGCTTTTGGCTCTTTTGGGTTTATGTCCTCTATAGGCTCCTTTTCCTTGTCCTTTAATTCAACTGTGGTTTCGATAGTTTGTTGTCCCTTGTTTTTCTTGGGTTTAGAAGGTTTTGTTTTCTCTTTTGTGTTCTGCTCTTTAAAACACGTTCTTCTACTCATTTCGAGGTAATGTATTTTGTGTTCTTTTTTACCATTTCTCATGCCTTGGCTTCTTGTAAGCATGTAAGCACATCCACGGGTATCATGAAAAATTTTCCATTGCTCGTTTTGTACACTTAAGATGCTAAGAGTTGTATTTTGTGAGACAAGTTGCATTGAAGCAACTCGTCTTGGGCAATCTTGGAACATGTGATCAATGCCACATCGTTCACATATGGGTTGCAAAGTGTTAGTGACTATGGGCATGGAAGTATTCCGAACTGTGTAGTCTACCACTTTGTGAGGTCCACGATAATAGAAACATTGAAGTGTTCGATTAACTGCTTCTTGAGCAGTTTCTATCCTTTGGACTATTGCTGTTTGGTGTATGGGAGATGGGGGTTTTGAGTCAATTGTTGATGAATTGGGACACTTTTTAGTATCATGACCAAAGGATTTACAATATATACAGTACATAAAAACAGGTGCCTTGTATGCACAATGGGGATTGGGAGGGTTGTAGTGATTGCACTTAACACAAGGCATTTCGCTCCTCACTTGTAGAGGCATTAAGGATGGTTGGTTTTGAAGGAGCTCATCCTCTCTTAGAGATGTAGATTGAAAGCTTTTAGGCAAGGATACATAGAATTCGAGAAATGACAATTCTGAGATCAATCTTTCTTTTACCATTGCTTCACTTGATTTAGATGAGGAACATATCATAGCATGATTATCTTCGATCATGTTGTTATCTAAGTGTATAGCTTTACAACATTGATCAAATGTTTCTGGATTGGATACAATGATAAAGTTGTGTAAGTTGTTTTGCTTTAAGCCCATCATGAAACGTCTCTTCAATTGAGAATCGTTTGATTTCTCCCATAACTCACATTGTGAGTCCAACAGTTTTATCTGCTAAAGGATAAAGTCTCTAATGGATTCATTTGGTTTACGCTCAATTGAATAGGGTTCTTTAGTTGCACTCCACCGATCACCTTGTCTTGAAAAACCATGAATAAAGGCTGTTTTCAAGGCGCTGAAGTTGGTCTTGATTGCTTATATCAATGTGATGAACCATCGACTAGCTTTTCCCTCTAAGCATAGGTTCAATGCATGTACCTTAGTGGGGTAGTTGGGATTTCCAAAGGTTTCACATCTCTGTTCAAAAATTAAATAAATTGAAGAGGATTTGTTGTTTGTATTTATCCATAATTTATGGAAATCTATACGGCCATATTTTCGTATGATGTCACTGAGGCCGTATGTGAGTGCTCTTGTTAGGAGGGGCTTACTAAGTCCTTGGGCAATCCCCCTACCTTAACTATTTAGTATATCTAAGGTGTGGGCATCCAGGGGTTGAAAAGGGTTGGTACTTATAAGAGTGGTAGGAATGTTAGGTAAAGGACCAAAGCCTGGTGTGGGATATTGAAGTGATAGGGGGTGTAAAGCCCAATGAGATGCTTGTTGTTGGCATGGCAAATGGTATTGGGAGGTGCATTTGGGGCATAGATTCTAATGGCTTGAAAATGGCAGCCATTGGGTTCAGTCCTTGTGTGATCCCTAGCAATCTCTGTATTGTTGCCATGTATAATTGCCTAAATGCTCCTTAATGAGCAAGCATACGTGTTTTTTTTAAAACTTTTTATATCTTCTCACAGACCATTATAGCCTCAAGAGGTCTGATGTACTATCCGTTGGGTTAAACGAGTGTTCGTTTGCCCTAATTAGCTGACGCTTACACGTGAACCTTAGGGATATTTTTCCAAAAAAAGTGCATGCTAGTAACTTCCCAGATGGAAGAGGAGGTCCTAAAACCTATTTTCCATCACTGTCTCAAGATGGAAGAGGAGGTCCTAAAACCTAGTAACTTCCCAGATGGAAGAGGAGGTCCTAAAACCTGTTTTCCATCACTGTCTCAAGATGAAAATTTTTTCTAGGATTGTTGTTGGCATGGCAAATGGTATTGGGAGGTGCATTTGGGGCATAGATTCTAATGGCTTGAAAATGGCAGCCATTGGGTTCAGTCCTTGTGTGATCCCTAGCAATCTCTATATCGTTGCCATGTATAATTGCCTAAATGCTCCTTAATGAGCAAGCATACGTGTTTTTTTTAAAAACTTTTTATATCTTCTCACAGACCATTATAGCCTCAAGAGGTCTGATGTACTATCCGTTGGTTTAAATGAGTGTTCGTTTGCCCTAATTCGCTTACATGTGAACCTTAGGGATATTTTTCCAAAAAAAGTGCATGCTAGTAACTTCCCAGATAGAAGAGGAGGTCCTAAAACCTATTTTCCATCACTGTCTCAAGATGGAAGAGGAGGTCCTAAAACCTAGTAACTTCCCAGATGGAAGAGGTCCTAAAATCTATTTTCCATCACTGTCTCAAGATGAAAATTGTTTCTGGAATTTTTTTTCTTGTTTTGCAGCATGTTTTTGAGGGTGTTCCAAAAGGAAATTTGAAAAACTCTGTATGAGAGAGTTGTAGTATTTTTGGAGTACTACATCATCCAAAAGTTGCTTGCTTGTGGTGGTAGACTAGCATTTAATTGGCTCATCTCGTCTCAAATCTCCTTGCTTGAGGTACACTTAAGGAGTCTTGCCTTCTTAACAAGGGAGCACTACTCTGTTGTTTGCTAGGACCATGTGGGTTCGAGGAGGCATGATTTGATGTACTACATTATTATTTACAACAATGAACTCCAATTGAGATTTCATCAAAGGGTTTCTCTCTTAGGTGAATCAGTCTCATAGCACTTTTCCTAAAGCATGCCTCGATGTATTTAGACATAAGCATTCTAAATGTAAAAAATAAATGTTTTTAAAGGTTTGCGTTGGGTTTTTTTTTTGATATTTTTCAGGTTACTCATGGTATACGACGTTAACTCACGTCTCACATTTCTCACTCACAACAGCTCACATCTAGTGGTGGGCTCATGTGTATTTAGAGCAACTTGACTCACACAAAGTTATGGGCTCATGTTTCACAGATAGTTGGCTCGTCACAAATTTGTATATGAAATGTATCACATCTCATGTTCGGTGAGAGTTAGAGAAACGTCTCATATCTCACATCTCATGTCTAGCTGGTTTCAATGATCCTTTAATTAAAACCAAATCCTATGGTTATAATGAGGCATTAATAAGTATGATTACATATGGCACTAAAACAACCTATACATGCTCAAGAATATCTTATTCTACCTTAGTAAACCTATTTTTACTAGTTGTGATTTTAGCCTTACTCTGGTATCTAGAAAGGAGAGACGTAGCTAGAGAGGTAGTAGGAAACTATCAATCTCACAAGTGTATAATTATCAGAGGCCTACGAATGTAGCTCTTCATATGGAACACATGATGGAGGCATTTAAGCTACTGTCGAACATACAGACTTGAGAATATGCATCACAAGAAGCTATATAGGTTTTCCAAGGAAACCTGTCAACAATCATAAGCGAGAAATAGTATTTCCCAACTCCTATCTTTCTTCAACACTTTTTCTAACATTAGGTTTGTATTTTTTTAGCACTATCTGCACTACCACAATCTTAGCACAGGTGAAGCTTTCTCTTGATTCTCCATCTTCCCTAGGTTTACCCCCTGGTGATGAGCGCTCTGGTTGTCCTTCGTTGGCATCATTGGTGTATATACAACTCCTTGTGATGTATCTTCTCTAGTGTATTCATGTTTGGTAGCTTAAACACCTATGTCATGTATTCCATAAAGAGCTATTCAAAGGCCTCTGATGGTTTTACACTTTTGTGAGATGATTGATAGTTTACCCCACCTCTGTAGCTATGTCTTCCCTTTCTATATACCAAGGAAAGGCAAGAAATTGTCAAATGGTGTAGAGGATTAACACAAAAGCTAATAAATCACAACTAGTTTATTTAAAGGGCACTACTACATGAACATCATTCCCATTGAAGCAATCCCAAGGAAGAAGATGAAGGAGAAAGAGAGATACTAGTTAAACATGAAAGGAACATGAAAAGATTAGCCAAGAAAGAAAAGGCCAAAAGGTAAAAGAAGTAGAAGTAGAAAAACAAGGGAAAAGCTGCAGCACAGTTGAGGCCAAGAAGCAAAAGAAGACCCTGCAACAAGAAGACAAGTGAGAATATTCGAACCTTTATTCTTGAGAAATCAAGGTTGAGAAAAGAAGCTAGACAAGTAGAAGAGGCATAAAATAAAGAAAATAAGATCAATAGACACTAGCAGAGCTCACAAAAAGCAAAGAACATCAAAAGGCACTGGCAACAAGGAAAAGCAAGCAAGATCAATAGACACTAGTAGACCTCAAGATCAATACACATTGGTAGAGCTCTGTTGAAAATCCTAATATAGGATTGATCATGGTGCTGTGCAACATAGATTAAGCATAAACTATGGTGGGTTTGTTGAACCACACCAAAAACTCCATGGAGAGAGAGAGAGAGAGAGAGAGAGAGAGAGAGAGAGAGAGAGAGAGAGAGAGAGAGAGAGAGAGAGTAGCACACTCAACAATACTCTATTGCATATGATTTGAACCATATAATGAAAGGCTTCTAATATAGATAGCCATTGACCCAATCTCTTTTACACATTATCATGCCATGTTGAAATTCCTTTTCTACATTCTTTTATGTGGCTCTCATACTATTCACCCAATATCTTATGTGGCATTATTTTCTTTCCACAATATCTTGCACCTCTAGTGTGCATTCACAATATCTTGCACCTCTAGTGTGCATTCACACACTCAACCAAATAACCCGTTCATTTTACATTGCACATTTCAACACCTCTCTCCAACCAATTTTGACCAACTCACCTCTTATCCCTAACTATTTGGCATTGCCAATCTCAACACTCCCCCCCAATGCAGATTGGAGTGTTCAACAAGTGTGTGTGCATGTGTTTAGCCAACCTAGACACCTCAAGTCCATTTCGAGTACCATTTTGCTCGAGCTGAGCCACCCAAGTTCTTTTTAGACACCCATATGCCCGAGAAAACAAACCAACCCATAAAGTGTGATGCCCATGCATGCACAATTGAACGCACACCACATTACATCCATTTTGAGCACCCATGGGCTTTGGCAAGGGACCCTCATAATTTTGGGTGAGAAAAAATATAATCCTTTTTATGCATCAAGGCAAAGGCAGAGAACTTGTCAAATCCAAGTGGTCATAATAATGAATTCCATGGCTTATAATCATCAAGCTGATATTTTTCAAATTTTCAAGGTTAAAGTTAGGTGGTGTGTGTGGATCTACCCTTAGTTGATTAAGGGTACTTTGGTATTAAAAAAAAATTGAAGTTTGTTTTTGTTTACTAGTTGTGCTCGCATTCCTTCACACTTTATGTGCTGCTTGTTGCTCATCTCTCTGCACATCATTTAGTGCGTTGAATGTAATGCATCCTCCTCTACTAGGGACCCACACTACTTAGCAAGTCTTCATCTTCATCGGCATCTTCTCTTGCTTCTTGGCTCATGGTAATCTGCCATAGACAAGAACGTGCATCATACAGGTGCAACTGTAATGGCTTTAGTACTCACATTAGGTGAAATATGGACTCTCATTTTTTCCCCTTAAGGATTTCCACACCTCCTCTCTCTAGAAAAATGGGCTCATGGTGGAATTTTTGCAAATCAACTCAGAAGTGAGTAGAATTTAGAAATTTGAATCTACTCTTCGATAGCTTTCCAATGATATATAACATGATGGGAAATTTCACATATTAAGGAAGTCCCCAAATTGGTGATGATGACATGGCATGTAACACATCAAATCAACTTAGAAGTGAGCGGAGTTTGAAAATTTGGAATCTACTCTCTTCGTCTCGATAGCTTTCCAATGATATATAGCAGCATGATGGGCAATTTTGCATATTAAGGAAGTCCCCAAATTGGTGATGATGTGGCATGTAAAATGAGAGTCCATATTTTGCCTAATGGTTGCAATTCTCTCTGTGTGCTTCTAATGGATTTGCTACTTTGTTGCCCCCCATATACACTTGCGAACTAACTTGCCATAGGTGTGTGCTGCTTGCCATACTTGCCCTTATGGGCACCATTTCCTCTATATATTGAACTACCATAGTTGCATTTGTTGTCTAGTGAGTGTAGGAAGTGCTTTCTACACAACAGATTACCCATCTTCCATGAGCAACTTTGTGAGCCATGCCATTTTGACATGCTTCAAGTTAAGCTACACAGCTAGCCTAATCACCGATTGCTACACGCCATTGCCAACAAGCATGCACCTCTTATGCTCTTTGCCCAAAAGCAAAGAACTAGGGATCCCCTCATCCCATCAACTAGAAACCCTTCTTCATATAGAGCATTCTCTCATGCTCAAACCAAAACTTCATGAGGTAAATAATCACAAAAAACCAACCTTCTTTGGTATTATCTCTTCTTGGCAAATTTTTTGATGACGGAACCATCCTCCAATATCTCTACATTGCTGAAAATATTTCTTTTTTGCTTCCATGGGTAGCGTCAAATCTCCTAATGCAAGATTCTCTTCTTGAAACTCCATTGGCAACTTCATACTCTCTCAATGTAATGATAGTGATAATGAGTATGCTTAAGTTTTCTCATAAGAAATGCTGAAAATATAACATATGCTTAATCAAATGAACTCTCATAAAAACTACTATACATAGATATCCACCATAATCAAGTGCCCATCCTAGCTCTAATACCATGTTCAAAATCCTAATATGGGATTGATCATGGTGTTGTGCAACATAGATTAAGCATAACTTATGGTGGGTTGAACCACACCAAGAGCTCCATGGCTAGAGAGAGAGAGAGAGAGAGAGAGAGAGAGAGAGAGAGAGAGAGAGAGAGAGAGAGAGAGAGAGAGAGAGAGAGAGTAGCACATTCAACAATACTCTATTAGATATGATTTAAACCATACAATGAAAGGCTCCTAATATAGATAGCTATTGACCCAATCTCCTTTACACATCATCATGCCATGTGGCATTCCCTTTTTCACATTCTTTTATGTGGCTCTCACCATTCACCCAATATCTTATGTGGCATTCTTATCTTTCCACAATATCTTGCATCTCTAGGGTGCATTCATGCATTCAACCAAATAACCCATTCATTTTACATTGCACATTTCAATAAACTCAAGCAAAGAAGTTCAATAGACAATGGTAGATCAATAGACACTAGTAGATCTCAAGAGAGAATAAGGAAGAAAAGGAATTCTCAAAGAAGATCAATAGATGCTAGTAGATCTCAAGAAAGAATAAGGAAGAAAAGGAAATCTCACTGAAGCTAAAATGAGTGATAGAGAACAAGCACAAAACGTAAAAGCACAAGAGAAAGCAAAATAAAAAAAAAAAGTACTCAAGAAGCAAAGAGAAGAAAACATTGCAAAAGGTAAGAAACCACTTTAACTAATGCAAAAACAATGTCGATAGTATGACCAAATAAGCCAAAAAGTGGGAAGGGGATTTTTAAAAGTAAAAATGATGGCACCATAAGAAGATATAATTCTTTACAAGCATGTGCCAATTATGGAGCAAACAATATAACCCTTGCCACATGAAGACCTAACCCTAAAATAGCTTTGAGAAACACATTTAAGAGCGGGGCCAAGGCACTAGTAGAATCAATACTAGAACACATATACGAGCAAGAGAAAGAGGAAAGGTCAAGGTTTGAAAAATAAAATGATTATTTTAAAGCACAATTGCGAGATGCCCAAATGGCGATAGAAAGGGTAGAAGGCATAGTGTGAGAAGAGAACAAACAAACTATTAAGGGAGTTGGTAAGGGAACATCTGTAGATCAATGAGAAAGTGTTGGAATAAAGAAATAAAGCCAAAGATGCCTATTTCCAATTACAAAGAAGAATTCCTAGGGCCTATCTCAATTAAGGGATAAGGATTAAGAAGGGGGATTGTTCATCAATGCACATCTACTTAAGCCACTGCTATAAAATATGAAAGATGAAAGGGGGATTGTTCATAAATGCACATCTACTTAAGCCACTGCTATAAAATATGAAAGATGATCTATTCAAAATGCTTATTAGCACAACATGCCAAGATCCCAACCAAAACATCATCCCCAAATATAAAGGAAAAAAAAACTTAGAAGAAGAAATCAAAGTAGGAACTATTTCAATTGAAGAAGATGAAGATGAAGCCAGATACTCCAAAAGGAATGAGAATATCAAAACTAGAAGACTTTGAATGAGAGACCTCCCAAGAGGAGTATCAAGACCATTGAGAAGAATTTGATATCTCAAACACTGGGTTCAACATGCATGAGTAGTCATACACCATCATCAACAAAATTTTCATTTACTCTTGAAAGAGAGTATGTAAGGCTAACCACAATAGAATATGCTCAATTTCTACATGAATCACAAGCGAGTATGCATAAAGAGTCTGAAATTGAATGGCCAATATGCAGACTCGAGAAACAAAAGAGTAGCAGTTCCAAGCCATCAACCTTCAAGGGAATTTGGGCCTTGATTGCTCATAGCTTTAACAAACAAAATTCTACAGCTAGAAATTAAGGCTTGTAGAGTTTCCTAGGACTTAAGGTTCTAAGGCTTGAAGAAGAACAATAAGAACATGGACGAAAACACAAAAAGCACCCAAGGAAGCACACTTGAAGCGATCCAAGCACCAACAATAGAAGAACCAATCATGAGGCAATCTAAGAAGATTATAATGGATATAGTCAGTGAGACGACGAGTGAAAATACTAGAATTGATCCAATGAGCCAGTGCTTTCTCACATTAGTTAGTCCCACATGGCACTAATTACCTATAAATAGTGTTCATCCTCATTAGGCAGGGTGCTGGCTCAGATTTTGAGTGTGTTATCTTGAATATATTTTATGATTATACGACCTTATAAAAGCAAGCTAGCATTGGTGCAAGCTACTTTATTGGTAATCCATTGTAATATAATACAAAGTATATTCCTAATGCCTTCTTTACTCATGGTTGTCATTTTGTGTTGTTAATATTGAGCAAGAACTTGTTTGAGTGAGCGAGAGCACCAGCATGACTAATGTAGGATGGACAAATCTAGATGATGTGATTGTAGGGCACTTGGGGATCTTGAACCTAAGTCCCTATCTCGTACCAAGAATCTTGTCAAAGAATAAGTTGGTGGATAACTCTCAACATTCTCAAGCCTTGAGTGATAGTTGACAAGATCACTTCTTGTTGTTGTTTGCAAGGCAAGGTTGAGATAGAATCAAAACACCCCAAGTGTATTCTTGGAAGATTTCACTGAGAATCCAAGCCTCCACATCCATCCCTAGAGTCGATGACTTATTGGATGAATTGAGAGGGTCTAGGGTATTTTTAAAAATTGAGCTTAAGTCTAGCTATCATCAAGTAAGAATGGCTGAGAAGGATGTGTGAATGACCACATTTAGGACTCAATTTTGTCATTATGAGTTTTTGGTAATGCTCTTGTATTTTAGTCATATGATGAACCACATATTTCTCAAGCATCAAGATTAGTGAAAGGATGTGCAGCTTGTGAAGCAGACAATGAGAAGGATGTGTGAATGACCACGTTTAGGACTCAATTTGGTCATTATGAGTTTTTGGTAATGCCCTTGTGTTTTAGTCATATGATGAACCACATATTTCTCAAACATCAAGATTTTATGGGCTTAGTGAAAGAGGATGTGTAGCTTGTGAAGCAGACAATGTCTTTTTGCATGCAATAAAATGCAATAAAATATGCTTACTTACTAAATCCATCAACAATAGTCCAAAGCATATCATTTCGTGCAGAAGTAACATGTAAACTAGTAATAAAATATTCTTGCTTACTAAATCTATCAACAATAGTCCAAAGCATATCATTTTGTGTAAAAGTAATAGGCAAACCAATAATAAAATCCATAGTAATTTTGGGCGGTTGTTGCAAGATGAGGGTACTCACTTTCATGTAGAAGTAATAGGCAAACCAATAATAAAAATTATAGTAATTTTGGGCGGTTGTTGCAAGATGAGGGTACTCACTTTCATGTAGAAGTAATAGGCAAACCAATAATAAAATCCATAGTAATTTTGGGCGGTTGCAAGATGAGGGTACTCACTTTCATTCACTCTCTCTAAAATTGGGACATCCATGCATCGCGGGGGCAGAGTACCTCGATCATGATATCACCATCAATTAAAACACGACACGTGCCTCCCAAGCCTAAAGCAACATATCTCGAATGAGATACCAACTAATGCCACGTAAGCAGGTTCGGGTTTCCAGTCATCATCCATGTCACCAATACAGGTCACCGCCACCACACTATCTTGATCGAGATATTCATGCCACTCGGATCCACATCAATGCCACGATGTATCCCCCTAGGCATATTTGACTAGCCCATCTCCACCGTCCACGTATCTCGAACGAGACATTGAAATAAAATCTCGACCATTCATTGAAATACCTCGTTCGAGGTATAGAGATGCAATCTCCACCATCCACATCAATGCCACGATGTATCCCCCTAGGCATATTTGACTAGCCCATCTCCACCGTCCACGTATCTCGAACGAGACATTGAAATAAAATCTCGACCATTCATTGAAATACCTCGTTCGAGGTATAGAGATGCAATCTCCACCATCCACATCAATGCCACGATGTATCCCCCTAGGCATATTTGACTAGCCCATCTCCACCATCCACGTATCTCGAACGAGACATTGAAATAAAATCTCGACCATTCATTGAAATACCTCGTTCGAGGTATAGAGATGCAATCTCCACCATCCACATATCTCAAACAAGATATTGAAATAAAATCTTGACCATTGAAATACCCCATTCGAGGTAAAGAGATGCAATCTCCACCGTCCACATATCTCGTTCGAGGTATAGAGATGCAATCTCCACCGTCCATTCACGCACATTGGAAGATGCGATCCCAACCGTTTAAATATCTCGATCGAGGTATTTAATGAATCTCGACTGTCAAACATACCTTAGTCGTGGTAATGACTTAAAATCTAAGCCGTCCATTTACCTCGAACGAGATACTAATTTCAAATCTCAGTCGTTGATCCTTCACCAACCCTAAAATTAAGTGTATATCTTGGCCGTTTGTCTCACTAACCCTAAAATCCAGAGCGTACATCTTGCAAACGCTAAAGTGCATGATGCCACCAAACCTCATTCGAGGTTATAAAATCGGAAAACTTTTTTTTTGCCTTATTGTTAGAAGTCGTTTTCACTCTCCTTACTCTCTTGATTTGGATTAGCATTAGTAGGCCCATTAGCATTGTTTTATAGCTTCATTAGTGCTACTTAGCACTAAGCATTGGACCCTTCACATTGGACCTTTCACATTTGGACCTTTATGTTAGGCTTAGGTTCTAGCATGGAGTCACACGAGCCTGAGGTGCCTCCAGAGATTGAGTGGAGTGCACATGAGTTTGATGCATACCAGAGAGTCCTTCACAAGAGCTAGATCACAGCATACGAGCGTGTGGGTGGTGCTAGTCCTAGTGGCACCTCGGGTGATGGTGCTAGCAGCAGTGCTACTTCTCATGAGCAGCGTGTCCTTACAAAACAGAGGAGCTTACACGAGCGGAGTGGCAGACACGTACCATTGCTGATTATAGATTTTGGGTTTACAGACCACAGAGACGTCTTGCAGTAGCACTACGTAGAGAGAGGGAGAGGGCTATAATAGCTTATGGGACTTGTGAGCTCCCAAGTACACCGGCACCAGCTCATGATCATGCCTTTGAGGCAAACCTCCCCGTAGATATTCGACGACCCCCGCAGCCGGCATAGCCTCCTTGACGTGCACAGCAGCCTCGACGCGCACGTCGACCACAGCAGTCGTTTTAGAGATGATGATTTCGATTGGGTTGCCGTTGATAGTGACTAAACTCAGACTAGATGGGTTAGCTCACTTACATTGTACTTAGATTTATGGACAGTGACTAACCTCAAACTAGGTGGGGTAGCTCATTTTCATTCTGATGTACTTATTTGTTGTTTATATCATTATGAGTTTTTTCATTATTGAGTATCATTACATTTTAGTTGATGTTCTTGATTTTTAAAATTTTTTTAACACTTTGGCTGTAATATTGTTTGCTGAAAATCTCCATGCCATCGTACCCAAACATGCTCCGATGGGGGAAACCAAACTTTGCAAGCATGTGGGGGGGAGCCCACCCCCATATGCTTGCAAAGTTTGGTCATGATCGGAGCATGTTTGGGTCGGTAATTAGTGCCCAGTGTGGATTTTTCAAGTCTGTTGGTGCTCAAGAGGCCATGGAAAATCCGGGCCTTTCCCATACCATCGTACCCAAACATGCCCCGATGGGAACCAAACTTTGCAAGCATGTGGGGGGAGCCCACCCCCAAGAGGCCATGGAAAATCCGAGCCTTCCTCATACCATCGTACCCAAACATGCTCCGATGGGGACCAAACTTTGCAAGCATGTGGGGGGGACCCACCTCCACATGCAAACTTTGCAAGCATGTGGGGGGACCCAACCCCACATGCAAACTTTGCAAGCATGTGGGGGGGGGGGACCCTCCCCCATATGCTTGCAAAGTTTGGTCACAATCGGAGCATGTTTTAATTGGCACCCAGTGCAGATTTTTCAAGTGTCTTGGTGCTTAAGAGGCCATGGAAAATCTGGGCCTTCCCCATATACCATCATACCCAAACATGCTTCAATGGGGACCAAACTTTGCAACAAGTCTCTTGGTGCTTTATAGGCCATGGAAAATCTGGGCCTTCCCCATACCATCGTACCCAAGCATGCGTCGATGGGGACCAAACTTTGTAAGCATGTGGAGGGGACACACCCCACATGCTTGCAAAGTTTGGTCACAATCAGAGAATGTTTTAATTGCGCCCAGTGTGGATTTTTCAAGTCTCTTGGTGCTTAAGAGGCCATGGAAAATCCGGGCCTTCCTCGTACCATCATACCCAAACATACTCCGATGGGGACCAAACTTTGCAAGCATGTGGGGGGGGGACCCTCCCCCACATGCTTGCAAAGTTTGGTCACAATCAGAGCATGTTTTAATTGGTAATTAGGGCACAGTGCAGATTTTTCAAGTCTCTTAGTACTTTAGAGGCCATGGAAAATCCAGGCCTTCCCCATACCATCGTACGCAAACATGCTCCGATGGGGACCAAACTTTGTAAGCATGTGGGGGGGACCCACCCCCACATACTTGCAAAGTTTGGTCACAATTAGAGTATGTTTTAATTGGTAATTAGTGCCCAGTGCGGATTTTTCAAGTCTCTTGGTGCTTAAGAGGCCATGGAAAATCCGAGCCTTCCCCATACCATCATACCCAAACATGCTCCGATGGGAACCAAACTTTGCAAGCATGTGGGGGGAACCCACCCTCACATGCTTGCAAAGTTTGGTCACAATCAGAGCATGTTTTAATTGGTAATTAGTGCCCAGTGCGAATTTTTCAAGTCTCGGTGCTTGAGGCCATGGCAAAATCCGGGCCTTCCCCATACCATCGTACCAAAACATGCTCCGATGGGGACCAAAATTTGCAAACATGTGGGAGGGACCCACCCTCACATGCTTGCAAAGTTTGGTCACAATCGGAGCATGTTTTAATTGGTAATTAGCACCCAGTGCGGATTTTTCAAGTCTCTTGGTGCTTAAGAGGCCATGGAAAATCCGGGCCTTCCCGATACCATCATACCCAAACATGCTCCGATGGGGACCAAACTTTGCAAGCATGTGGGGGGGGACCCACCCCCACATGCTTGCAAAGTTTGGTCACAATCGGAGCATGTTTTAATTGGTCATTAGTGCCTAGTGCGGATTTTTCAAATCCGGGCCTTCCCCATACCATTATACCCAAACATGCTCCAATGGGGACCCAACTTTTCAAGCATGTGGGGGGGCCCACCCCCACATGCTTGCCAATTTTGGTCATGATCGGAGCATGTTCGGGTTAGTAATTAGCACCCAGTGCTTGCAAAGTTTGGTGATTTTTAACAAACAATATGGTGCTGGTGATTTTCAACAAACGATATGATAGCCAAAGTGTTAAAAAATCAGAAAACCATGAACATCAACTAAAATGCAATGATCCTCAATAATGAGAAAACTCATAATGATATAAACATCAACTAAGTACATTTGAATGTGAGCTAACATAGCCACTCTGGCTTTAGCCACTAACTCAAAAGATCAAGGTATTTTGAAAATGAGCTACCCCAGCTATTCTGAGATTAGTCACTCCCAAAAATCTAAGTACAATGTAAGTGAGCTAACCCAACTAGTCTGAGTTTAGTCACTATCAAGATAAAGATCTAGTCAGTAGCACCCTCTCTAGCTCTCAACTGCTCTAGAATGCTCTCATGGTTATCCACTCGAAGCCGAAAACGAGGGTGAGAACTGTGTTTTCGGCTCTGTATACTCGATCAAGAGTGAGCCTGGTAGCAACCACTAGATGAGAAAACTGAAATGCCTCTAACTCCCACTTCCACTGCTGGAACTCGACTCCCCCGATGAAGTCGAATCTGCTGCTATGGGCGTCAAAAGAAAACCCATGATCATCCACTGTATCCTGGTCAAGGATGCACTTTGGCCTAGTGCAACTCATCAGATAGTAGTCTACTCCCTCACTATTTCCCTTATCGGTAAATAATAGCAAATACATCACCCTCCTGTAGCAAATCTGTCCGGTCATCATAACTGACCATGAACGTAGGACCTGTGTGCTCACATCAGACAACACTGGATGTGAAGGATACTCGGGGGAGAGGAATGTCTGTATCCATACATCTACCCATCCTCTCGAGGCACAATGTGACCAATCGCCATCCATACATGCTCCCCAGAAGCATGCAAACCATCGTGTGTAAATCGTGGGAGCCGCCATGCATGTGCTCCTGATGGAATGTTAGCCCAAGGTGCCAGGTATTGTGTCACAATCATGGGAGGCTCTATGGTCAATCATGCTCCTGACAATCCGAGCATCACGTTTGGGATACGATGATGTTGCACTCCCACACAAATGTTGGGAGCACCACTCGATTATGTGGCCCGCATCTCTGAACCGCTCAGCATCCTGCGCCCAGCTCTGCTGATGATGCCTCAGGGCACGTTTCACACACACGCCCGCACCATGATGCTCTCCCTTCCCGTGACCAGTCTCAAAGAATGACCAAATCACTGGGATACTAGACTGCACATGCCACCTATAAATCCATAAAACAAAGTTTTAGTTATTGTTTTCTTTAAGATGTTCTAGTGAATTTAGTTTAATTGCGAATATAAGAGAACCATAAGTACTACCTGTAGAGCCAATAGAGTTGTCATTATGACTTGAACTGTAACTGTGCGCCACAACCATCCAAACATCCAAACAAACCCATCGCTGGCCACGTATGATCCCACAATCTCGTAAAAAATCGTCATGAGAGTCAAAAAACAGTGTTGCACAAAATGTGCATCATGTGAATGATCATCACTACTAATATAGAAATGATACTCTCTCGAATAATGACACGGGTCTCGAGGGTACTCGCTATCCCATCTACATGAGCCTTTGCATGTCGATAGCTAATGTGGACCATAATAGCAACCTGGTGAGGTAAGCAATACAAACATTTAGGATACAAAAAATTAAATAAGTAATATAGCTCAAACACGAAACAAATATTATGAAATATAACCATTACCTGCTCTGAGAAGTAATACTCAGATTGTATCTCTTGAAAAGGTGTGAAGTTGTAGTTCTGTGCAAAATCAATCACAGAGACGACCACACTAATAGGAAACTCTGCCAGGCATGCTCGGAACTGACGATCCTGCCACTTAGCACAATGACTGTGCCGTATAGGGGTAGATCTACTCCCTAAATGTGGCTGTGAAGTGACAATGTGGTGTATATTTGTCCACGAGCTGCAACTTCCTAGACTATCCACCACTCTGGAGCTGGTGTGTCACACTCATAACGTTGCCATGGCACTATCTCTTGGTCACTTGCTTCAAGATCTACCATCTGTAGATGTGCAAGTGAACCACATGATGTGCAATTGCTCTCCACACAAGGCATCCTATGGAATTGTAAGGAGGATTATGCAATTCTTCTAAAAGAAGTCTAAATGGAAGTGTAATGCATAAATACTTTTTAAAGAAAAGAAATCCATCATTTTAGGTATAATTATTAAGAGGCAAGTGTAATGATTAGAGTGCATTGTCAACCATACATCATAAAAATTAGGATCATTCTCATATGTATCATGCATAGCATCAAAGAAATACATATATCAAGAATTGAAATATTTACAATGGAAGAATTTCTACTCAATGCATTAGTTACAACATTTTCTTTACCAAACTAATATTGAATGAGAGGATGAAAACTTTGGATCATTTTTAATGTGAATAAAAAATTAAAGGTTGGGTAAGTATATTTCGTATACTTTATTGTGATAAATTTTTTTATCAAAACCTTAGAACCCATCAAATAATATTTTTCCACATATGAAGTGCATGAACAACAACAAAAAGTTCTTTATCATAAAGTGCTACAATTAGTTTTAGAGGGTTTGAGCTTACGGTTCTCATATGCAAGAGGATGCACATCTTGCATAAGGAATGCACCAATGCTTGATTCAATGGCATTAAGAAAGGTCAAGAAAAATCAGGCAATTGAGGTACTGCAACATGTGTCAAAATATGCTTAAGCATGTCAAAGGATTTTTATTGGTGCTCACCCTAATGAAAAATAGGTTGCTTTCGAAGAAGCATAGTTAAAGGTAAAGTAATTTAAAAGAAATTGCGAATAAATTTTCTATAGTAACTACAAAGACCTAGAAAAGAACGAACCTCATTAATATTGTTTGGAGTAAGCCAAGTCTTAATAGTCTGAACTTTTAAGGTCTACCCTAATACCTTGAGCTGCTGAGACAATGTGACGACCTAAATATTCTATTTTCTTTTGAAAGAAGAAGCTTTTCTCAGGATTAGCAACAACGAACAGCTGGTCTTCTTTTAAATGTTTGAAGACAAAGATTAAATGTTACTTGTGTTTTGCTTCATTATGACTAAAAACAAGAATATCATCACCATTCAAATAAATGTAGCAAGTGCATTGGTAAGATTGAAAGGCATAATAAGCAATTCATAGTGACCTGTTTGAGTGTGGAATGTAGACTTATAAACATCAGAAGTATGCATATGAACTTGATGATATCTAGATTTTAAATCAATCTTAGTGAACATACATGTACCACGAAGCTTATCTAACAAATCATCAACATAAGGAATAGGCTCTTGTTTTTAATAGTTATCTTATTCACTTCTTTATAGTCGATGCACATGCAATATATTTTGTCCTTTTTCTAGACTAAAAGTATTGGGGCTCTAAAAGGAAAATTAGGTTGAATGAGGCCATGGTCTAAGAGTTCTATTTGTTGCCATTGGATTTCCTTTTATTGTATTTGGTTTTGTCTAGTGGACCACTAGGGAGAATCACAATGGTATGATCTTCTAGGCGTAGGTAGTCTTGGGGGTAGTTCACCTGGCAGCAAAAGAATCTTTGAATTGATATATAAAAGCTTTCTAACTTTGAGATAATTTATGCTTGGTTGCTTCAATTTCATTCATGTAAAACCATATAAGCTTTCTCATGTTTCCTTAGTGTATAAAAGCTTTCTAACTTTGAGATAATTTATGCTTGGTTGCTTCAATTTCATTCATGTAAAACCATATAAGCTTTCTCATGTTTCCTTAGTGTATATTTTTCTTGAGTGTGTGATAACAATGGATAGAGTTCATGCGTAACATCACAGTGAAGAGTTAAAGTTTCATTATGATGTGTGATCCACATCGTGTGTGTGTATCATAGTTAATTTGACTCATGACCAAAGGGCATGCCTAAAATAATATCACTAGTGTGAAAAGGTGTAATTAAGAAATTTCTTTACTCTTTATAAGGGCCAATGGTAATTTTTAACTATCTAATTTCTTTATTGCCATTATAATGTGAACCTTAAAATGTAGATTTAACTTTCACGTGTCCTAATAAATATCTCTGTTGACAATAAAAATGGATGCCACCTAAAATAGAATAAATGGTGCACGTGACATAAAATTAAATAATAATTCACTGACACACCCAAAGTCGAGTGTCTCAAAATCGTCCTGACCACTATTAGCATGTCTCCATTATCTAAACCAAGAATCTACACTTACATCAACTATGAATTAATTGATTAAAAATATAAATAACCATATGCAACTTAATAAGTCAAGATGGTGTAACCCATACTATCATGCTTGTATGGAATCACCCACGTATACATAAAGTAAGCTATGATCACCCAGATTTAGAAAGGTGTCCCATTGAAACCCGTCTAGGAGAACTCATAAATAATGAGAAATGTGGGAATATTAAATTTCATGAATATACTCCTAATAACAAGTGGCTATGGGATTAGGGCAGTCCTCATATGTAAGATGATCATCTCTTAGCTTATGAGATCCACAAGTTGAAATAGCAGAGTGTAACTATAGTATATATGATAAAGAGTTGATTGCTATAGTACACACTTGCTCTTAGGATTTCAAAACATTATCTTATGGGTTCTGAATTCCTAATTAAGGATGATCAATAGAGTATTAATAGACACTTTCTCTCTCAACCCTTGATTTTAGACATGCACATCTTTTATTCATATTTTTAAGCTAATGATACAATATTAACCTGGCAAGGAAAATGTAGTGGCTGATGCTTTAAGTAGAAGAGCAATCATATCTCTACTGTAAAGCATTAGGAGACCTTTGGACATATTTTGGGCCTTGTAAGGACTCTTAATTTTTACGGATTAAAGCTAATTTTGTGCTTTCTTAAGGAGACAAGGTCAATCAAGAGGGCTACTTGGAGCCTATACTTTGAGCTTTCTAGCCCATAACTCCCCTACAAAAATAGGGTCTAATGTTGTCATTCTCTCTCCTCTTCTTGTTCTAGAAAGCTCGTAACTAGGGGAGGGGGGGCAAAATGGACAATTGTTTTTTGCCATTTTGCAAGTTTTATACTTTGAAACTCATCCCAGACCCATATATATGTAAAACATTCAATTTTTAACCTTGATTTTCCCCTAAAATCCACTTTATCTCATCATTGAATGCTTCCACCTTTTTCTCCTTCATTTAATGCCTCCACTTCCCCACCAAATCAACCAAATTAGAGATCTCTTATCACTATCCACATCATCAATCTCGCAACTAAGGGAGGCCAAAAACAGTGATTTTTTTTCTCATTTTTGAACTTTTTTTCTTTAAAAGTTATCCCAAACCCATATATATGTTCCAAAATCATTTTTCAATCTCTTTCCCCCCCAAAATTGAACTAAACTCTCTCTCTCTCTCTCTCTCTCTCTCTCTCTCTCTCTATTGATCTCTCTACTGATCTCTCTACTGTGAGCTTGGCCTGTATAGCCTCACTCTGTCTCTCTCTCTACAATCCTCTCATCTACTCTCAACTCTCCCTTTCTCTCTCTACTATGAGCTAATGGCCTGCAAACACACACACCAATCCTCTCATCTACTCTCAACTCTCCCTTTCTCTCTTTACTATGAGCTAATGGCCTGCAAACACACACACCCACACACACACACACACACACACACACACACACACTCTCTCTCTCTCTCTCTCTCTCATGTGACTGTGTCCTCCCCCCCTCTCTCTCTCTCTCTCTAACTCTCTCATGTGACTGTGTCCTCCCCCTCTCTAATCTCAACTCCTTGGAAGGTTATGGCATGCCCTCACTCCCTCTAATCTCAATTCCTATCCCTCTCTCTCTCTCTCTCTCTCTCTCTACTATGATCTTAGGGCCTCCCTCTTCTTTTCCACTATCAACTCCTTCTAAGCATGGCATTGCATGAAATCACTAATACTAATGTGACATTGCATCGACGCAAGGTGGATTTGCATGTGCAGGTGTTATGCAACTTCGGGCAAGGTTCATCTCATAGAACAGGAGAGGAATGTATGTAGACAAGGGGGTCACACTAATATGGATCTATGGGTTGATGGGCATCTATACCCAACTAACCCGAGTGCATTACCCACCCACTTTCAAAGACTTACCATCATTTATTCAGTATGTGGGAGATGGTGAGAATGGGATACTCGGCTACTGCAAGAGATTAGCAACAAATTGATGCTGGTAAAGTCTTCTACTTGTCATCACAGTTACATACGCTCCAAGTTAACCTTGCTAGTGTACACCAAGGCCTACTTCAGGCTCAGGCAAAAATCAAGGAACTTGAGGGTGTAAATTAAGAGAGAGCAACGTGTGTGGAAAAGCTTACGCAAACCATCTCCCATAGAAAATCACTCCTATTGGAGCTTGGGAGTGTAAGAGGCCACTCCTTTGGGGAGGGGGGGCGCTCATAAGTGGAGAATTCAAGAAGCACGATATGGATCCTCTTTCTTATTTTATAGCACTTCCAATTCAAAATGCCAATCTAACTCATGTGTGCACTTGTGTAATGTCAATGTAATTTTGCTAGTTTTTAGAGTATTCCTTCAAGATGCCACAGGTTTTGATCAAATCGGGGATTGTAATGAGCTGTTGCGCTCTTTCACAAACCAACGAGGAAGGTAGGCATTAGCACGAAGGGCTACAAAGCTCTTTATCAATTTCTAGGAGACACCCTTTGTAAGAATGGTATCACACACAACCTTTTCCCGCCACAAAAGAGGGTTCGTCTAGCAAAGGGGGTGAGCAATGAAGATGTAAAATGCAGGATTGGGGATTACTACCACATCAACAATACACTTTGCATTGCAGCATGGGGAAAGAAGAAGACTGCGGATGGTAATGTTTCATTCAAATTCAATAAGTTCAACAATATTTTTGTTGAAATGTGAAAGCTACAAAAGGCAATGATATTGTTCTATGGGTTACCTTGTGGATGTAAGTAGGTTTCATAACCTTGCACGCAAGTTAACCAAAATACCTCTGGAGTTTCACATATGGTTGCTTAAAAGGTTTCAATGAGTGAGGCAAGGTGAGAAGGTTTCTCTAGAAGCCTTTCAACAGACAGGACAAGGTGCAGAGAAATGCAGATAGGTAACATATAGAGAAGGTGAAAAAGTTCCTGCAAAGAGATGGGAGCTATGGAAAGACCTTCTTGTACTACTTTGGATTGCTTGGATGCAAACATTGTTGTTTTGCATGAGAAAGTGGGGAAAAATTTTAATAAGCTGGTGCGGTTGATGAGTCAAAGCAGCACAACAGACAAAAACCGCAAACAATTCAACAAGCAGAGTTGCAAAGCTTCATTGAAGCCGTGGTCAACACATGGGGTGAATTGAATATTGTGCATTACATGGTAATATAATGCTTTTTAAGGTTTTGCAAAATAGATTTCTTCATCTAATGCACTTTTCTTGAATGGTGGTTTTTTTGGGTATTTGCAGTACATCTTGTACGCTCATGGTGCATATTTCATGAATGCCTACGGCTCGCTTGACATGTGGAGCACCCAACGAATGGAGAAAATTCATTACCGTGCAAGGGTCCAAGGAAGTTTATTTCAAGAACACGACATGGAGGTGGCATGACTCGATCAAACTATCTCAAAGAAATGTTTGATTGGTTCTTCCGTTATACCTTTGGAAGAAACCTTTCAAGGGAGAGGGCTCAAATGTCCAAATTGGCCCAAATTGCCAAAACAAAAACTAAGGGTCAGAAAACAGCAAGGTGAAGGGCAGGGACAGGACCTGTACGTCATGCGGCATGGAGGGTTACACATAGGAGAGTTAGTAAAGTATGGGTCCTTATAGGCTTGAATGAGGCCTAGGGTTGGTGTGTAGCTGATCTATGGGGATATTATCTATTGAATGTAATCAAGTGTTATAATTGAGAATGTAAAAATATGGAACCATGTTATCTTTCGTGTTTAAAAACCCATTTTTCTGGTGCGTGACATTTCTCTAAAAACTAGGGTTTCATGTAATGATTATGTTGGCCACTATAAATGAGCACCCTCTCTCGTTTTGTCCATTTTGTTGTCCATTTTGTACAAGCACTTTGAGAGCACACAAGCACTCAACTTCTCTCGGGAACAATCACTGCTTCTGAACTTACACAACGATACTTATTCTCTATCGAGTTCCCCATCCAACTTGATGAGGATGCCCTCTCAGCCCAGGAGCTAGAAGTCGAGGATTTGCACAACCTTGCCGCCCTGGATCGACATTTTTTTTTTGCATGTAGTATTAGTTGGGCTCAATTTTCCATGCTGACAAGTGGGAGGCCACGTAATGACCCCTCCATACCACAAGCAAACCGCACGAGGGGGTTGCAGATTGCTAGGAACATTGCAGAGCACTAGCAGTCTATGGTACAAATTCTGTTTTAGTGTTTGGAGTCCCCCTTGGTTCGAGGACCGTGAAGTCATGCGTCATTTTTTGTTAGATTGATATACTTCCCTTGCTAGGTTTGATTGGTAGGGCGAGGAAGTTTTGTATTACCTTCAAATATAGTTTTTTTGATGACTTGAATTGTATTCCAAAGATTTACGATGCTTTGTAATACTTGAAGAAGTCGAAAGCTGTTGATTTTTGAAATATGACATGCTTTGTATTCCACATACTCATGTGCTTTGATGCTTTGTGATAAGTGTCCAGAAGGGTGCAAAAATTCACTGTGCAATTTGGCGGGACCAATAAAAAATTTCCTCGATTTTTTCAATAGTCTCTTGCGAACGCTTATTCGAATGATGCTCCATGCAGCGCTCGACATACATTTAGCATTCTTTCAATTTGTTTGCACGCGTGAGTGACCTCTTAAAATTAGGGTTATTACAATGATGGCATTTTCTTGTATAAATAAAGGACGACCTCTACTTTTGCCATTTCTTACCAGCAGCGAGAGCCTTCCCATCCTTACCCTCAGCTCTCCTCACCATGGTGTGTACAAAGCAAACAGTGAAGAAGATGATCGAAGCAAACAGTGAAGAAGATGATCAAAGAACGACATGCTCGATTGAAGGACAATGCAAACAAGAATTTGGAGCATTACAACCGCAATAGTCTGAAGAAAACGTTAACAGATCAAGCCAGTTCATCCTAGCCAACATGTAAAGTTGGTGGATTATGACACGGAAGATAGTAGCACAACCGACACCAACACAGACACCGATTGGGGGGAGCCTACATGGGCCCTCCTCTTTTCTAAATTACAAATCAATCACATGTACTTAAATTTTTGTGGGTTTTTTCCTAAAATTTGAAGGTTTTTTTTTCAAAATTAAAACTCAAATCCCTTAAAATCTGACATGGTATAACTCAACCCAATGAAAATTGAATGGCACATATGTATTCATCATGATGGCTAGAAGGGTGTGAAAATGCCCTATGTGGGGTCCTCGGACAGCCCTTATTTGCACCCTTCTGGCCCTCCTCTTTTCTAGATTACGAATCGATCACATGTACTTAAAAGCCACTTTCAACATTGTATTGATATAGAAATTTACATGTGGGATTCGAGAAAATTTACATCGTCTAGCAAAGGGACTGAGCAATGAAGATGTAAAATACAAGATTGGGGATTACTACCACATTAACGCCCAGGGTCTCAGCATTGGAAGGCAGTTAAATGCATCTTTCGCTACTTGAGTGGCACAATACATCTTGGGTTGTTTTATCCCAAGGGGGGGATCGTTGCCACCAGATTTACGTGCTTTTTCTTCGGACTCAGATTGGGCTGGTTGCTATGACACAAGAGCGTCCACAAGTAGTTTTTGTTTCATGCTGGATAGCTCATGCATATCTTGGTTGAGCAAGAAGCAACCTACTGTGGCCACTTCTAGTTGTGAAGCTGAGTACAGGGTAGCTTTCACAGCTACGGTTGAGTGTGTGTGGCTCAAACGGTTGACTTGGGTGTTGGACAGGAGTCTGCCACCTCTATCTACACTAACAGTCAGAGCGCATTGGCAGTTTTGCGAGAAACCCAGTTTTTCATGCTCGCACAAAGCACATTGATGTGCATTCTCACTATGTCAGGGAGAGACTCTCAGCAGGAGAGATCAGCTTGGTCTATGTGCCAACACAGGACAATCTCGCCGATCTTTTCACAAAGGCGCTTCCTCGTGAGAAGTTTGAAGCTTTCCGCAAAGATTTGGGCTTGCTCCCCTTTTTGTGGACTGATCTACTTCAGGCATGGCACTTCCCTATACATGAGTGCTAGCTCTCGTTCACACCATCACTCCCAAGGGGGATTTCTTGCAAGGTTAGAAGAAGAGGTGCTGTCAGAGAATACACCATCCCCAATGTGCGTGTGTACGACATAGAATGTTCCTGTTAGGCTCCTTATGGGCTCCTATTCAATGATGTTAGAAGGAAAAATATATAGAAATGAGGAAACTGTCAAATAAAGTTGAAAAGGATAATTCACATACCATGTACACTACGGTACTAAAGTGAAAGCATATAGTTGCAAGGGAAATGAGGACTATGATGATGTGGGCTCAAAGAAATTTCCGATGCCAAGTACACATGTTGAACTAGGGCCACCAATCCATCATGCCTTGTTTCCTTGAATCCTAGTAGACGCCCCTTCCAATGGTGCTCAACCACATCTTGATGCCGAACTCGATGCGGTCCAGTGGCATGGGGCTGCAAATACACCCAATCTCCCTTTTGAAATTGTTTTTCAACCAAGCACCATGTTCATCCCTGGTATTGTGCATGCGCAGAGCCCCAACCTCATCCCTTGGCCTTCTCCTCAACAAAGATGCACTACCCTCCATGGTGTGTTTTGCTAGAAAGGTTTTAGGGGAGAGAGAGAGAGAGAGAGAAAAACAAGGTTGCATAGTACAGATTTGAGGTTATTGGGGAGAGGGAGGTAGATGTGGGTGTGAGGAGATTCGAATGTGTACACGCACGCGTGATAGAGATAGAGAAGGCTACAAATCTAAGCACAATATATATATATATATATATATATATATATATATATATATATATATATATATATAGAGAGAGAGAGAGAGAGAGAGAGAGAGAGAGAGAGAGAGAGAGAGAGAGAGAGAGAGAGAAGAGAGAGAGAGAGAAGGTTGCACAGTAGAGAGAGAATGAGCTATGGAGATTTGAGGTTAGGGGTGAAGAGGATGATGTTGGAGAGAAGAATAATGTGTAGGGAGAGAAATCTGAGGTGAAAAAAGAAGTTTTTTGATATAATATGGTTTGGGTTGGGTTTTGAGAGGGAAAAATGCACTTTTGAAATCTTTAAAAAAAGTCCTATTTTTAAGGGTGATGGGACTGAAATTGGTGGAGCCCTCTACTTTTTAGAAGCTACCCCCTTGCTTTATGGCACCCTCCTACTTTTTGCACTTCACCTCCCTAATTTACGAAGGCCACTCCCTACTTTTTGCACTTCACCTCCCTAATTTATGAAGGCCACTCCCTACTTTTTGAACCCCACAAATGTAGTAATGAGGGAGACAAGCCTAGTTGTCCCCTACTTTTGGAGGAGACCAAATGTGCACACTCCTCTCTTCCTATTGGTCCATTGCTAATGAAGGTCATTAGCAAAGGGCCCAAAATATGTCCAAAGGTTTCCTAATGGACTTCACCCTTTGAAGCCATAAAGGATTCCTATGAGCAAGATCTATGTTTTTTGGAGCCTTTGAACTCAATGAAAGATACCAACTGGATATCTAAATAAAAGATAACAATTGGATTCCTAATGGTGAATACTCATATAATGAAGGATGCCTAAATAAAAGATAACAGTTGGATTCCTAATGGTGAATACTCATATAATGAAGATACCTAAATAAAGATAAAAATTAGATTCCCAATGGTGAATACTTATATAATGAAGGATTTCTTTTTGTTGAGAAAAGATTATGCATCACACGACCATTTAGAGAGATGATTTTAGAGGAGATGTGTCAACCTCCATACATGGGTCATCATAGAGGGGTATCCTCTCTTTACACACTCTCTTTATACATTTGACTTACCCTAAGAAACTCAGTTGGATTTCACGCGCTCATTTCATCTAGTCTAATGGATAAACATAAGTTACTAATAAATGTGAGAATTGTGGCCCGTTTTTGGACTCACACCTTGGGCATTTGACGTGTGCATGGCCTTTGTATTGTCAAGACTCAAACTAAGATGAAAAATTGAGAGTATTGTAATGCTTATTTAAGATGCTTTATCATGTGTCTTTTATTGTCTATTTCTTCTATTTTCTTGCAAACTTCTACTACAATTTAGGTTGCCATTAGTTAAC